>NC_139623.1:95207653-95275725 GCF_964638095.1 Poromitra crassiceps | reverse complement strand
TGCTAGTTTCTAACTCCTGTCCCTAGTTAAGCTTTGAAGAAAATATATGTAGTGTAATCAAGCTTTCAGTATTCCGTGTACATGGCCTGATATTCTGTGTTGGGAAAGATAATATGAACTGCTGTAGGAATAATATAGGGTAAATATTTTTCCGGTACAGGTTATTGCCACAGTGCAAACAGGAATAACATACAAGCTTACACAGTATTTAAACAGTATTTATATATTCAGGGTCAGTGATTGAAATCCTGATCATGTGACCATAAAGATATTGGGTCATGTGAAATCGTATGGCCTATGGTCATTAACAGTAGACTACTTGGTAGTTATTTCTGGAAGTAATTTTGATTTCTTGTAAATGTGTTGATTGTTAATTTGTATGAAATGACTCTTGACCTTGATATTCAGGTCATGCTGTACATTACTATGACATAAGAGAACTTTGAAAAAAGATTTTACTTTTATGACTGTTAATACGCTATGCCGTGTTGCCATTGCACTGTATTTTTTTTCTTGTTCTTAAATATTGCATATTCATTTTGTTGAGGTAATTTTAGATTTTGTTGAGCAATTTGTTAGTGTATCAATGACTAAAAACATGTTCTACATTTTCTAATAAAAGACAAAGACGACAAATAAATTATTGATGAATATTTGTCAGGTATTTCATTACATTTTATTGTTTTAGTCATCATTTGTTGTACTCTCTGCAGGGAGTTACAGCTTGAAGGTAATACAGATTGAAGGTACAAGCTATACCGTAGTACATGCATGATGCTGTCACATCGCAAGGTTTCTAATGTACTTCTTAGCCCTGCCCTTCACTGTGTGAAGTCCACTGCCAACCTGAAGCACACGTCTACAGTAGTCTCACTGTGAAGAAATCTTCAAGGCAACACAGACCTGATCTATAAACGGTAATAAACAAAGTATTTACAGTTACAGTAGGTGACTGTTCAATATGAGTGTGATCAGAAAAGGCAGTTTGTTAAGGCTGAAATATCTGGAAGGTAAAACAATGTGTGATGAACAAGAAAATAGAAATCCTGGCCGCAAAACATAACGTATTGTGTACCATATCATTTTGTTATCTGTCAATGAGACTTTGATAAGTGGAAATCATAAAGGCATTATTTTTGACGCATATGTGTTGAACAGCAGGGTAGAATGTTAGCATTCTTTGCTGCCTGTACAGTGAACAGGGTTTCAGAAACTATACATCTGTACATTAACGCATGAAAAGGAGGCATTTTAATGGGACTCATTTCTACTGTATGGAACACAAACACAAGGCAGGCAATCAATGCAATGACAACCTAAGTCAATCCGGGAAGTTTATCTGCCACAATATCAAGTAATCGCTTAAAAAACCCCACATACTGTATATTTCTCAACTTAAAACTAGATTAAAAAAAATGCAAAAGTATGCAGATATTTTAGAGAGACGAAAATCTTATATATGGGGCCAGAGATAATTATGAAGAGAGATTCCTCATGTCTAGTTGGCTGCCAGCTACTGAAGACAGTTTTGCACAAAATTGAAAAATCCTAAACATGGTCAGCAAGTGATTAGCGTTTCCATCCCTGCTTCTATGAGTATGTAATGCAAGTAAATAATCGTTGCAAATTAACTCAGCATGATAGCATGGCTTTCTAAAGAGAACTGATAATAAGGTTGTGATTCAGCGATGTGCTTTAACTGTAGGAAGGTGGGTCCAATTTGTAATGTCATTAGATTTCTTTGGGTCACATATCAATGAAAAAGGAGTGATGATTTGGCACTAACTTACTGCATCCAAACAAACACGGATGCTGTTTCCTCGATGTGATGTGATGTGATGCAACCCATCCCTCCCTGCGGAGAAGAAAAACACGTGGAGAGAAACAGAAGCAGAAAAAGAGAAGTGTGCTTAGTGAGGGGAAAGCTGTGAGCGAACATCGTGGGGCAGAATCAGCAAAATGACACATCCAAACTAAGAGCAGAGGGCGATGTCTCATCAAACCATCATGACATGTACTGTACACACGCAGACAATACAAAATTAAAACCCATAAAAAGACATACATGTACAGTTTCAGTGTTCCATTCCGTATCTTCTTCAAGTCACCTCGTAATTCTTTATTGCTTTTTGTCCGCTCATGTGTTGCTCTCAGGTTGTAACATGGCCTCTCTTGAGGCATGTGTCTTCCAGATTGCCAAATGCATGTCAGTCCTTCCTCTATCTTTGTGCTTATTGATTTTTTTCTGTGGATACATTTTTTTTCGGAGGACCACAGCGTTGTTCGGGAAGCCATTTCCTCCGCCCCGTTCTTCACCACATTTCAGTCTCTTGTGAAACATCTGCAGCCGGAAATGAAGGGATCATCTATGTTACAGAAGAAAATGCAGTGAAAACAAAACAAAACAAAAACAAGATTGGTTGATCTATGCCTTTGTCTGGAGAAACTGCACAAATATGATCAGGACACAGCAACAAGAGCCACATTGTCCACCAGCCATTCTAACAGCTTTATCTGACTGAACGTAGATCACATCCAGTGTTGAGTCTTTAGAATTGTGCCATTGGAGCTGGAAGCAGCTGGAGGGGGAGGGAGAGAGTGAGAGAGAGAGAGAGAGAGAGAGAGAGAGAGAGAGAGAGAGAGAGAGAGAGAGAGAGAGAGAAAGAGAGAGAGTGAGAGAGAGTGGAGAAGAAAAGAAAGGGGGTTCAGATCTCATTGATTGTTCGTTCGGAGGGCCGGTACTCCTCCCTGCCTTTGGGAGAGGACAAGTAGAAGGACTGGGTCTTGCGTTTTAAGCGAGCCCGTTTGGTGGCCAGCGACAGGCTGTGCTTGCTGGAGGAGATGATGTCGGAGATGAACTTCTTGCAGTCCACACAGACCTCCATGGTGGCCCAGTCCTCCGTCAGCTCCGGGGGAAGCTCCATCTCGTCGTGAGACTTCAGCGACCCGTGCTTGGAAAACCTAAATGGAGACAGAAGGTAAGTCATGAGAGAGGCTCCGTGAATGTGGTATTATATTCCAATATAGCATAGGCTTGAAGCCTACATGTACCGTGATTCTGCTACATCATCGTAATCTGATTGATTTTGGCTGTTGTTTCTGTTGTATCCAATGCAGATGTGTTTCACTCATGCTTTCCTTTGTTTGATCTTGTCCTTAGTCTTTTGATACATAAGAATAATTGTTTACTGTACTGTGACTTCTTTTTATTAACATTTCTACTTGGCTTTCATGCTGTGACAAAGTGGTCCTAATTTAGGATTTTATTGTATCCTGGTTTTAAACTTTGTGCATAATGTTTTGGATGTATATTGTATTATAGTGGACCCCAAGGAAGAATAGCTGACACCCTTGTGCACAGCCAAATGCCAATATGGATCCTTATCAATAAACAAACAAATAAACAAACTATCCAAAGTATGTGGTCATGTGCACCATGGTCCACACAGATCATAAAATCATTCTTTAAATATTAGTGAGCAGTACGGTGAAACAAAATTGTATTTGAGTTATCCTGGGTAAGTACAATATTTCCATCTAAAATCTGTCAAACTAGATTGTGAAATAAATCCTCCATTGTATCTTCACAGTACCATTTGTCAAAACCAGGCTAAAATATTCACCCTTGTGTCGTCAAATAATCCAATGCAGCGATCTTACTTGGACATGGTCTTCTGAAGGCTGTGGCGCTGGTGGCCACTGGAGGACTTCTCAGGTTTAGCAGCCGCCTCCAAAGCTTGTCCAGATCGTCCAGCTCCTCGGGACACTCCTGATGCTGCTCTCACAGGCGCGGACGCTGAGGCTCCACCCACTCCTGATGTTGCTGCTCTCATAGGCGGTGACGCCGAGGCTCCGCCGACTACTCTCATAGGCGGGGATGCTGAGGCTCCGCCCACTCCGGACGGCCCGGCTTCATCGGCTCCAGCCACAGACAGGCCTTTTCCTACGGAGGTCATGGCAGCTATCCTCTCCCTGGGAAGAGTGTTGGTCGAGCCGATGGAGTAGATGGGCAAGCTGGAATAGGGCTTGGAGGGCAGCCGCATCTGTTCCACAGACATAGTCAAGGATTCAATATGATTGCATTCAGTTTTGATTGGATCTGATACGTACAATCCAATTCAATATATGATTTTACTTGGGTGGAAAAGTTCAGTCCAGTGTCCCATGACTGTCTGCTATCATCCTCCACAGAAGCCTTTTTAATTTTAAGGTAAATGTAATGCTCTCTAAATTTGAGACACTAGGCATCTCGCAGGCTACGCGCACTCGAATCCTAAGCTCGCCCGCTGCGCGGCCTCGCCCGCCCTGCAGTTCGCCGAACTGGCCGTGCAGCTTGCATACGCCTGGCATATTGGTGCACGCACAATGTCTCCCTCTCTCTCCCTCAGTCTTGCCCCCCTCTCTCCCTCAGTCTCAGTCTCAGTCTCTCTCCCTCTCCCTCTCCCTCAGTCTCTCTCCCTCAGTCTCTTGTGTGCGTGTGTGTGTGTGTGTGTTTATGTGTGTGTCACAGATGACATCATCAGTGATGTCACAATGACAATGCCTATGTATGACATCACTGATGACATCACTGAACTATAGCCTCAGCCTTAGGGCAATTAATCTGCCCTAAGTCACCTGCACGGGTACTCTTTACACCCACTGAAAGTTTCAGCCCGATCGCAGGTAAAACAGCATAGCTGTGGCCGGCCCAAATTCTTGAAACAGACAGAGAAACAGCATCCACATTGCCAAATTTATATAGATATATACTAGCGGACCCGTGGGGACCCCCCTGTGAGTTAGGCCCCCCTGGTCTGGAACATGACATCATCACTGATGACATCATCACTGAAGTTATGACATCACTGATGACATCATCACTGACATCACTGATGACATCACATCATTAGGTAATCAGGGCAATCACCCAATTAAAAAATCCGAGCTCATGAAAAATAAAAGTTATTTTCTTTTAGTTCAAATACCTGGGTATTCAGTGCACCTATTTAATAATGCATGCGCACACAAAAAAATCACAAAAATCTAATTTCTTTAGTTTTTCACATTTTTTCACATCAAAAGTTCATTTTTCAAGATTTCATTCACGATTTTACCACGGCTCCTCTGACATTCCAGGCCGACAGGTGGCACATTTGCCTCGATTTCTCAGCTCAGCTCCACACGGAAGCAGCTGCATCTGCCTGGGCTCCATCCGAATAGTCACTAGTCCTAACTCCTTTTCCTACCTTTTCCTTGAACTCGGCGGAAGTAAAACACGCAATGTTTCTCCCCTCCCCACGTAGGCTACATTAAGCTCCTCCTACTACTTGCTAACAAATTAATGTTTCGGTCACCAGTGGCATATTGACCCCAGAGAAGCTTAATAATGTAGCCTACGTGGGGCAAAAACAAAACGAAACCAAAAAACACTGCATGTTTTACTTCCGGTTAGGTCAAGGAAAAGGTAGGAAAAGGAGTTAGGAGTGACTATTCGGATTCAGGCCTGGTTGTCTGGTTCTCCACTTGCGTAGCGCCACAACTGGGGGCAGAAGACGCCAGGATTGGCCAACGCCAAATCCAGTCCCCAGAATTGTCAAATCAAATCATTGACATGCTACTATGGCCCGCCTCTCAACCTGTCATCTCAGACAAGTTTTGTTTTCAGTCTGAAACGTGACTCCAACCCACGTGCCACTTGGGTTACGTTGGGTTCATCTCATTTTTAAACCTTTCCAAGGACTCCACACAACATGGACTGGATTTTTTGTGAGCTGACCAATCATAACAAAGAGAAGGTGGGATTTCACACTTCCTAAGCAACTGACTGGCTGCTCTGCCTCTGCTCATGCATGTACTAGTGTTGGTTTAGTACTTCTATTATACCATGGAAACAACATGTGCCATATCAACAGCTCAACAGATGGAAACAAACATCACATGATCTACTTTTTATGTAGCCTAAATAATGTGAGATTCAGTCTGACTTACCTTTTTACAGCACTGTGAACACACAGGCCTGCAGGGAGAAGCACGAGAGAGAGAGTGAGAACAAGAGAGAGAGAGTGAGAAGGAGAGAGAGAGAGGGAGAGGGAGAGGGAGTGGTGGAGGAGCGAGATCATTTGTACTGATCATCAGAAGAATTTAAAGGAAATATCACATTGATTAGAGCATAATCATCCAAATTGATTTACCTTTTGCAAAATTGGCATGTGTAGGACCAGGTGAAAAAGGAAAACCTTTTGGTTCGACAACAGAAGCAAAGCTGCAATTAAATAAATTAAAAGACGATGATGAGTATATAAGACAAAATACTACATATGCAAACAGCAAATATTTCGTCCAATATTTCCCCTGACATCAGAAAGAAGGCACAATATTTGCATGGTTTCTCACAGTGTCGTCTTAAAAGAGAATATGAATGCCATGAGTAATGGCTGGAAAACACCTCCCCATAGCAGGTTATGGTGACACCATAGCCGTGTTCACTCATTCACTCACTCACTCTCCCCCATGTAGTGTTTATCATAATAGTGAAGTGAACTATATGGGGAACGATCAAATGAGTTTCGGACACACTACCTCACTCTTCTTCTCCTTTGGTAAACACGACCGCATTGCATTGTGGTATATGGGAGAAAAAGTAGGGTACATTCTCTGTTCACTAGAAATTGCACTGCATTGTGAGTATTTGGTAGTGGACAGTAGTAAGAAATGGCGAACACACTATACTGTATAGTCCACTTTTGCGGTAATAGAGAACGGTTTCGTACAGGGCTCATGTGTGGGATACAACAGGTGCTTACCTTTCCCTTCTTCATAGCATTGTAGATATCTTTATACTGCTGGAACTTCTCCAGCTCTGCCTTGACCAGCACCTGTCTGATGTGCATCACCTCCTCCACTGTCAGAGACAGGCACTCCACAGGGAAGCAGAACTCCTCCTGCATGGACACACACACACACACACACACACACACAGACACACAGACATGGACGCACGCACGTGTGTACGCGGACACACACACACACACACACACACACACACACACACACACACACACACACACACACACACACACACACACACACACACACACACACACACACACACACAATATAGACACACACAATACAGACATACACAGTACTCAAATGCATTCACACACAGAACACACAGGCACACATAAACAGACATGCAAATACACACACACACACACACACACACACACACACACAACACAGTGGGTCACCATGACAACACCATATTAAACACACAGGGCTCAGTGTTTCTCATTCCATACGCAAACAGCCGTCCCACTGCACCTTTGAGAGCTGCCTGTCTGGGTGCAGGCTACGTTTGGCTGATCAAAATGTCCCCATTGTTCAGTGAAGAAAACAGCTTCCTGAGAGAGGGACCGCCGTGCGTAAACAACACCACTGATGACTGCTGGAGACATTCCAGGGCTGCAGAGAACCTCACTAACCAGACACTGATTCACTTCCAAGACCTGTCTAACATGACTGGAGTGTTTTGGGTCCCTTACTGTTAATGCACATTTTCCTTCTTTTTTTAAAAGTTGTTTTTAAAAGTAAATATTTGGAAAGAAACGCCATCTAAGGTGTGCAAAATCTACATTTATTTCCATTGAACTGTATAGACTATAACTGGTGCTGAAGCATCTTTGCTTTTGTTTGTATGTTGTCTTGACTGGGTTGATTGACAGAAGGCGGGTCCTAATGTAACCACAGAGAATGTCAGCTATTGGTTGAAAGATTTCACAGGGGAAAAATCGTGGCTACGATCTTGCATCTTCTGCTGTAGAAAGTGATATTAGTGTTCTGATGCAACTTTCCAAAACACGATTGTTGGGTTCTCATTCACTGACCGAATTTGGCGTTTCTATGCCGTGTAAAGCTTAATGGGAGTGAAAGAGCCTTGAGGTATCTTTTTCTACAGGGTGTTGGTGTGTAAATGTAAAAACAGTCAGCATTAACATTACCTGAGGGGAAATGGCATGGTTCTATAAAGCTTTATGTGAAATAATTATGTTTAGGGTTCGCTGCATCACAGTTCTACTGTATCTGCTGCTGTGAATATTACCTTACAGCTTATAAAGCAGCTTAAAATATACAATACATATAAACATGAGCAGCCTCAAAAACCACAGCTGCTGAGGTATATTGTGGTCACTACAGCGAGAATTACACTGTACATTCAGTGTGCTTTTGAAATTGTTGTACTGTTTGTCTGTTGGTAACGCCTTTTTCAACAATCCTAAAGCATAAGTCACTGACTGATTGCCATAGAGTGTAAAGCAGTGTAACGACTGGTGATCTCATGACTTCCAGGCTCAGTATGCTGCATTGTGACTGAACCAGAGGCACGGAGGGGAAGACATCAGCCGACTTTAAAATTATTATTTTTTCAGTCTTGTGAATTGACTGCAGAAAAGATCCTGAAAAGTCTTTATTATGTGCCCAGACAGACCTGCAGATAGACCACAATATACAGGTCAAAATCAGATATTATATATAAATACATCCCACCACTCAATCAGTAGATACTGAGTTAAAAAATTATTTGATTTATTCTAGTGCAGATTCAAATGAAATGTGGCAACAGCTACATACTTGATGTTTCTAAAAGTTAAAATGGGAGTTAGCCAAAGCAGAGCCTTTGAAGTGAAAGGAAGGATGATCATTCTGAGGAGATGTCACCAGAGAGTCAGTGGAAAAGGGGTTTGTGCTCTATCTACCATGGCAGCAGCCCTGCTCCAGGTCAATGATCTCTAAAGGAGTTTGTGCTCTCTCTACCATGGCAGCAGCTCTGCTCTAGGTCAATGATCTCTAGCAAAGCAGGAAACATTAGCATCGGTGGACAGCTACAGTGATGATGCCAGTAAGGACTGGGGGGAGCCTTGGCAAACCTTGGCAGCCTCTCTTCCACTGGTGTAAATGCCTCTGCACAGAGCAAAAAGCACCCTCACCAGCCCCAACACAAACGCCTCGACGGGGTGGGAGCTCCACAAGGGGTGGAGAGCAGAAGGAGCAGAAGGAGCAGGGCGGCGGAGGGGGGACCAGGGATGCAACAACAAGGCTCCCAGCCGCACCTGAATGAGAGAAGGTTACGGTGCGTGTGGGAGAGAGGAAGAACAGGCTCTCTGGAGTTTGAGGAGGATGGGACAGACGTGAGCGAGTGTCTGCTTTCACTCAGCTTATCTGCCCCACTCTGTTTCTCTGCCTCTCTTTCTCTCTCATTAGATGACTTGGCTGGATCTGTGTGGCTGGAGCTGGGTTCAAACTTTCCCAGGCCATACTGACCTCAGAAAGCCTTAGTCGAGAGAAAGAGGAAAGACGCTGGTGCGTTCAATTTGCTCTAGTACTGCCACATTATGAGCTTTCATTCAAAACAACAACGCTATTTTCTATTCAAATTGCTACTATACTCTATTGCCTCTCGCAAAAGCTTAACAACAAAAGCAATTTATCTCAAACTGCCTGTTCAGACAATAATCATCTGACATTATTTGTGACCCGAGCAAATTTTTTCATGGTACATTTCATCAACTAAGGATATAGTGGGGAAAATGTCTGACTCACCAGAGACTTGGAACTCTGTCTGGAGGGGGGCTGAAACTGTCGAACGTTGGTGGGGGTTTCCTTCTCGATGGAGTGCCTCCTCTGCTGGGGGGTCTTACGCCTCTCCGGCTGTGGTGTGGAGGAGATGGGCAGGAACATGGGGGGAGCTGGTGTTCACAGCGGGAGAAAAGGACAGAGGAAGAGAGGGAGATGGGGAGTGAGAAAGAGGGAAATGGGGGGGGGGGGGGGGATAGGAGGCAGCTTGGTTCAACAACTGGTTAATTCACATCCCCAAAAATGCTAATTCTAATCAAAAGCCAACCCCAAAAGCAGGAAAAAAGCAGAAGTGGAGAAGCTGCAAGATAAACAATCAATCACTGTCAGTCTATGGGTCAGTGAAGGAGAAGATAGTCCTGACTCACTTTTCTTCCCCAGTGCAGACTCTGGGGATGTGTCGTCCATCACTGACGTAGCGACACTGGAACTGCTGGCCGATCTACGTCCAATGGTCTCATCCTGAATACACCGTATATACAAAAACATCCGTCATTTGTTTTGCACAAGCCGGATGCAATTTGTGAAAACCGCACACAACCCAAACATACACAAACACAGACACTCCTACTAACATCGGAGTCGGAGCTGTCCAGCTCGGCGAGGCTGGGCGCCTTCAGCAGCCGTTTCCTCTGAGGGGCAGACTGAGACCCGGCCGCTCCTATCCTGGGAGAGGCTGATCCGTTGGCCAGAGACAGAGAGCTGGATGTCCTCCTGCCCATGTTGGGGCTAAATTCATCTGTACATAGCCACACAAGAGAGGAGCACTCAGACAGTGTGTGAGGGAAAAACACATGGGATGAACCTCAAACATATTCCTCTGATGATTCCTTGCATCCTCCCTTATTTTTTGATTAATCGGGATTCCGGCTTCCCAAACAGGAGCAACAGACCCGTTTGAAATCATACCATGGATGGTGTGTTTGAATGGGAGCTAAGGTGAGAGGATGCTATGAATCCTGGGATGGGGGACATGTGTTCGAGATTCATCCCAAAGCTAAACGAGAAGGGAAGGGTGAATTAAGTTGGTTTGAAGGGAGGCAAAGGAGCGAGCTGGTGTTGCACACAGAGCGTGAATGCCTCTTTGATGAAAGACTCTATTAAGACTGTAACATCAAATCAGAAAAATAATAGCTTCTCTCTCCTGTTAGCCTTGATGGTAGCTTCGTCAACCACCGACTTGGCTAACTGAGATTTCTGGGATTATTCTGCTTCAAAGAAGGAAAACAACAGATAGAAGGTGAGGAGAGAGGGAGGCAGGGAGGGAGGAGAGGGAGGGAGGGAGTGTGAGAAGACGAGCGAGTGCTGCAAAAGACAGAAAGAGCTGCAGAGGCCGATAGGATCTGTGGGAGCCTTGAAACCTCTCTCTCTCTCTCTCTCTCTCTCTCTCCCTCTTTTCTTTTACTCCGTCTCATATTAGTGGGAAAAAGGGCTAAAACATCCACATGAGCTCACAGGCTCAACAGGATCGCTGTTTCTCATGTTGGACTGGAACTAACCGTCTTTCCTCCCCTCGGATTCCACAGGAACTCCGTCTCCAGGCTCAAGCCTTAACTAGTACAACAAACCCCCAGCAGTCCCCTCAACTCAGAGCAAATAGGTTGTTGCCATCGTGATAGTGCCCCACAGTTAGTCCATCATTTTACAAGCTGCCTGTGCGTTTTACATTACGTCATTGGGCTTTAGGTTTTCCGCTGTCCCTTACATTTGTTACTTACATTGTAAGCATTCAGGTCATTTCATTACAGGAGATATTAGCGTAAAGCCGGGGAGACAGACAGACAGAAAGACAAGGCCTTTGTGGGTTAGAGTGAACCATAGCAGCGGTGATACTTTACCTAGGCCCATACGGAACAGATCCTGAGGCATGCTGCGAGTTTTGCCAAAACCTAAAAGGACACACCTTTTTATTATGATCGTTAAAGGACGGATCCAGCCTCAGATCCTCTTACACTATATCATTCATTTTGGATGTCTATTCCATGATTATTTTGTGATGATGTTTTTTTTTGTGTGCGGTTCAACAAGCTCTAGAGAAGGGGCATAAACTATCCATCAAAGGTGGCTGTATGAGTATATAAATACCTTTAAAGTTTTTTTTATATATTTCTTTTTTATTTTATTTTTCAGAACATAGAACAAAAACAGGCTCAGACAAAAAAAAACAAAAAAAAAACATACATATATCAACATTAATGTTACAACATGGCGCTACCAGCCGCGTCAAGTGCCTATGTGCTTGTAAGAAATGTGCGTGGAATCCCGTGCAAGGGGTCCATGAGAAGTCAGCTGAGCAAGTTACTTGTCGCTCTTAACCTCATCTAAGTAGGCTAGAAATGGGTCCCAGATAATTGTGAATTTCCTAAATGAATTGGTCCTCAGGAACCGGAGTCTCTCCATATGTATAACTGAGACCATGTCCGTCAGCCACAGCTGAAAAGAAGGTGGAGAGGGGGACTTCCACTCCTTCAGAATGAGTCTCTTGGCGATAGTCGTCCCCTGCTCCAGAGACTGTTGTACAGCTGTAGGGAGGAGCAGAGAGGATTCTGAGCAGCCGAAGATGGCGAGTTCCACCTCCGGCTGAAGGGTTATTTTATAGGCCTTAGAGTACCAATCAAATATTTTGGCCCAGAATCCAGATAGTGAAGGACAAAACCAAAAAGCATGGGCTAGTGTACCCTCTGACACGTGACACCTATCACATAGTGGTGAGACAGAAGGGTAGATCTTGTGCAACCTGGACTTGGAATAATGAAGACGATGGGTGACCTTAAATTGGATCAGTTCGTGACGGTGTCTGCTGTTAATTGAGCAGAGCTGGACTATAGATAGACTCCTGTCCCATACAATTTCAGACAAGTCAACACCAAGTCCCTTCTGCCACGCCTCCCTAATCCTTTCAGTAGGGGCCCTGATACAGTCATCAAACAGACACACAAATCTAGAGATAAGATGCCTGGACTGAGGGGGGATTAACATCACATCAAAAAAAGCATGTTCATTTGGGAGAACTACAAAATCACGAATCTTGGATCGAACATAGTTCCTGACTTGCAGGTATCTGAGCCAGTGCGTGTTGGGCAACTCAAATTTCTCCCTCAGACGATCAAAGGATGTGAAATGACAATCTATGTATAGGTCTCTGATGGAAACCAGCCCCTTCTCACTCCAGGCGCGGTCATTTTTGTCCGACCAAGGAGGCAAAAAAGAATGATTAAAACAAATTGGTGTGAGGACAGAAACATCTCGTCAAAGCACTCCTAACTTGGTTTAGAATTCTGACTGAGTTTTTCACAACGAAACTTCAATTTTGTAAAGCCCCAGGCTGCTCTAGCTTAGAAACTAGCATAGCTGGCAGAGAGGAGTGGGTGATAGAGCTGGCCTCCATTTTCAGCCACAGGGGGGCCCCGAGAGTTAAATTACTAGGAGTCCCTTGCCGCCAAAACATTAGAGCCCTGACATTGGCAGTAATAGTGCCTAAGCACCGGGCCAGCCCTCCTTCAGACTTGGGTTTTTGCAAGGAAATTTTCGAAATTCTATGGTTCTTTTATGGTTCTTTTCCAGAAAACCAGGAGTAAAAACATCAGAGAGAGGCATGAAGTCGCTCTTTGTCCAGTTAATTGTGTATCCGGACAGCTTACCGAAAGAGGTGATTAATTCTAGGAGAGGGCGGGATCGATTTCTCTGAGTCATGTAGATTTAAGCAATATAGCATGAGAGCAAGGCCCAATCCCAATTCTTTTCTTAACCCTCAATCTTAACCCTCAAGCTCAACCCTCAATCTTAGTAGCCCTCAAAACTAAGTGTTAAGGGCTATCTTGCGACTTTAAAATGGGACAGCCCTTAAAGGCAGATACGTCTTCAGACTGTGGGGGGCAGCAGTATGCCAAAGCTCCGTCCAGTCTGTCAATTCAAAAGGAGAGGAAAAAAGCATCCATACAAATATTTCCTTGATAATATAGATGTAGAAATTATGATAACCATTGTATTAGCTTAGTTTAATGTCATTTTATGGATTTCCGTTTTGGAATCCTAACAACAATTGTTGTTGCTAACTATCGATAGTCAGTAGCCGTGCTGGTCAAGCCATATTATTATTATTATATTATAACATTGTTAACGTTGTTACGAAATGCCATAATTCTCGGTGGTAATGTCGTTGTTGAGTTGTTTTTATCAAGATACAGCCTACGTGTAATGCAACGCACCACAAAACAAGTGGGGCTAGAATGGGATATATTCCACAACACCACGCAGCTCGAGTGCTATATTGCTTTTATAAAACGGTTTCCAAGTATAATAATATAATAATAATAATACTATAAGTCCGACTGGCATAGTATTCTGATAGAGTCAGTTGAAGCACTACTGTAAGGCGGGACCTCTAGCAAGAAGATAGACGTGCGGGTGATTTGATTGGATCGTTCTGGAGACTGAAGTCGACATTGGCCAATCCTGGCGCTTGCTGAGAAGCTGAGAGCTTTTTGCAAAGCCCGACACCAGAGCCGTATGCCGACACCAAGTAACGTTACGTCTTATTTAGAAATGCGGGGTTAAGAGTGAGGGCGCGCGAGAGAGGGGTTAAGACATTAGCCCGCGTCTATTCTTGTACAAAACATCATTTTCTGCGAAGTATTAGTAAAGTTATAAGCGAAGATCGATTCACAAGGATCTGAAAGCTGTCTCCGCCATTTTGTTTTTGAGGTACTTTTAGTAAGAGAGTTGCGCCATCATGCGTCCATAATGACTCATTGTACAAAGACTTGAAGGACTAGTGACCCTCCATACAGCAGATCAGGAGAAAGCTGTTTGGCTCGAGTGCAGCGCTGCCTTTTAGTAAGAGAGTTGCCATGGCAACCAATAACCCATGGCCATGGGTTATTGAACTCGGTTACTGGAATTATACAATGGCTGTGAACCAATCAGATTGCTTGATTTGAGAGAGCCGTTTTATGAATAATAATACGTCGTCAGCGTACAAACTAATACATGTCGCAATACCGCCGACCTCCAGACCTGCAATACTTGGGTGACCACGTATTTTTAGGGCAAGGGGCTCGAGTGTGACTGCGAAGAGGGCCGGGGAAAGAGGGCAGCCCTGCTGAACCGAGCGCAATAATGGAAACCTGAAATACCTTTAAAGTCAGTCAGCTGTGTGGTATCATTGCAGTTATACATATAACACAATTACTCACTACAACATGTATTGTGGCTGCATAATTCTGGTCTATTGAAGCCACTGTGGGTGGAGAAATTAGTATTTATGCCTCTTCTACAATGGATTTCTTCCCGAATGACTGTTGTGCAAAATAGTGATGCTCTTTGATTCAGGGACTGACACTAAAACCTGACATTTACCATTGATGTTTTAGATTGCTGAAAACTGTCTGTTATCATATTCTATTGTTGCTGAATTGACAATAGATGCAACATCACATCATCTACCTTTGACCAGTTATCCACAGGAATAAGAAAAATACACCAAACAGAATGGGCCCAGAAATGCACCACCATCAGCTGTTTTTAAACAGTGTTTTAATGTTTTAGGGTAGATTTTCTTCCTTGAAGCAGTACTTCTCAGTTTTTGATTAAAACATGTCGGTGAGTATGGGGCATCTATCCATAAAACACCGCTGCAAAGTGGGTACTAAAGCGCTCACTGGGTCTGAGCTCAGAGAATGATCGATCACAGAAGTGCACACACACACACACACACACACACACACACACACACACACACGTACAGTACACATATACATAAATTATGGGGCAGCATGAATGAGTAAGCGTAAGGTGATGGAGCTTATGCTGATTTGCCTGCCTCAACACTATTCCCTTATCATCTAATTCAAAACTGCCTGATGAAGTTGTTCAAATATCAAAGGCCAAAGAGGAGTCACTACTGAAGCTACAGCTCACTATGTACTGTGTAGTTGACTGTGTTTGTCTGGTGTTGTGCAGAGCTTGAGGTGGGCTGTCTTGTGTTTGTCTGGTGTTGTGCAGAGCTTGACGTGGGTTGTCTTGTGTTTGTCTGGTGTTGTGCAGAGCTTGAGGTGGACTGTCTTGTGTTTGTCTGGTGTTGTGCAGAGCTTGAGGTGGGCTGTCTTGTGTTTGTCTGGTGTTGTGCAGAGCTTGAGGTGGACTGTCTTGTGTTTGTCTGGTGTTGTGCAGAGCTTGAGGTGGGCTGTCTTGTGTTTGTCTGGTGTTGTGCAGAGCTTGAGGTGGACTGTATTGTGTTTGTCTGGTGTTGTGCAGAGCTTGAGGTGGACTGTCTTGTGTTTGTCTGGTGTTGTGCAGAGCTTGAGGTGGACTGTATTGTGTTTGTCTGGTGTTGTGCAGAGCTTGAGGTGGACTGTATTGTGTTTGTCTGGTGTTGTGCAGAGCTTGAGGTGGACTGTCTTGTGTTTGTCTGGTGTTGTGCAGAGCTTGAGGTGGACTGTCTTGTGTTTGTCTGGTGTTGTGCAGAGCTTGAGGTGGACTGTCTTGTGTTTGTCTGGTGTTGTGCAGAGCTTGAGGTGGACTGTCTTGTTTTTGTCTGGTGTTGTGCAGAGCTTGAGGTGGACTGTCTTGCTCTTGTCTGCACACCGATCCATTTGCACCTCTGATTAAATTCTGCAAAGTCACTCCGGCACATGAAAGGCCCTTTTGTAGG
The DNA here is from genome assembly GCF_964638095.1 of Poromitra crassiceps. Lineage (NCBI taxonomy): Eukaryota > Metazoa > Chordata > Actinopteri > Beryciformes > Melamphaidae > Poromitra > Poromitra crassiceps. Next base: position 95,259,458 of record NC_139623.1, on the reverse strand, counting down.
AAGCTGATGATTGTGGAAGAAGCCAAGGTGGTAGTTACGCTCTGGGCCGTTCCTTTGGCTGCGTGCTGCTGCAGCGAGTTTCCTTCATTTCAGAGTCACATTACAGCGGTAGGTTTGAGAGATGATGCACTTAGCAAAGGTGACACTTTTCTTGAGATTGTCGAGAGAACAGAAACAACAACCAGGAACCTTTTTTCCTTCCCCCTCCCCCCCAGAAGTTATATAAGCTGTGAAAAGGTGTTCTTTTAACACTTCAACAGTTACCATTTGGTATCAGTCTTAAGTCCTCTAATGAGAGATTTGAAGTGAACAGTGTGCAAGAATAATGTCACTTTGTAAGCATTCCATAAACTAAGTGCCAGCTTTATGCAATGGCATAAAAATAAGAAGGATAAAAGACATCGTTTGGAGAGTGGGACATTTAGAAACCAAGATAGTATGTCAAACCTGGCTGGATAATAAAGCATCACTAGCAGTAGTGATTGATTCAGGATGAAAACAGTGGCTCCTCTCCACAGCACTGTGAGCATTAAAACCCTTCAATAAAATACTCTATCCCAATCTGCATGTGAGGCAATGTGATCTGTTCCAATCAGCCAGAGTTACTTGTCATGATGGCATTTGGGACGGCCAGATGTTACAGTATAATGGAAGTTAGGATTCCCTCTGACAAAAAACAGCCATCATGAATAAGTTGTATGAGCCCTGCCCATGATACTGTATGTACAGTAACTATTGCTTACTGACATGTTGCAGAATCCCCTTTATTCCTCATATCATTACCGTACTTATTATCAGTAAGCAGTGTTGGGAGTAACGCATTACTCTGATTACTTTTTTGTTCTAACTAGCTAGCTAACTAAAAATGTTCGCTTTTTTAAATTCTTGTAAACTGCTATTCGTTCATTTTTAGAGTAGAAATGCCGTGGCATCTCAGACAGACAACAAGCTGCTAATAATTGAGATGAGATTGTAAAAAAAGGAGTAGTTTTGTATATTTTATGGAAAAGTACTCAAACGAGTTTTTATTGTGGTTGAATCTTTTTTGTGTCCACCCTGTTTCTCTCATCACTTCCCTCCTATCAGTGTCCTCCTGCTGAGCAGACCAGTGTCCAACATCATGACGTTTCACCACCATGGACAACAGCCAACCATCACCAACCACTGAAGCATGACATGAAATATGTGTATTGTGTGTGTGTGTGTGTGTGTGTGTGTGTGTGTGTGTGTGTGTGTGTGCGCACGCACACACGCGTGCGTGCGACGTGCGTGTATGTATGTGTGCATGCATGCATGTATGTATGTGTGTGTGTGTGCATGTGTTTGCGTGCGTGTGCGCACGTGTGTGTGTGTCTGTGTGTATGTGTGTATGTATGTATGTATATGTATGTATGTATGTATGTATGTATGTGTGTGTGTGTGTGTGTGTGTGTGTGTGTGCGTGTGGGGGGAGAGGGTAGATAGATGAACAGCCACATCAAGGAGGAAAACAGAGATGGAAAGCCAGGTAAGCAGGGAGGGGACTTTACCTGATGCATCAAAACTGAAAGACATGCTAAGTGGCCGAAATACTGCAAGGAGAAACAGTTACGGCATCGGACAGTTATTGGTTGGAATTAGGAGGTTAAATTAAGGCAAAAGTTAATACATAAGAGGATGTCATCTGCCTGTATTTGGCAAGAAAAGCATTGGAGAATAATAGTTTTTCATCACATTAAATAGAAAGATTTCAAATAAACCACAGCCAACGGTAAGAGATACTGGCACTCAGAAAATAACAGTATTCATGTACAGCAGTGATACTCAACTTGCGGATGGAATTACAACAAAAAACAAAAACAAAAACAAAACAAAAATTACAGTGCACCTGAACGCAACATGCAAGATACCCGCTGAATAAGTGTCCAAATGTTCATGTCATTCTGGCCAATACTCCACTTCTGTTATAGCATTTCAGTCTGGAATATGGAATATGTTTCAATAATCTATGATTTAGCTGCTAAATTGTCAAATACCGCCGTCTGCTCACTACCCAGGCACTTATGTATGTAATTAAAGTCGAGCTGAACCCAAAAATGACTTTTCTTTTCTTTTAGTTCAAATACCTGGGTATGCAGTGCACCTATTTAATAATGTATACCAAAAAAATCACAAAAATCTAATTTCTTTAGTTTTTCACACTTTTTCACATCAAAAGTTCATTTTTCAAGATTTCATTCATAACAGTAATCTACAGTTTGCTGACGTCACCTAGTACTATCAAATTTCTACCCCATTTCAACCAATCATATCACAACATGGCAGCTGTCAATCAAATCTTCATTTCAGGATAATTTTCTCTTCCAAAAGAAAGAGAAAATGGCGCCTAGTGTCTGTCATCTGGCAGAATTCCTATCCCATAAACTAATTACTAACTTGGCCAATTGTATGTTGATATACACAATAAAGAAAACTGTAATGCTTAAGAATGCAAAGAAATGTAACTGGCTCATTAAAACGCGCATTCCAGGAATATCGTATTTACAGCAATAGCGATAATGGCACGCGCTTGAGAGCCTGGTTGTCAGGGGTCGCCCCTCTGAGATTCCAGCCAGGCGGGCAGCACCCATGCATCGGATTGTCCGCTCGTTCCGCACGAAGCAGCTGGCTGCCTGGTACTCAGGGGGATCCCACTCGCGTAGCACGACAACACGCTTAATCCCACTCGATTTGGGGGTGGAACATGCCATGATTGGCCAATGCCAAAGCCAGTCCCCAGAATTGTCAAATCAAATCATCGACACCCGGCATTGTGCGGCTTGTGGTCCGCCTCTCAACCCTGTCATCTCAGACAAGATTTGTTTGAGTCTCCGACGCTCGCGCTATTGCATGCGCCTCCGGTTCACTTCGACTTTAACCTAACTAACTTAAGCTAACTAACTATCCTGTGTGCACAACATTGTCAGACTAAACTCCGGCTGACACCCCAAAAACCTACAATCCGCTACAGAAAAATGTATATTGTTTGTTTATTAACTGGCCCCTGGCCTTCTATCATTTCACGAAAGTGGCCCCCGGGCAAAGCAAGTTGAGTATCCCTGATGTACAGTTTGCACTATATTGCAAACAATGTAGTAAAGAAAATCATAATATAACAAATAATATGTCAATAATTGACATTACTTGCAAAATAAATGTGGAAAAAATTAGGCGGCATTCAAAGTGTAGCTAAAACAGCAAGGAGCAGCAATGAGCAGAGGCACAAATAATAGTGTAGTATAGCACAAACCAAAGTATAACCAAACTGACCACAGAAACATCGTTCGGAAGCTGTGTTATAAAGCTATGTTTCTCCTGTGTTTTTGTATTGTTTAAAAAAAAAGTACATGATGCCCAGCAGGTGCGAGTGAGAATCATTTATCAGCTAGACTCCATACTTCAGCTTGAGATGGCTTTGTGTGGGTGTGAGTGTGCATTTGTAAGTGTGTGTGTTAGAGAGAGCTTAACAGAGAGAGACAAAAATAGAAAGGTCTTTACCCAGTCTTCCCCGGCTGATGTGGTCCGGAGACACCGGTCGAAGTTTCCTCTCTGCTTTGATTTCCTCCAGGATGCGCTCGTGGAGCGTGGGTGGAGGCTGAGTCTGCGGCTTCAGCTTACGGGCTGCCACCTACCAGGGGTTGATGATGGGAAACAGATGTAGTGGCATGAAGTCATTGGAATACAATAAACAGTGATACCTACTAAAAGTACAGTGTGTAAACTGTAATAAGGGTTTGTTCTACTTCATATCTTTCCATTTTGGAGGTTAAGTAACTGTACAATCAGTGAAATCGTATCGTAAGGCTGGTCTGATCTCACTGACAAGGGTATCCATAGGCTGGAATAGTATGTGAACTGTCTTCTTTTTTTTTTAAGACTAGGGTCTTTAGCCTCGACTCACAGGGTTGAGAGGCGGTCTGGACCTGATGAATTCCAGGATGACTTCATGGGCACTCTTCTTTAACCTGGGAGGAATGTTTCCATTCACCTGGAGAGGAAACAGCAGGGACAGTTTAAGAACAATACAGGTTAACATAGGAATAATAATAATACATTGTATTTCTAGAGTGCATTACATCGTACTCAAAGACACGTTACAGCAAAACAGTGCTTTAAAGCAAATGGTACAAAATTGGTGATAATAAATCAATGACATAATAAAAATAAATAATGTGAGCATCAAGTAGAGGAAGAAAACAGTGTTGATGGTTACAAAACATGCCTACCTGTAGATTCCCCCTAACCTGTTTTAAGGCAATCATTTATCAATGACACATTGGATGGTTTGAGATGGAAAGTGGGACAACTGCCTACCAGATGACACAATGAGGTCCAGGAAAGAATATGAATATTGTTGGCTACTTCATCAAGAACCATAACAACAATACTAATGGCTCCCAGTCCACAAACAAAATGTACTACCATCCGGGAAACAATACAAAACAACCTGCGAGATTATTTAACAGACACAATTTTCCCTGGCTGTGTTTTAAGGGTGGAGATTTATGATGAATTAGTGCAGCCCCAAGTGTGACAAAACAAACTGAAATGTCCATACAGGCATAGTTTAGGCTAGGCTATAGATTAGCTACAGCCTAACTGTAGGCTGTAGATTAGCTAGACCAGATGATTACAAAGTCTGAGACGATGGGCCTCCTCTCAGATAAAGCATGGAAAAAACTCCATGGAAAAAGCTGCATTCACTCTTATTCAAATGACTAAAATAACTACAACTGAAATAACTAAAATAAATCACTCACTGAGCCTCCCCTGAAAGTCTTTGAGCCCCCTGGGGAGGCCCACCTCCCACTTTGGAAACCTCTGAGCTGGACCTTTTGATTGTTATAGTGTTTAGGCTAAGATTAGATTAGAGTACAACAGGGCAGACTATGCTGTAGATTAGTTAGATTCCTTGTGTGCTAGTTAGTTCCGGTTAATGGCTAGAGTAGTCAGATTGTCTGAGCTGTTGCTCGTTTGGCCTGGCCGCTCTGCTGCTGGTTCTACTGTGTCGCTGCTACCTCAGCCTCAGCCGCTGCTGCCCCGGCTGCTGCAGCTGGATGGCCAGGCAGATTGAGTAGCTGCTGTATGCCCTAGGGCTGGGGGATAAATGTCAGACTAATTGTTTGTTGTCAGTGGCTCATATCGCCTGGTAACTATAATACATAACTTTATTGCTAAAATTTACTTGACCCCTGTGACTATTCGTGACCGTATCGCCCAGCCCCAGTATACCCTGTATGTTCTGTCTGTTCTGCTGTCTCTCCTGTTCCCCCCTTCCCCTGCTCTCTTCCTACCTTTCTCCCTCTCCACCTCCTCCCTTTCCCTGCTCTCTCCTCCCCCACTTTCTCTCCCCATTTCTCCCCTTCTCTCTGTCTCTCTCTATCATAAGATTGTTCAACCATGTTATTATTATTATTACTGTAATTGTTATTGTTGTGTCAGCCAGATTTAGCTAGACATATTCTCTGTGAAGCCCTCTGAGACATGCTTGTGAATTAGGGCTATACAAATAAACCTTGCATCACCTAACAAGGAGTAAAAAAAGTAAAGTGGTAGCCAACAACGAGCTATCATGCAACAATCCATCATTGTATCAACCTCCCCCCCCCCCGCCTTTTCTCCTCAATTGTACTTGGCCAATTCCCTGTCTGGGTTGCTGCTCCACCGCCTCTGTCGATCTGGAGAAAGTTGTAGACTAGCACATGGTTCCTCTGATATATGTGCAGTCTGATGCTTCTTTTCACCTGACAGCAAGGAGATTCACCGGCAGGATGTAGCGCGTGGGAGGATCATGCTATTCCCGCCAGTTCCCCCCCAAACAGGCACCCCGACCGACCAGAGGAGGCACTAGTGCAGTGTGCAGCCACCAGGACACATACCCTTAATACGGCTTCAGGGCCAATTGTGCCTGTATGGACGTCCGACCAAGCCAGAGGTAATGCATGGGTTCGAAACTGCGACCCTCATGTTGGTAGGTAGGGAATGTACCTAGCATCAAAGGGTTGGAATTGGGGGGTTAAATCACCATGTGATTCCCGAGCGCGGCGCACGCTGCTGCTCACCGCTCCCCCAGGGGATGGGTCAAATGCGGAGAACAAATTTCACACATTGTGTGACAATCAGTGGGACTTTACCTTTACCTTTACCGCGGCACTACGCCCCATTATTGTAAAATTAAAACGTAGCAACAAATTATTTTGGTGTTCGGGAATCAGTGGCCTGAGACAAATCAGACACTCACCAGGACCTTGCGTAGGTTGTAGCGTTTGGACCTGATGTCGTTCATGAGCATTTCATAGGGAGTGAGCTGGAACTCGATGGGCAGAGGGTTGTACTGGCGCTCCTGCACCTTCTTCAGCTTGACTCCGTCCCGCAGGTCCCTCATCACCTGAACCCAGAACTGAGCCTAACAGAGGGAGGAAACGGCAGCATGGGAAAGAGACCCCAGCATGGAAGCAGAAAATACCATGACCATGGTTAGACGATGGCATGTACCTGTGGTCTGACCTCTCCATACACTCAAAAGAGGAGGGTTCTTCAAATGCTCTTTGGTTTGGGTAGTGTCTCTATATTGATATAGAGCTGTAATGATGCAGAGAACCCTCTGACTTGTCATAATAAAAAATGTCAAACCAGAACAAAAGACCCAATGTAGTTCTTTAGAAATTGGTTATTTCCTACATTCTTTAGAGAATCTTTCTTAAAAAGTTTGTAGGTGGGTAAGTGATCAATAGTGGAAAAAGGAGCTTCTTGGTTTCTTTTTAGAGAACAATTTAATGCAGAAGTGTTGGTCCACAGGTAACCTGCACAGGTTTACAATACAATGTACAACTTCAAAAAATAGGAGACACGGGCAAGAAAAACGCAACACGTTTCAACCTCACTGGGTCTTCGTAGGTGGGTAAGTGAACATTTGAGCTAGTCACACCGAGGCCACAATGAAGTGAATCCACTCTCCTCTTAGCCAATTAGCCTTTGGTCAGGTGGAAGTAAGGTGAAATCCTGTGGCCAGTTGAGGTCAGAGGTCAGGAGTCTGGTCACATACCCAGTCAGCATTCTGCAGCTCATTCAAGTCTCTGCCAGGATCGTCTGACGACGCTCCCTCCATCTTCCGGAGGTTCTGGGGTACAGAAAAAGAGAGGCAGTGAGAAATATACAAAGGAAATAGGAATGACAGTGCGGAATCTCAAAAAAGAAAGAGGCTAAAATCAAAACAAAAAGGCTACATGTGTTACTGATATGTTACATCACATGATCACATCCTATCCAGTATCTGCAGGAGTGCTGTGAGGAAGTCACAGCTGTTTCTCCAGTTCACACTGTCATTATGTTACTGTCAGACAGACACACCCTCCAATCAATTTATATTCGCTCATCATTGATGGCTGATGGAAGCTTAAAGTCTCTGATGGACTACCAGGACCAGGGGCCCTATCTTGGTACAGGCGATATCCCCTATTTGCGCTTGCGCACCTGTTTGCGCATGCCTTAACGGCGGGGACACACCGGTACGCGGAACTTGCGCGCATGCGCCGCGCAGCGCACCTCCGCGCAGAAGTCGCTGCACACAGAGAGCGCAGCTCACTTTGCGCGCTCTGCTCGTCCGCTATATATTTTGCCCCAGATCTACTGTCTTCGTTATCATGGGTAGTAAATAACGACATAAATACTTAAAGTAATATGTTTGGGATAACTGTTAATGGCTACCTTCGGCGTTATAAAATGCAATTGCATCATATTTGTCTGTTCTCCTCCCGTTTTCCCAGTGCGTGCTGTTGTAGACAGAAGGCGAGTCCTAGCTCTCTACTTGTTGCTCTGCAGGCAACGAGCCCCTAGAAGCCGCTCCCCATCTCCAACTGCTCTTTCTCTCTTTTCACACTTCCAAAGGGGCAATCAACAACATAAATAAACATTATTTCACTTTGAAATTGGTTTTATTTGACGAATGTCCGGTTTCGGAGTTCCTGTCTGCCCTGATCTGATCTGTTCTGCTTGACAGAGTCGCTCACGGGCGCAGACGGCCGCACAGGAAAATAGAAATCCAGGCTGAGTTGCGCGGCATGAGTGTCTGCTGAGCTGAGCGTGAGCTGCACGCAATTCGGTGTGGACTGACATATCTGTTAACATGGTGTCCCAAAGAAAACTGGCTGCGCACAAGGTAGCGAATGGTCGCGCCACACAGCTTACGTGCAGGAGTCGCGTGCGGTGTGTTTTCACCGTAAGGCAGGGAAGATAGCAGTCCATCTTGTGTCCAGGTGTTATGCCGAGTTTTGCACCCCCGCCTGGCAGCAGCTAAACGCATCACCACCTCACGGGAGCATATTGTAATGATTTATACATATATGTAACTGTTTAAAAGTGATATAATTGTCTGGGTAGACGTGACCTCCCTGTTTTCTAAGTTAAAACCCCCCTGAGGTAATGCTTTATATTAAGGTTATATTAATAAGCGTTAATTAATAGGTAATAATAATAATAATAATAATGATTGGATTTATATAGCGCCTTTCCAAGTGCTCAAAGCGCTTCACAGAATCATTATTCGTTCACACCATTCGTACCGGTGGTTCGAAAGCGTGGCAGCCACACATCGGCGCTCAACGGCCCCTCCGACCACCATCATTCATGTCTACATTCATACCAATCATACGAGGCAAGGAGGGTTAAGTGTCTTGCCCAAGGACACAACGACAGCAGCTTGGGAGGGAGCGGGGATCGAACCGCCAACCCTTGCGTCATTGGCCGACCCGCTCTACCTCCTGAGCTAAAGCCGCCACGGTAGGTAATAAGGCTCTTATAAGGTGCTTATTAACACTATTAATAATACTATATAAGTGTTAATAATCGCATTATAAACATTTATTGGTAGCTTATAAGACATTTATAAACACTTTATAACCACCTTTACTAGCTGGTTTTGTTACTTCATTAAGCTTAATAAATGGTTTGTTATTACCTTATTAGCAGTTAACTATGCAGTTATTAACAGTTAACTATGCTTTTTGCAGGTCCCGGATCTAAATGAGAACAGTGCCTTATTGAGGTTAATAAATCCTTTATTATGCACTTATTATGCCTATTGCAGGTACCGAATCTAAAGAGAGGGTTTTGTGTCTCTAAGAGGGTCAGAATTGCATGATGGGACAAAAATGCAAATTAAGCCTCCCAGAGCCTTCTAAACAGGCAATAAGAGTTTTTTCTTGAATAACTCTGGAACCGACGCTTGGATCTTTCTGAAATTTTCATCGCTTATCCAGGAAGTGAGCATGGGCTCATGAGGTACCTGCAAAAAGCATTTTGGTTTGGTCCCTATATGTTTTTTATATTACATATGTTTTTATTTCAGAGCATGTGAACTTGGGCATAAGGGAAATTAATAATCCATCCACATACAAAAACATTTCAGCAAAATACCCTAAAGCAGATTGCCAACATTTTCTCCCCCTTACTCATCAGAAGTATTTGTATGCATAACACATTTGTTGAGACAAAATGTGATGATCAACAACAAGAAATCAATCCACAAGCTATTAATGCTAGGCTGTGAAAAATGCTACCTTATCTGTAAAGGGGAGACTCGTGTGTACCCAATGAACCAATTTTCATTCAGATAAATTGAGCTGAGAGGTCAAGGGACCCGTTTGAAATAGTTTTCCCTCGCCAAAATGTAACCTATGTTTGGTACTAATGGATGCCTTAGGCCTTCTAGCTTATTCTGATAACAGGATCTCTACTGTAGCTTTAAAAATGACCCTGCTACAGCCATTTGAAAATCGGGAGTGTTGGCAGACCACTCGCGGCCTACCTGCAGTACCTCCACGGCCCACTAGTAAGCCGCGGCCCACAGTTTGGGAATCACTGGTCTACTCTAAATGCTGTTTCAGAAGCTTTTCCATCCTGACTACAATATAATTCTAAGAGCAGTGGTTCCCATCCTTTTCTGAGTCAAGGCCCACTTGAAAATCTCAAAAATGTTCGCAGCCCACATCTGACCATAAACAGAGGCCAAATAATGTTTTCTTAGAGCCCTTTTTTTTTTTTTTTTACAATAAAACGAGCTGTCCATCAGCACCACACCGAAATCAGAAAGTAAAAGTGAGGGGCTATCTACAATAGGCAAACGAATAATGATAAAATAACACTATCATTCAACAATGGAGAAATGCATTCTCATACATACATAATAATAATTACAATTTCCCCCACGAAGATTGTAATGTTTTGCAAATGTTTGGGCGGCCCACTTGCAATACCTTTGTAGCCCACAAGTCCTGTTGCTCCGTCCTGACACAGTATGACCTCAGGCCATTAGTGTGTGGTCAAACACTATCAGCTTAGCAGACAGCCACAGGCACTGTACTAACCTGCAGTCAGCGTGTGTATATGCGTGCGTGTGTGTGTGTGTGTGTGTGTGTGCGTGCATGCATATGGCCATGTGCGAGAGAGAAAGAGAATGTGAGGAGTGTGTGTAAACAGAGAATGAGGTTCCTCTTGTTAATATTTGTGGTGAGGGTGTTATAATGGTAATTCACTGTCATCCTGCACAGAACAGCTGCCCTCTGCAATTCAGTGGACTGACTCTGCACTCAATATTGCAGTTACATAATATCACTCACAATATAGAGCTTTTTTTTCTTTGCATGTTTTTTTTCACAGGGGGTTCCTATCTGGAGCAGGTGGGAATCGAACGCACAACCTTCTTGCTGTGAGCCGAAGGCGCTACCACTGCACCGCCATGCCCGCTTATATAGAATGCTTTGCTCCATCACCTACACCTACAGTAAAATAGCATCAAGATCTTGTCTAGCCAGCCCAGCACCACAATCCCCTGTGAATTTGATTGGGATTGCAACTTTGTATCGTTGCTTCCTACTTGAGTTTCATAAGGTAACACTGATATTAATAAGATGGCCGACTAATAACAGCCCATCAACTCAAAACACTGGTAATCTACTAGACCTAGGCCTAGACCTTGAAGAGATGAGTCCACTTTTCAACGCCATTATCTCACACGACGAAGCTACACACTTCCATTCCAAAAGGCTGATTGAGCAGACTTCTCTTAGCATGACAGAGGCAGCATTTGACATCATGCCTGTGTGTTAAAACTTGTTTGTGAAATTAATATTCTAAGTGCGCTTAAGAAAACAACAGGCCCACTGCAGCAAGTCCACATGAATCATTAGGGCAATTATCAACCACCTCTACAATCCCATTCATTCTAGTCAGTAATTCTCTCTCTCTCTCTCTCTCTCCGTCTCTCTCTCTCTCTCTCTCTCTCTCTCTCTCTCTCTCTCTCTCTCTCTCCGTCTCTCTCTCTCCCTCTCTCTCTCTCTCTCACCCTCTCTCTCTCTGTCTCTCTCTCTCATAATGTCTCGCAAGAGCCACTTCTCCGTGAGCAAACAGCAGCCGGGGCTGTTGCTGTGAATCCCCACTAATTCAGCAGCTTTTCTGTGATTCTCCGACAGAAGAGACCTGCGGCGCTCTTTGCTAAGGGAAGCTGGTAGTGTTGGATGGATGGGATGAATCCCCTGTGGGTCAGCACAGCTCTGACATACAGAAGGCAAAGAGGGAGGAGGGGGATGCTGAGAGCTCATCTTACCCCTCCTGGGTATCATACACACACACACACACACACACACACACACGCACGCGCGCGCACGCACACACACACACACACACACACACACACACACACACACACACACACACACACACAGTATGTACGCACACAGGCAGAAGCTCACATAAACACAGGCAGGTACGCATACATATACATTATACACACAAACAACACACAGGCAAAAAGCTTGCTAACACACCCGCAAAAGCATCCTTCCAGACCATCCAGACATGGTGCATTGCATTCACATAAACAGTACACTACACATCAATCATCACACACGCACGCACGCACGCATGCACGCACACGCACCCGCACACACACACACACACACACACACACACACACACACGCACGCACGCACGCACACACACACACACACACACACACACACACAGACACACACACACACACACACACACACACACACACACACACACACACAATGACACTCACCAGTCCACCATGAGTCTTCTTCACCACAGTTTGCCCTTTACTACATGTTCATCTCATCTCATCACACTGAAACAAGGACACGAATAAGTCTACTCTAAACTCATTTTATGGATTTCTTTTACCACTTTCTTGCCTTGTTTTTATATTTGTTACATTGGTGTTATTGGTTTTTCCGCTTATTTTGTGTGTTTTAATCCTTTGTAAAGTGCTTTGTAAAGTGCTTTGTCTTAAAAATTGCTAAGCCTATATAAAATAAAGATGATGATGATGATGATGATTATTATTAGTAGTAGCAGTAGTATAAGTAGTAGTAGTAGTGTAGTAATCTTATTAGTATTAAATATTAGTCTTGAAAACACTACTTGTTTACATTCCAAGCTAGAAAGGCTCTAACCCACTGTCCCCAAATTCTCTCCTTTCCAGCCCAGTCCTCTCCTCCCTGGGATAAGACTCCTGTCTTTTGTAACTGTGAGTTACGTAACAAACCAAATCCTCTCCATTCATTCAGATGCATTACGCTCACTAGAAGGGCAGCAGCAGTAATGCAGGAAGGGACCCTGCAGTGGAACATACACACATGCGCGTCTGTGCGCGCGCACACACACACACACACACACACACACACACACACATGCTGTGAAACACACTACCCCCATGGGAAGTTTTCTCACAGCTCAACTCACAGCTGAGCTCTCAAATGGTCCTGAGCCAAAAGAACTCCTGAACTTGATCTTGACGAATGATTTGAGGAAGAAAAAAACTATTTGAATTTGGACCTGAAAGGGGATTTGGAAATGAAAAATTAGCTGATAATACATCTGTGATGAAAGAGACATATTATGCAGCCCTTATCCATTTGCCCAAGTTACCATTCAGGCAAGTACACGTTTCTCCAAGTACAAAGCAATAGGCCTATCTCACACAAGATGGCGCCCGACCATAGAATGCTATTTCGCACTTCCGCTTTCTGCGCTCGCAGTGTTTGTCCATCCACTCGCCGTGATCCGATAACAATTGCTCAGTGTGAAAGCACTCAGGCATGTAGTGTGCATTTTTGTTCAAATTCGAAGAAGAAACAGGATTATTTATTGTTTCATGGTATTGTTTCAAAGTTAAAAAGAAGATGGATTTTAGCTTAAGATAGATAGATAGGTAGATACATTTTTTTCTGTGTCATGCACCATATTCAAGCTTACAAAACACAAATCATTCAAATTCAACAATACAAACAAATTAACAAGCAAGTTACAAAAAGTTCAGCCAAACATAAACAAGACAAGCCAGAGTTATATATTCAGATAAACAACTTCTCCATTGTGAGTTTCCAAGCTCTCCCAATAAACCTGGCCAAGCTGAAGACTTCGGGCTCTATCGTCGCAAAGGCGGTAATTTTGCGTTAGTGCCGGGTTGCACCAGAATAGCGCCGCATAAAACCCTAATTGGCCGTTCACACTATATGCTGAAGCAACGCCAAAGCCACGCTGAAGCCACGCAGTTTCGTCCTTGTTAACAGGTGAGACCGTTCACACCAGCCCCACGCCACGCCATGTGTCGAAGCAACGCCGAAGCCACACTGAAGCCGCGCTGGAGCGATCGTTCAGGATTCAGTCTTATTTTCCAGGCGTGACGCGTGAAGCTTGAAGCTGCCAGACATGAAGTCAATGGGAGTTGTGGGCGGGTTCAAGGCGTGCCGAGGAGGCGCTGAGAGGAAAAGAGAAGGCTTCTTGTGTGAATGGTTAGGCGTCAGTTCAGCTTGTGCCTGCCTCAAGCTTCAGTTCTGCTTACGTTCTGCATCCTGTATGAATTATGGGCGTGTCGGCCCGCTGCGCTTGGCATCGTCTCGTGCAAAGCGCCATATAGGCGTGTTTATGCCCGTGTTGCGTCACATGATTGCTACATCAGCTATCTACACTAGTGGGTTTTGGCTAATATTGAATTTGATACTCATACTGTTGCATGAAGCTGCCAATAGCTGATATTTTGTGCCGCAAGAATACACTATCTTTAAATTTGTCTATTTTCAAGCCAAAAGAAATCACTAAATTCAACTTTAACATTACCCAATATTTTCACTACATATTATGGCTGTTTTGACCTGATGTCAGAAAGATATTTAGGTGCCGAGGAGTAACAACTTTCATTTTAGTGCTATATTTACATACATTTTCAGTGTTATGAGTGTTATTTAATATCAAAATGTTTTCTACAAAGTTTAAGACTGACCCATTACTGCATTTACAATTGAACAATGTGCATTACTACATCTGTGCAGCAATGACATCTCTTGCATACATTTCTTTCATTTGTTGCACAGTCATTAGCACAGATGCCTCTCAGCATCATCTGACTGTGTCTCACAGTAAGCATGGTTGGCTGGCTGCTGTCCTCATGGCTCTGTCTCTGTGTCAGAGAGGTCTGCTCTGCTGTCCTCCTGGCTCTGTCTCTGTGTCAGAGAGCTCTCCTCTGTTGTCCTCATGGCTCTGTGTCAGAGAGGTCTGCTCTGCTGTCCTCATGGCTCTGTCTCTGTGTCAGAGAGCTCTGCTCTGTTGTCCTCATGGCTCTGTCTCTGTGTCAGAGAGGTCTGCTCTGCTGTCCTCACGGCTCTGTCTCTGTGTCAGAGAGCTCTGCTCTGTTGTCCTCATGGCTCTGTCTCTGTGTCAGAGAGGTCTGCTCTGCTGTCCTCACGGCTCTGTCTCTGTGTCAGAGAGCTCTGCTCTGTTGTCCTCATGGCTCTGTCTCTGTGTCAGAGAGGTCTGCTCTGCTGTCCTCCTGGCTCTGTCTCTGTGTCAGAGAGCTCTCCTCTGTTGTCCTCCTGGCTCTGTCTCTGTGTCAGAGAGCTCTGCTCTGCCAACCCGATCTCCAAAAAAATTGTAAAATAGCAACGTTTGTGGACATACGTTGGTATTTTACGATGTCGGCTAAGAAATTGTAAAATGGGAACGTATGCGTCTACAGCGGTGGGCGTGGTTTGGGCGTGTTTTACGGAGATTTTCTGTTTCTAACCCCTCCCCCTACTCTAATCCTCACCCTAACCACTCAGAACGTTACTATTTTACATTTTTCGAGCCGAAATCGTAAAATAGCAACGTTGGTCCATATCGTTGGTATTATACAATTTTCTAAGAGACTGTGTTGGCTCTGCTGTCCTCATGGCTCTGTCTCTATGTCAGAGAGCTCTGCTCTGCTGTCCTCCTGGCTCTGTTTCTGTGTCAGAGAGCTCTGCTCTGCTGTCCTCCTGGCTCTGTCTCTGTGTCAGAGAGCTCTGCTCTGCTGTCCTCCTGGCTCTGTCTCTGTGTCAGAGAGCTCTGCTCTGCTGTCCTCATGGCTCTGTCTCTGTGTCAGAGAGCTCTGCTCTGTTGTCCTCATGGCTCTGTCTCTGTGTCAGAGAGGTCTGCTCTGTTGTCCTCATGGCTCTGTCTCTATGTCAGAGAGCTCTGCTCTGTTGTCCTCATGGCTCTGTCTCTGTGTCAGAGAGCTCTGCTCTGCTGTCCTCATGGCTCTGTCTCTGTGTCAGAGAGCTCTGCTCTGCTGTCCTCCTGGCTCTGTCTCTGTGTCAGAGAGCTCTGCTCTGTTGTCCTCATGGCTCTGTCTCTGTGTCAGAGAGCTCTGCTCTGTTGTCCTCATGGCTCTGTCTCTGTGTCAGAGAGCTCTCCTCTGTTGTCCTCATGGCTCTGTCTCTGTGTCAGAGAGCTCTGCTCTGTTGTCCTCATGGCTCTGTCTCTGTGTCAGAGA
This sequence comes from Poromitra crassiceps, assembly GCF_964638095.1. NCBI lineage: Eukaryota > Metazoa > Chordata > Actinopteri > Beryciformes > Melamphaidae > Poromitra > Poromitra crassiceps. The sequence goes on along the minus strand of NC_139623.1, from coordinate 95,243,629 downwards.
GCTCTGCTCTGTTGTCCTCATGGCTCTGTCTCTGTGTCAGAGAGCTCTACTCTGTTGTCCTCATGGCTCTGTCTCTGTGTCAGAGAGCTCTGCTCTGTTGTCCTCATGGCTCTGTCTCTGTGTCAGAGAGCTCTCCTCTGTTGTCCATGCCTGTTACTGTCCTCATGGCTCTCTCTCTATGTCAGAGAGGTCTGCTCTGCTGTCCTCATGGCTCTGTCTCTGTGTCAGAGAGCTCTCCTCTGTTGTCCATGCCTGTTACTGTCCTCATAGCTCTCTCTCTATGTCAGAGAGGTCTGCTCTGTTGTCCTCATGGCTCTGTCTCTGTGTCAGAGAGCACTGCTCTGTTGTCCATGCCTGTTACATGCTTCCAACGAGCCTTCCTCACAGGCATGATGAGCTATGGCTGAAACAGGCACCATGGCGCACTCACACACAAGCTGATATAAATAACTCATATGCATGCTGATGCCGCATGGCGATGGGAGGCAACATGGAGGAAGAGATTAGACTGTTATGCTCTGCCGCTCTCTTCATTTGACCCTTTTAATACACAAAGGCACAGAGTAAAAATTGATACTATACCATACATCTACAAGTACAGCATTCACATAGACTGGTTTATTGTTTTAATTTACATTAACCCATAGAGCTACTGTATTTTCTACACAATGAGTCACAGAATGGACGGTGACTATTTATATACTATTTAGTTTACGTTAGCAGAATCAGTATCATCTTTTAAATCATCTCTTGAACCTTATGCTTATGGACTTGCTTGTTTGTAACTTTTATCCTATTATGTTTAATATTTTTGTTTATATACTTGCATGGATGATGCTTGCTTTTAATTGAATGTTAAAGTCCCTGGAAACCAGAAATATTTTTTTTATTATTTAGCATTTTGAGTTCATCACATCACAGGAACCTATGTTAATAAGCCACCAGCCAAATTTGAACGATGATGAACGTCGCAAAGTATATAAATTTAGGTTTGACAGTCATGGCAAAAGTCATGAGAATCAATTCGATTTTAGAGTGTATTTTCTCCCACGGACTGTGTGGCCGTGTCCCATCTGCATCTCTCTCCATTAACGGAGAGAGAGAGAGGGGGAGAGAGAGAGAGAAGGAAAGAGAGATGGAGTGTGTGTGTGTGTGTGTGTGTGTGTGTGTGTGTGTGTGTGTGTGTGTTCGCGCGTTGCTCGGCGAACACACTCGCCGCTGCGCTGCGAGTGCACAGCACTACTGTGTGTGTGTCAGTGTGTGTGTGCGCGCCGCGCGTGCGTGCATGCGTGTGTGTGATTCGATTAAATCTTATGACGTGATAAGATCATGCATTTTAGCACCGCGCGCTCCGCTCTCTTCAATGAGGAAATGGAAATCCAGACCTTGTAGAAAAGTGTAGATTTTTGGGGTTAGGGTTGAAAGTAATTCTCTCTCTTTTCTGAGGCACACAATTACTCACATAAGACCCTGCCTAAATTTAATAGTTAGAAGGTTTTTGTGGATTTTGGTTTCCAGGGACTTTAATGAACTTTGGAAACAAAATGCACAAAATGCACAAATAATGTTTATTATCATTATTATTATTATTATTATTATTATTATTATTATTATTATTATTATTATTATTATTATTATTATTATTATTATTATTATTCATAGTAGTAGTAGTAGTAGTATTAGTAGCAGTAGAACATAGTAGTAGCAGTAGCAACAGTACGGTCAGCACACTAGATATAAAAGCTATACAAGGATACTTACTGTGACAAAATGACTTAAGTAAAACTCACTATTAAATATTACTGAAGTACCCGGCCCGAACTGGCTCAGATTCCTGCAAATCAGAAATTATGTTCGATCCAAGATTCAAACCTTTGAAACGCTCCCAAATGAACATGCCTTTTTCGATGTTTTGCTGAGCCCTCCTCACACAAGCTTCTTATTTCTAGATTTGTATGTCTATTTGATAAGTGCATCATGGCCTCCACTGAGAGGATTAAGCGCCCGGCATGGTTATGCGCAGCCACGACTTGGAGCCTTGCCGCCGCCGAGCGGCGACAGCGAGACTGTGCATACTCGAACGTAACTCGTCCAAAACACGTCCAAAACGTTATCGTGTCGTTTACCAAGAACTTGCAATCATGTCGGTGGGGGAACATTTTATTGTCCCTCCATTTCAAAACTCATTCCGGTGAGCCTGCAGAAGGCTTTGCTAGATGAGGGACAAGCACCTTAAATGAGGAAATGGCATTTCCTCATTCCTCACAACAATGAATTGACGGCGCAGAGTGACATTTTCGAGGAGCTGCACGCTCCCTATGCCGAGCTGCGGCGAGAGGACGCCCTGCTGCGGCGACCCCCTCGGCGCAGTCAGCGCCGCCGATTTTGCTCGAGCATAATTTGCGCTTTAGAGAAGCGTGGCAGGGAGAACTTGGTATTGCATTATCTGACATTATTTGGGAAAGGAGTTTGTCTGTGATACAACTGCTCAGTTAATAGTAGACACCAGCTGATTCAATTTAAAGTTGCTCATCGTCTTCACTATTGCTCATGTGTGAAGATTATCCTGCTGAACACAGGTTCGCATTTGAATAAGCTTGCGTTAACCACAGACCTTATTTGAAGCATCGCACCAAAAACCCATTCAAAAATCCCATAGGCAGAAACATTGAAGAACCCGGAAGTCCAGGACTTCCGCGTTGCGACTACAAAAATACATCATCCCTGCGGTACTCAATTTGTGTCAGTTTAGGGGTCCTTGACTTGGCTTACTTTCATTACAGGCAGCAGCAGTTTCAAAACACTGGAGTTCCCCCTGGCCAACATTGTCAATGACACCCGTAGGGGATGGGAATTGTGTTTATTACCTTGGGCGTATGAACATGTAAGGTCACAGTGCTAAATCTCCTGAAGTGATGCCTTGTTATGGCGTTCGTCCATTCAGAGCATGTCTAATGTGTTAATCCACTTTATTAACTGCGAAGGTCAGTGATCACTCTAACCTCATATTCAAGAGGAGTGCCTTGTACAGCAGGTTAAAGCTTGATTTAAAATAGGATCATTATGACACGTGAGTTTATACTTTCACAATAGATGACAAACAATTTCCCTATACTGTGTCACTGACAAGCACAGCATAGATACAGTCGGTCTGTGTGGGAAGTCCACAAAACGTTACTTCCGGTATCGTTCGAATGGTAGTACGGTGGGGGGAAAACCCCATATATCTCAATGGGCTGACTCACCAGCGGAAGGTGCTGCGGGTCTACGCTACAGGATTGGTGATTCAAGAGCAGGTACACAGACGTCTGTTCAGATGTGCGCTTACTGCGGGGGTTGCCTGGGCTGGGCTAGCAACTAAATGCTAACTATGCTGAATGGGGAGAATGGGAGGATTTCCCCCATGCTGACCCATTGACCACGCGGCTATGACGAGACACCGCCTGAATGAATATGATAGCTTAAATTGCAAGTAGTGCATTACAAAAGAGAGTCCTACCTCTTTGGCACTCTTGATCTTATCCAAGAAAGTGTGTAGCTCCCTGGTTTCTGTGTATAGAGCCCGGCACACTGCCTGGTAGTGACTGGGGGCATCCGACTGGCTTGGGAGATGAGACGTACAGAGCTGCAAAGGAGAGAGTGAAGTCGAGAGAGAAAGATGCATTCAGTACACCCTTTACAGAATTGCATTTACTCTAAACACCAGAGAAATCACAGAAAAATACTCACGATGTGGAATGAAATTTACTCACACCCTTGGCCCTGAATGTTTTCACATATCCTAAATGGGCTTACAGGTGACATACTGCTCCATCTGGCAGCCATATTGGAGGTCGTAAGCTCTTGGGCAACGGTGGCTGTGAACAGCTGATTGTGTTTCTAAATGTATGACTCAACGTAATTGAATCGACATGGTTAATTTCTATGCTGTTTTTTTCATACAGTCAGCAAACCATCACTGTCTTGCTGTAAACACATCTGATGTGCACACTAGCTAACATATAGTAGAAGCTAGCATTAGCATGGCTATATTTAACATTTACTGCACAGTGGTTGTTTTGCTAAATTAGCCTGCTGGCTGGTTAGCCAGCTAACAAAGCTAAAAACAAAATGTTTCTTCATGATCACTGAGCTAACTCTTCTCAAGTTAGTTTTGGAGTGTTTTGCAATAGACTGAGGGTTAACATGAAGAGTTTACTGTGTCACAGTAACCTACATTTGGAAACAAATCTGAATGATCAGACTGTTCACTTTTAGTTATAATATGAATGAAGTGACGTACACTACCACCACAACAATACCTTCCATCTTGTCCAACTGTTTTTACAACCCAATTTGTGTCCAGCCAATTCTCCTCTGACCTCCATGATGGAACCAACTGTAACCTTGCTGGGAGACTTAACTTCAAAGCCTTTATCAGGAAACTCAGCAGCATTGCTTAAAAGTATAACAACCCATTAACATGGACAGACATTTGTAAACAGCTGTTATTGACTGTGAAACACAATCAGTACAGGGATGCCTGAGGACGGTCTGGGGGTCCCAAATATCCCCCCCCCCCCCCACACACACACACCAGCAGTGATGACAGAAGTCTCACAGTCAGAGATGTCCTTGTCTCTCAGATGAACAGAAGGTGCTTGGCATCCATTTGTCCAGACTCAGTCCAGACTATTTACGTTCCAGCTGGAGCAATTTTCACCAAACACAGAAAACAGCAGACCACTCTCTCTCTCAATAAAACTTCTTCTTGCCCACATCTGACCAATTCCAGGGACTTGAAATTAGCATTTCTAGGGTGGAGACTCTAGAGATGATGTGTGCACTTTTTTTGTGTGCGACCAAATCCCGGGTCCCGAGCAGCGCACCCTCCAAGTTTGAAGTGGATTGGACAAACGATTCTCGAGATAAACCATTTTTTGTATTGCCAGTAGGTGGCGAGACTAGTGGTGCTATGAGTATGCATGTGTCGGAATCGCACAGGATTTGGCACTGCACTCTATGTCGGGTCCCAAGCAGCGCACTCCCCAAGGTTGAAGTCGATCGGATGAACGGTTCTCAAGATTAACCGCTTTTTGTGTTGCCAGTGTGTAGCACTATGAGTATGCATGTGTCCAAAATTCCGTGCCACACTCCGCCACACATGTCCGAAATTGGGCACCGCACTCCGTCAGTAGCGCAATAGGCCTTTTTTGCAGCAGCCATTTTGTGTCTACAAGGCAGGGTGAACACAGATACAACCAAAACATTAATGAGGACCCCAGCACTGGAACACCTAAATGGATTGGAAGTTGGAAACTCTCATTAATGTTTTGGTTGCACAATCTGTGTACCCTGGCTTTTAGACACTAAATGGCTGCTGTGAAAACGGCCAATTCCCATTTTTGAAGTCGAACCGATGAACGGTTCTCGAGATAAACCACTTTTGGTGTTGCCAGTAGGTGGGACTGTACTCCGTCAGGCCCCTCTAACCGCACTTTTTCCACCAAGTTTGGAGGCGACCGGAGCAGTGGTAGAATAGTAGTAGGATAAGGGCATTATGCACCAAGATATCATGTGTCAAGGATGAAAAACACGTCTGTGAGCCCTCGGGATGTTTTTACACGTACAAAATTCATCAGCTACTTTAATTGAGTAATATTAACACACAATTCCTAACAGCAAATCAAATAGAAATGAATGGATGATGAGAAATCTAGGTCAACTAGAGATACTACAGTGGGATGAGAGGGAAATCCAGCGAATATGGAGAGTGAATGGATGGAGGGAGGAAAAGATACAGACGGCAATCTGAACAGACAGCTAGCTCCCCATCGGCCAGCTAGACTGCCACTACTGGTGTGTGTGTGTGTGTGTGTGTGTGTGTGTGTGTGTGTGTGTGTGTGTGTGCGTGTGCGTGCACACGTGTGTGTGTGTGTGTGTGTGTGTGTGTGTGTGTGTGTGTGTGTGTGTGTGTGTAAATGGGTATGTGGCCATTATGTAAACAGTACCAGGCCATCTGAGCACTGACATAGTGGCTCTCTGCTCCATTGGATGACAGAGATACACAGCCCCCAGGAGGAGGAGCCTGGCCTCCCAGCCTGTACTGTACTATGAAAGGAATCTGTGCCATATTTCACATTAGCCGTTTTCACACATGCACTTTTTACTGCTAAATGACCGGAAAGCGGTCTAATGCCTTCATGTGTGAAAGTTGTTTTCCGGTATAAGCATTCCCCCGTCATCGCGGACATTTCACCAGTTTCGAGCCAGTCAGAAGAGCGGTATGCCGCGATAAGGGACACAAGTGTGAAACGGGGCCAGTCATTTGCCGGTCCTTCTCTCATGGGCGAGGTGTACACACGTTGCTTAACGTTCACTTCCAGCGTGCATCATCTAATCATTCGCGCACATCAAAGCAAACTACTTCCACATTTCGCTTCGTGCATTTGCTTTCTCTACATACATACAAGCGTTGAGCGGCTTGCAAGCCGCTGCCATTCTCGCTGTGTCTGTCCTGTGTCGGGCTGCTGCGAAGTGCGGAGGACTGAAGGACTGGCCTCTCTCGTGCAGAGAGGGGAGGGGGGAAATCGGCTGTGTTTATTACGCTGGCTTGACGCTGCCTGGATACTACTCTGCACTGCAACCCATGAGCGAATGTGAAGGATACAACATACTCTTAAGTCAAACGAGTGTGATTTATTGTGTGACAAGCAAACTTATTTCACCATCGGAGTTTTGCCGACCCCCAAAATAAGCCCCCCCCCCCCCCCCCCCAACATACAGGCTATTTGACGACTATATTCACACATGCGAATGCTCAGGTGTGAAGGGAAATTCCGGGAAATGGCCGATATTGATTTACAGGTAATTTTCCTGTATGCATGTGTGAAAACGGCTATTGTGGAATCCATGGGTAGATCAATGCATTCAGCCTCATATTATATGGGCTGTTCTTGATAAGTGTTGATAGTAATCTAATATTCTTTCAGTAGGGTTGGTGTGGAGCACTTTGTGAGCAAATATTTTTTTACAAATTGTATTGTATTGTACTGAACTGTATTGTATATTTGTCTGACTGCCACAGATGCTAAAATAATTTCCGAAAGGACAATACAACTAACTAACTAACTAACTAAATAACTAACTAACTAACTGACTGACTGAGCGACTGACTAACTAGCTAGCTAACTAACTAACTAACTAACTAACTAAGGCTGTTTCCCCCAGACGTATTTGATGAAAAGTGACTTTTGGGGAGGAGAGTGTAATGCTCTAGATCAGAGGTTTTCAAAGTGGGAGGTGGGCCTCCTCAGGGAATCCCAATAGTTAGAGAATTTTAGCAAAATGCTTGGACCATCTGTGAAAAAATTTACTACCAATAGCTTTCTTCACCAATGTGTTCTTATAGGTGTCTAGAATCACCTCTCAATTAGTGCAAACCCAAATCCTCGTGGAAAAATGGAATGATTATACACTGTGCTTTACATAACAATAACCAATATACCAATATCATATGGTCAGGGAGACATTTTTACTCAAAAATAATGTTTGGAATGGATTCAGCACCCCTGAAAACCCCTAGTTAGACACCCCACAAGTTCATTTTAGACTTTTAATTTTTATCATATTTTTCACCCAAGCCCTCGGGGCACCTTAACTTTGATTGGCTCTCCAGGATTTTCCACGAGGATTTGGGTTTGCACTAATTGAGAGGTGATTCTAGACTAACTACAAGTAGTTTCAGAGGAGTGAATGGAATGGGGGGGGGGATACATTAGTTATTAAAAGGAGATCTAATAGAATAGCCTAAATGTGTATGATTTGGGTAAAGAGATACAGTAGTTTTGGGGAATTTGACAGTTTTTCCCAAAGTCAGAAACAAATAAATGCCTTCAGAGAGACCTTTTTATGTATTTGGTGTAGTCTGAAGTATGTCAAACAGCAATATTAGGCTATCTTGGATCAATTGTTGAGTGTCTATATGGGATCATCAAATTACACAATCATGACCCCATAGGCATCCAGGAATTGAGCGAGCGGGGCTCCTCTTTCCAAGCTTTGTCTGGGGGTTGGCCCACAGTCTCAGACTTTGCTCTGCTCCAGATTATTCTAGATTGTTCAAGGTGATAATCGGTGCTAGTTAAAACATTGATTGTCTAAATCATAGAGATATAACACAAAATCACTCATCATCAACAGTTAGTTCCGGTGCAATTTGATTGGACAAAAGGTATTCTATGACTGCTGATCATAGTGCTGATATAGGCTACACAACAGTATAACACCACCAACTCCCAACCCCCTCCTCCATGCCTGCCTCCCCCGACCCCCCCCCCCCCCCCATTCCTCTCATTCCCCACCCCTCCGACCCCCCCCCCCCCACGCCCCAACATCCCAGCAGGGGCCTGGGGAAACTATGGGGCATTCCTTTACAACTGGGAAATGGTAATCTGACGGTTCAAAGGTCATGAGCTCGAACAGTGATGTCACCAGCGCTTGTATTTTCTCTCCAAAACTCGTAGGAGCCTCAGCAGGCCCGACCTAAAAAATCCAAGATGGCTGTTCCGTGCAACAACAGCAGTTAAAATCGTAGTAAAGACTGTTTATTAGCACTTCTGTCTTGTTTGTGTCTCATTAAATCAGCTGTACACACAGCACTGCCTAACTTCTATCTGTGTGGACATGTTGCTGCAGTGTTTGTATGCGCAAAATGCCTTGTTATCAACTGTTATTGCTAACAATGGCTAGCCTGGCTAGCGACTGGATCTGACCAAGATCTGACTCGTTTAAACGGATGTGACAATTCAAGAGTGAACTTCCCAGCTCCCAGTTTTTGCAAATGGAAGGCTAACAAAACGGATGTGACGTAATATCTCAGAGTTTGCTCTTTAGGAGCCAAGTGCACCAGCTGGGCGTACGCCTAGGTGTAACGCTACATCCGACGTAGAACTCAAAGTTACGACTAACTTAATTTTATGACTAGTGCACCATGTAGTCTTAAGACCTGTATGCGTTGCGCCTGGGTGTAATTTTTACGTCTGGTATGGAGCAGGCATAAAAGTTACCCCCAAGGCGTACCCATACTGACTGACAGATCTTTCCATTTCTTCCTGACTTCGTCAATTGCCCACAGTGCCCAGTCCGCCATCGCATTCAGTACTGATTGCACTCGTGATCTAATTCCATGCATCTTGTTTCTGTTTGTTTGTGTTGGTGCTGTTAAATTTAGCTGTGAGAACGTTTCTATGCTTTGAATACAACTCTATAAGTTTGAGCTGAGTTGGAGCTGTCTGTCAGCTGTCTCGAGCTCGTCTGAGAGAAGTGTGTTGCTTGGCAACAAGCACGTATTCACGTGGACGCGCACGTCCGCAGCCTAAAGACCGGGCGCAGCTACGACCATGGTAAGTCAGTCTTGGTGCACTCAATGTAAATTCAAATCACAACGTCGGGCGTAGCGTAGCTAAGACCAGCGTAACAGTTAAGACCTACTTTTTTACGCCCAGGTGGTGCACTCGGCTCCAGATGCCAGTGCAAGTGCCCAGGTGTTAATTCCACTCATGTTTGATTACAGGGTTGTGGGGATCAATGCATAAATCCGATCAAGGCGACAGAGAAACAATTAAGTTTCTACTACAATTGATTTATAACTCGCGTTAACATTAGTGTTGTAAAATTGGTTGCATGTTTTAGGAACCCACAAGGTTTGCATTATTGAACAAAGGAATGGTGGCTTCAGGTGGGCTACAGCCAAGCGATATTGATCCAATGAAGCCACGTTAGCGTTTGCATGTTACAGAATGTACGTGACCATCATTTATTTCAGTGTCAGCTATCAAGATTAATTCAGTTGGTTGATGAAATCGCTATGATGTGTGGATGCAGAGTGAGATTTGCGCTGTGTGTGAGCCTGAGCTCAGCTGTCAAAAATATGACTGGGGCGTATTGGCTCGCTCCAGGCTAATCCCGGCGCTTCAGTGCTGTGTAGGCAGGGGCATGTTCTGCCCCCAAGGCCAGCGGGATCCATAATAATCAGCATAAAACTTTTAATTTGAAGGCACTGTGCAGTTAAACTTAAAAGTTCAAGGCAACTTGGCAAACACACCGAAACACACCCAATGTTTCCATCATGAGCCAGATCACAAAGACCATGGGGCTGCCTACCTGGAGTATGTCCCTGTAGCCGCGGAAGCTGCAGAGGTTCACCGGGTGGTCCTCGGCCTCCTCCTCCTCCTCGGTGGCCTCGTAGCCTTCGTCAGGGCAGGCGTCTCTCTCCGCCTCGCCCATGTTCGTCATGAGGTCGATCAGCTGCTCCAGAGGAGGGCTGAGCTCCCTCTCCTCGTTCTCCTTCAGCCCGTAGTCCAGAGCCTTGTAGATCATGATGCCCAGGGACTCAATCACCTGCAGAAAGAAAATACAGGCTGTGAAACTACAACAATACTGTATGCTCATCTGCATGCGTATAAACATTGTTATTTCATTCATCATCAACAACATTAATAGTATTTTAAGGATTTAAGGATCACCCTTCCAAAGAAACTTTCTGTGTAAAGATTATACATGTCGTTTTTCTTATATTAAGCAATCTAAAAGTCTTAACATAAAGGTCCAGTGTGTAGAATTTAGTGGCATCTAGTGGAACAGGCTTGGCAGAAATGGAATATAATATTCACAAGTATGTAAGTATGTTTTAATTAGTGTATAATCCCATGAAAATAAGAATTGTTGTGTTTTTGTCACCTTAATATTTTATATTTACATAGGGAGCAGGTCCCCTTCTATGGAGGCCGCCATGTTGCACCACCATGTTCTACAGTAGACCAGAACAGACATACTAGCAATGTACCTGACGTGGCCCAGGTTAAATCGGCACAAAGCAATACGACTGCGCCTTTGGCTTGGCCGGAAATTATAGTGGTGTCCAGATGGTTTCCATGAGTACACAACCTGCCTATGACCATCCCCAGGTCATAACAAGGTCATAACCCACCACCATGCAAATGTTCAGCCCAATCCAACCTGGGGTGTGGGTGTAAGGTGGTTTCCAGGATTTTCCAGGACCTTCCAGGTGGTTCTTGACCTTCCCTGGATCATAACCCACCGCCATGCAAATTTTCAGCCCAATCCCACCTGGGGTGTGGGCGTGAGGTGTTTTCCAGGACTTTCCAGGTGGTTCCAGGACTTAATGATGCGCCCATAACCTTCCCCAGACCATAACCCCACAATATGCATTCAGCCCAATCCGTCCTGGGGTGTGGGTGTGAGGTGTTTTCCAGGTGTTTTCCAGGATTTTCCAGGACTTTTCAGGTGGTCCCATGACTTGATGACATGCCCATAACCTTCCCCAGATCATTACCCCCACCATGTAAAATTTCAGCCCAATCCGAGGTGTGGGCATGAGGTGTTTTCCAGGACTTTCCAGGTGGTTCCAGGACTTTCCAACCTGCCCATGACCTTCCCCAGACCATAACCCACCTCCATGCAAGTTTTCAGTGCAATCAGAGCTACGGTGTGTGCTTAGAAGACAGATAGGCAGACAGACAGACAGACAGACAGATATAAATATGTGTATATACACTTTATATATATATATATATATATATGTATATATGGATTTGTGAAGAGTTGACCTTAATAAATAACTGATGTCTGAGGATGGAAACATCCCTGTTAGATGATAAAAACAATACATGTATGCTTATTGCTTTGTGGAAGATTTCTAGATCATCTGGCTTGCTTTCTGTGTTGTTTAAATGTTCATCTGCTCATCAATAAAAACTAACATGGATTTATCTTATGTGTTTATTATGTAATATGACCCACTTTCGTGTATGAAGCCTGGGCTGAACAGCTGTAATATGGTGATCACATGACACTACCATTGAGAAAAACCATTAGAAAAACACATGCTCCCGTGCGCACACGCACGCACACTAGGGCATTCACAGACTAGTCGACTAGTAAAACCACTAGTCGACACTGTGCTTAGTAGTCGACTAGTGACCTGGGCCAGTCGAAGGTAAATACATAGATCTTGCCCTGTTGGCAGCTAGGAAATGCATAGCTTTAAATTGGAAAGCATCCAATCGCCCAGCTGTAGTTCACTGGTGGAATTAACTCTCAAGCTACCATACGTTGGATAACATTTACTACAAGAGCAAAGGCAGATTCTTAGACATCCCCAAAATATGGCAACCACATACAGAGTTTGACTTTAAGAACTTTTTACCCCAGTGTCATTAGGCTTATCAGGATAGGAGCTGAATGCATTGTTTTTGTTTGGTTGTTTGTCCAATAGTCTTGTTTGTTCTTGGATTATTGTGTATCTTATGCAGTTTTCTTGTTTTGTTTTGTTGTGTTTTGATGTTCTTTGTGGGGGATATGGGATATGATAGTCCATGTATGCCGTGTAAATAGCGACAAATAGCGACGACTAGTCGACTAGTAAAATTCACTAGTCGTGAATGCCCTAACGCACACACACACACACACACACACACACACACACACACACACACACACACACACACACACACATACACATACACATACACACACACACACACACACACACACATACACACACACACACACACACACACACACACACACACACACACACACACACACACACACGTCATTGACAGACAAAGCAGCCTGACCCTGGGAGCAGATTACTGAGGGTAGATCATGTGAGTCATCATCACCATCACAAGATATCATACATCTCCTGCAGGTGAAGCATCATCACCATCATAAGATATCATACATCTCCTGCAGGTGAAGCCCATTGATGCAAGCATCTAAAATATTCTGAGAGGCAGGAAGTCAGGGAGGCAATATGTTCGTAACACAACGAATCTGCCATTTTGTTCACTGTTCATATTCTGATGCTCTCTGAAAGCATAATATCAACGTTGTTTTTTTGTTTGTTTTTCACATTTGCCCATTAACACAATTCAACCAATTATCGTGACATAATGACATAAAGATTCAGCACAGCTTTTAAAGATGAAACAAGTAGTCCATTTGTAAGTCAACTCTACAGCGATGCCTTCTGAAAGCCAATCTGCTGTGACTTAGACTATTAGGACCACCTCTAATCCTCATAATATAATGATGCACACATTAATGCAGATTTCTTTGCTGGCTAAATGTACAGTGTCATTATCTGAGTAGTGTAATTGCCATAAATGGGGCAGAAAGATATCTATCCTCGAACCACAATAATGACACAGTTACAGTGCAGATTCAGTCCAGCTTTTGCAGATCTGACTGAAGTTATTCAGTTGCTGTACAAAACACTGTGTAATTTGGTTATGGTAACTGTAAAGGGAAGCTTTCTGAAAGCTTGAACTCTCTAAGTGTGTCCGAAAGATGACTGTAATATCTGTAATACACGTTCTACTGTAGTACAGAGGTTGATGGTTGCAGGTCAGGGAATTCTGGACTTGGTCTGTAGGCCTGGAAATGGAGAGTCATGGGCCCCTATCGTTGCATCGGCGCAGTTTCTAGGCCGAGCGGCAGGCGCAGATCAAAGCAGTGGGCGTGGAAAGGCGCACTTGATATCGTCGTGCTGGCGCTAGATGCAGCCCAAAGCATTACAACCACGCCTTTTAGGCGTAAAATTATGCACCGTCATGCTCATTGGATAAGTGCAATAAACGAATCGCACGCTTGCCTTTTTAGCTCCAATTCCAGTGATCCCGCAAAACCAGACGAAAGCCAAACGCTCTGCCCCCCCCCCTCCCTTCATCCAGTCTGTCTGTCTGACTGCATTATAGGCTATTATTCCATATTATTATGCTTCTCAAACCAATCTAACTGCAGTTTCAATACTGCAAGCATGTAAATACGCTACACTATAGCAAGATCAAAGTGAAAATAATGTTCTATGCATCAGCTAGAAAAATATAGCCTATTAGATTGGTGAAAGTTTGTCCAGAAAGATATCATTTTCTCTCGCCTGCTGCAGGAAGGATGATGCACATAAATATACCCTACATTATGTCAAGTCATTGCATAAATGTGTAAAACTAAATGTGAAATAGGGCCAAGTTATTGGACGGACATCACAGTATAGCAGATGCCATTCGAAGCGCGTTCCGCTGTTACTTCTCTAAATCACGTTAACTCGACAAGGGGTATATATATGCCCAGGAGGACATATATGTTTCACATAGGGTGGTGTTTTCATTTCGAGGTTTTATTTGGTCCAATATTGAAATGTTGACAATGGCAGGCTGTGTTACCATTACACATTAATTTAGAACTACCTTTTATATCTATTTTGGCTCATTTGGTGGCTATTTAGTAGCGAAATGAAGAAACACAATGCATGCTGGGAACTCAGAGAGAGAGAGAGAGAAGGGTGACAGAGAAGAAGCAGTGAAGGCAAAGAATAGGCCTGCTTTTCAAAAGCGCAAAGCGCTAAATGTAGGCCAGCTCCCAAGATATGACTAGGCTGGTATTTAGCGCCGACACGCCCACTTTGGGACTGCGCCACGCCCATTCGGCCTAAAGCGCATTTGGCAGCCTAAAGCCTATTGCTATCTTGCCGAAACAGGCGCAAGGCACGTTTTTTTGCGGTTAAGGCCCGTAATAGCGCCGATGGCCTGTGGGAGAATAGAGCCCATGCTGTTTAAAGCCAGCAGTGCTGAGGCCAAGACAGAAGACACGGAGGATTATTCTGCGGCCTTGAACACAGAGAAAAAACTGAGAGAGTGGGGGTGCGAGGAGAGAGCATGAAAAACAAAGAGAGAAACTGTGTGTGTGTGTGTGTGTGTGTGTGTGTGTGTGTGTGTGTGTGTGTGTGTGTGTGTGTGTGTGTGTGTATAGTATATCTACTATTATCGGCAGCCGCTCAATATGGAGGAGGCGCTGCTTTTTGTACCCATGAAGTGGATACTGACCGCTACCTTGCATTACAGTATAACTGTATATATCAACCTGTCATGTTATCATCCTGTGTGTTTCTTGTGTGTATGCATTATTGTGGTTGCCGTCTGGGCACTCATGTAACTGACTGACTCCCAGCATTTGACTGCACTATTACTGTTTATGTCCTTTGTATACTTGTATTTATGTGGACATAAATAAATATTTCAAATGTGTGTGTGTGTGTGTGTGTGTGTGTGTGTGTGTGTGTGTGTGTGTGTGTGTGTGTGTGTGTGTGTGTGTGTGTGTGTGTGTGTGTGAGAGAGAGAGAGAGAGGGGATGACTGATTGATGAGGACGAGGGAGAAAGAAAAGGATCAGAGAGAGAAATGTATCTGCAGAGAGAGAGAGAGGAGAAGAGACACCATGAATGAGAAGGGAGAGTCATTCAATGGATAAGAGGAGCACGGAGCAGGCTGAGAGATGAAGAGAGAATGATAAAGAAGGGGATGGGGCTTATTGGAGACAAGAAGATCAAGAGCAGATCAATAGGCATCCATGGAGGGAGGAGTCATATGAGAGATCATGTCTGCCTCTCTTTCCTCCCGGGGGAAGTCACTGTGGCCGGGCTGAATGAGACCTCTTTGTCTGAGCTCCCCCTAGATCCACACTCCTGCACGCACGTGCGCACACTCACACACATGCATGCTACACGCGCGCACGTGCGCATGCGCATGCGCACACACACGCATGCACGCACACACACACACACACGCGCGCGCTCGCGCGCGCGTGCACACACGCACACACACACACACACACACACACACACAAAAGCAACTGCACATGCACACAAACATACTCCTAGGACCTGCTATACCCTCAAGCTAAGACTGAGCATATAGGCCCCTATCGTTGCATCGGCGCAGTTTCTAGGCCGAGCGGCAGGCGCAGATCAAAGCAGTGGGCGTGGAAAGGCGCACTTGATATCGTCGTGCTGGCGCTAGATGCAGCCCAAAGCATTACAACCACGCCTTTTAGGCGTAAAATTATGCACCGTCATGCTCATTGGATAAGTGCAATAAACGAATCGCACGCTTGCCTTTTTAGCTCCAATTCCAGTGATCCCGCAAAACCAGACGAAAGCCAAACGCTCTGCCCCCCCCCCCCCCTCCCTTCATCCAGCCTGTCTGTCTGCATTATAGGCTATTATTCCATATTATTATGCTTCTCAAACCAATCTAACTGCAGTTTCAATACTGCAAGCATGTAAATACGCTACACTATAGCAAGATCAAAGTGAAAATAATGTTCTATGCATCAGCTAGAAAAATATAGCCTATTAGATTGGTGAAAGTTTGTCCAGAAAGATATCATTTTCTCTCGCCTGCTGCAGGAAGGATGATGCACATAAATATACCCTACATTATGTCAAGTCATTGCATAAATGTGTTTTTATTGTAAAACTAAATGTGAAATAGGGCCAAGTTATTGGACGGACATCACAGTATAGCAGATGCCATTAGAAGCGCGTTCCGAAGCGCGTTCCGCTGTTACTTCTCTAAATCACGTTAACTCGACAAGGGGTATATATATGCCCAGGAGGACATATATGTTTCACATAGGGTGGTGTTTTCATTTCGAGGTTTTATTTGGTCCAATATTGAAATGTTGACAATGGCAGGCTGTGTTACCATTACACATTAATTTAGAACTACCTTTTATATCTATTTTGGCTCATTTGGTGGCTATTTAGTAGCGAAATGAAGAAACACAATGCATGCTGGGAACTCAGAGAGAGAGAGAGAGAAGGGTGACAGAGAAGAAGCAGTGAAGGCAAAGAATAGGCCTGCTTTTGAAAAGCGCAAAGCGCTAAATGTAGGCCAGCTCCCAAGATATGACTAGGCTGGTATTTAGCGCCGACACGCCCACTTTGGGACTGCGCCACGCCCATTCGGCCTAAAGCGCATTTGGCAGCCTAAAGCCTATTGCTATCTTGCCGAAACAGGCGCAAGGCACGTTTTTTTGCGGTTAAGGCCCGTAATAGCGCCGATGGCCTGTGGGAGAATAGAGCCCATACTCTTCTAGTGATGAGCACAACACACTGATATAGGGAACATGAGGACATCATGAAAGATACCACCAGGACCTGACATGGGCCAACCACACCGCCACTGTTGTCAAAAAAGCCCAACAGCGACTACACGGACTCAGGCACCTGAAGAAATTCGGGCTAAGGCCAAAAATCCTCAGGGACTTCTACAGAGGCACCATTGAAAGCCTGCTGACTGGCTGCTTCACCACCTGGTACGGGAACTGCACCACCATGGACCGCAGGGCGCTAAGAAGGGTGAGGCGCGCGGCCCAGCACGTAACAGGATGTGAGCTGCCAGAACTGCAAGATCTGTACAACCAGCGGTGCCTCAGGAGGTCCCTGAAGATCCTCAAAGACACAAACCACCCCCACAACAGTCTGTTCTCCCTGCTACCCTCAGGGAGGAGATACAGGGTCCCAAGAGCACGCACAAATCGCACAAAATGTTTAAAGTATGTTCATGCCATTTGCACATATGGGCAGTGAATACGCCACTGTCTGTGGCGTGTCTTACTGCTTTATTGCTTGTTGGCTCTTGTTTTTATTTATTTATCTTTTATTTTTTGCACTATGTTCTTGTGCCTACAGCACAAGAAGATACTTAGTAGTAGTAGTACGTGATACTTGTACTACGGAGTGACAATAAAAATCTTGAATCTTGAATCTGTAAAACCACCCCGCCCCGCCCACTGCATAATGCTTTTACATGGTGAAGTATGTGGCTTTTCAGGCTTCTGTTTCCATATCTGATTGGCACCTTTTAGTCTGGTATTTTGAAGCTGGTCACGCCTTTCAGCTTTGACTCTGGTATTTTGAAGCTGGTCACGCCTTTCAAAAATGACTCAAGGCTTTAAACAGCAAAGGAGATAAATCTGTCAAGGAGATGCACTCAAATAGAAAGGGAGGCTCCAGTAGAAACAGTAGATACAGTAGTAGTAAATAGAAAGAGAGGCTCCAGTAGAAACAGTAGTAGTAATCTAAATAGAAAGGGAGGCTCCAGTAGAAACAGTAGTAGTAATCTAATGGGAGGCTCCAGTAGAAACAGTAGTAGTAATCTACAGTGTTGGGGGTAACTCATTACAAAAGTAACATATTACATGTAATATATTACTTTTAGCAGTAACTCAGTAATATAACTTATTACTTATAGGATTTCAGTAATATTATACCAGTTACTTTGTCAAGTAACTCAAGTTACAAATTGAGTTACATTTTTTTTTTAATCAAAGCACATATTTAAAAAAGATACAATCATTTCCTAATCAAACTGGGTGTTTTTATGCAAATAACCACTACAGATGACAATAACAAAGGAAAAGGATCACATTTAGAATTTTGGATTGTTTACACTGATTTCAAGGTGGTTGAAATTATTTTTCAGGATGGTCCGGGGCAGTGATGTCATTCTGCTGCTGCTGTTATTTTGGTGAAAGTAATGCAAAAGTAGTGTAATAAGTAACGAGTTACTCTACACAGACAGTAATATTGTAAAGTAACTTATTACTTTCAAATGAAAGTAACTAGTAATATGTAGTATATTACATTTTGAAAGTAACTTGCCCAACACTGGTAATCTATGTAATAACCAGTTTGTTACATTTCACATAATGATGATGATGGGACGTTTTCTCCTCACAATTCTCTTAAACTCTATCATTGAAAACATGGAAGCATTCATTTTCATAATCTCCCCTTCATCACATACTGTACTGTACAATTGATCCGCTAGTTATAACAAATGTTATAATGGAAACTATATGTGTGTGGTGGCCTGCAGAAACCCTTCACATGTCGCTTCTGCACATTGCTGGCAATGAACAAAAGAAGGTTTAAAATGAGTTTTGCAGGTATTTTGAGATTTTGAGAGATTTGGTTACTTTCATCTCTGTAGTACATCATGGTGAATAATTATTTTCATAAAACAAAGGGGAAAGTATTTAGATTTATGGTTTTGGTGGAACGCCACTGTAGAAACTACAACGTTGTGGAATGTGTAAAGCCATTTTTCTCACGTATTACTATTAAGCACACAACAGATTCAAATACTCGTAACTTTTGATCTGAGAGAGCCATCTCACTCATTCAAAAAGTTATATATAGGGGGAGTTTCTCCTTTATGGAAACCAGGGAGCTGTCCATCAGCACCACACAGAAATCAGAAACTAGAAGTGAGGGGCTGTCTGTTAGGCTAATGAACAAATAATTGATTACAAGTCAAATAATGCTATCATTCAACAATGAAGAAATGCATTCTCATAGATAATAATAATAATAACTAATATCCCACCCCCACATGATAATTATTATCATGTTTCAAGTCTATTCCCACACCACCAAAACATGCATCAAACAGAATCCTTTCTCTTACTGTTGTCATTCTAGTCCAGCCTAAGCATAAGTAAAAGAGCTTAACAGAGTCATTTTTGACACATTCTTCATAATGTTACAATCAGTAGGCAGTATTCCCTTCAACTCAAATATGATCATGTTTACCTATGTATTTCTGGCTGTTTACTCGTTGAATAGTGCTGAATTCTAGGATGGACATGTGATCCTGTACCTTTAAGAGGTCTCTTGCTTCCAGAAGGAAGTAGTTCCGGTGTGAGGCGGACAGGGGTCCACGAGAAGAATGTCAGACTAGCTAGGAGCTACCTGGACACTATACAACTTATCTTTTAGTCCTGCCTTTTGGCGGGGCACACCTGAACGAGTGAGGCCTGGATGGCTCTCACATCTCCCAGATGACAGAGCTGGCCCGCGTCGAGCGGGACCAAGCTACTAGGAGTAGGAACGGTCTGCTAGTGGCCGACAGCCTGTGCTATGGCCAGGTAATTCAGCTACTTTCAACAGTCAAACAGCCTAGTCTTCTTGTAATCTTTGTCAATTCATGTTACCATGGTCAATGGTGATAATATGCCCCTAGACACAAGTTTAATTAATAAGTTGGACATCGACATTGTCACAATAAGTAACTGCCAACTACGACTGATCCTAGGGAAAAAGGATGAGTCCATGAAGACTGAAGTCTGACACTCGCAAACATGAAGGCTGTCTAACGCAAACATGTCTCATCTGAGTTGTCCAGTTCAAAATCCCAAATCCCCCCGAACTGATTCCCAGGCTTCCAGGCGATGGTGCAGAATGATGGGGATGAAAGGAGAAGAGGAAGAAAGAGAGAGAGGGGAGGAAGATGTCAGCTGTGCAGTGAAGTGCAGCAGCGGCCATCATCACAGACTAGAGCAACATCAAACAGCCAGGCGAGGATTTCAGCATTCCTATCACGGAGAAGGAGGCAGCTGACCACAGGGAAAAAAACACTGACGCACAGAAAAGCCTTCTTCACTTATGTGTAAGGGGAAAACGTGTAAACGCCTTTCTTAAGGTGTGACATTTTTATGACACTGAATATGAAAGTCAAGCTTCATATTTTTCATGTGTGCACTTCCTTGACATGATATTTTCACATATTGTACAAAAAAAAGACTATGGTTATGTTTTGTAGATAGACTAGGTTCAGAACCATATGCTAAACACACACACACACACACACACACACACACACACACACACGCACACACACATCAGCATGTATGTACAAATTTAACCTTTACTTCTCATGCCAACCTATAGGATTCCTATATTGCCTATATGCAGTTAGTGCAGACTGTGAATGCGACAGCAGCACATAGAGATGGCATGATGCTCCTGCCTCCTTTGTGCTTTCACAAACACAGTTCTAATGTTCCTGCGTTACACGCCTGCTGGCAGTGACTTCTCATTCAATTACACACAAAGACAGCACTATCTCTGCTTTCACGGGGCCTGTCTCTCCTGTAGGCCAAATCACATCTGTTCATCTCAAATATGGAATTGAAATGCCTAAATGAACTGGAAAAAAGAAAGGACATTCGCTCTGCTGATAAGGGGTAGTTATGTACTATAGTAGTTATGAACTTTGATCAATATGATGAGAGCATTAAATCCCAACTCAGAGACCAAGACTGCCAAGACTCGACATAATTGGTCGTCGAGTCAGCATTTTCCAGAGGCTGGATTACAGAAAAAGAAAAAGAGTTTCTGTCCATACAACACCCAATCTGTCCTGTGTTCTATGGGCTTCCTAAAATCCACAAATCTGTCAATCCACCCCTCCAACCTATTGTTTCCAGTATTAATAATAATAATAATAATAGATTGGATTTATATAGCGCCTTTCAAGGAACCCAAGGCCGCTTTACAAAAGTACAAAAAGATGACGGACACACATAGAAGATAACAAAGAACAACAAAGAACAGAAGAGACTAGTTGCCGAAGGCTGTGTTGAACAGGTGAGTTTTAGTATTGGCTGCCTCACAGAAGCCCTTTCACAGTATCTTGACTTCTTCTTGAAAAAAGCTGTCCCAAACCTTCCCTCCTACTTAGGAGACACGACAGACGTTTTGAAGCTATTAGAGTCGTTCAATAGTGACAAAGATTTTTTGCTGGTAACATGTGATGTTCAAAGCCTGTACACCTGGGGCCGGTTGCACCAACTGGTCTTAACTATGCCTGGTCGTAACTCCTACGTCGGTCTTAGTTAAGACCATGGATTTACGCCTGTTGCACCAACACGGCTTACGTCTGGTCTTAACTATGCTGGTCGTAGCAATGCGCGTCCATGTGAATTGCCAGGGAATGCACCCTGATCGGATGATGTTGCAAAAAATGTGCCTTGCGACCTGCTTGGAGCAATGTGCCACTACGCTCTCTCAGCCACTACTGTAAAACACCCTCCCTCCTCTCACCCTCCCTCGCTCCGGGGGAAAAATGGCGGCGATTGAGCCAGAAAGACAGTCTGAATGAAATTGAATGTAACGTTCCCATTCCCAATTCTATGTATTACATTCTAAAAAATTAACGGCAACATTTTGGAAGGCTAAGCCACACAACTAGTTAGTTATAATCTAATGTCGTGCTTTCAAAGACGGCGAACTGGCGGTGTTACGACGATGACGGTCAAAAAGGTCTCCGCGGAGATCTCTGTTACCAACACAGTCTCACAGAAAATTGTATAATACCAACGTTATGGACCAACGTTGCTATTTTACAATTTTGGCTCGAAAATTGTAAAATAGTAACGTTCTGAGATTTTAGGGTTAGGATTAGAGTAGGGGGAGGGGTTAGAAACAGAAAATCTCCGTAAAACACGCCCAAACCACGCCCACCGCTGTAGACACATACGTTACCATTTTACAATTTCTTAGCCGAAATTGTAAAATACCAACGTTTGTCCACAAACGTTGCTATTTTACAATTTTTTTGGAGATCGGGTTGCTGTTACAGGCAGGCTCTACGCCTCCTCCTGACCAGGCGTAGGAGTTACGCCTGGTCGTAGTGAAAATAAGGCTTAAGCCGTCTTGGTGCAACCGGCGTAGCTGTTAGGTCGTAAAGTTACGACCAACTTAGCTTAAGACCAGTGTAAGACCAGTTGGTGCAACCGGCCCCTGCATCCCCCATGATGTAGGCGTTCAGGCAGTGTTACATTATCTGGAAACTCGTCCCACCGGGATATTACCACTCAATGATTTTTTGTTGACCCTCACAGAAATAGTCCTGTCTAAAACCTATTTTCAGTATGCAGGTTCCTATTTTCTGCAAAAAAGAGGGGTCAGCATGGGAAGCACCTTTGCACCGTCATATGCCTGTCTTGCTATGGGAAGAGACATGTATTCATAATGCAGCCAACGATCAATTCCTCTCTAACATCACACTCTGGAAAATATACATTGATGACATTCTGTTTGTCTGGACTGGTTCCACTGTTGAACTAAATGACTTTGGGGATTATATCAATTCAACCACATAACATCTACGGTTCACAGCGGAACACTCCAGCGATAAAATACATTTTCTAGATCTGACCATCTACAAAAACGGACATGGGGGTTTGTAGAGCACGATCTACCGCAAACCACTCAGTAGAAACACTCTACTGAGAGCCGACAGCCATCACCCAAAACAACTCATCAGAAACATTCCAATTGGACAATTTCTAAGACTCAAAAGAAACTGCAGTATGGAGGAAGAATTTACACACAAGGCGGTAGAAATGTCACAGCACTTCCTGGACAGGGGCTATGCCGAGGCGGACATCGGGACAGCCTACCAGAGGGCTATCTAGAGCCTGCCTCCTGGACAAATTAAGACGCTCTACCCCTACCCCATCACGCCTCTGTTTCACCACGGAATTCTGTCCCATCGGTCGGAGAAATTAAACAGATAATTAATTAACATTGGCACGTGCTACAGAGTGATCCAACAATGAAATCCTTGTGTGTTGAACCCCCCTCATTGCTTTCAGGAGAGCACGGTCACTCAAAGACAGATTGGTACACAGTACCATGACCCCCCCCCCCCCCCCCCCCCCCGCATTGCAGAACACAAGGCTGCCATCCGCAACAACAATTTAGACTATGTAATAGTAAGACACTATGCTCAAGCCCAACATGGCTCTGCTGCCACTTTGAAATTCTGCGGAATAGAAAAGGTCTCTCCCTCACAGAGAGGGGGCGACACTGTCATCTGACGTCACTTGACACCCAGAAATGCGGAACCCGCGGCAGTTAATAGTATGAGTTGTGCCAAACAAACGTTAATATCTGAAAAACTATACATGACATCGCTTATATTTTGACATTCTGAGTGAGAGCAGAAGTAGCTCAAGAGTTTGATGTATAATATATGCATGTTGTGTTAAACTTGTGTGAACTGTCACAGTTGTAAATGTAAACAGAGTTAACTGGCTAGAGTCAGACATTCAAGCCTCGTGCCACTTGGGCTCCATAGGGTTCCATTGCCGTTGCCACCCAGTGATGCGGTTTGTTTACCAAAATGCTGCTCAGCTGATCCCTCGTATTGGAGTTATACCCTCAACACAGTGGAACCAAACAGACTTAATGATAGCCTCTCATGCTTTTTGTAATCTTGACCTTATTGTGTGAGAGGAATTGTTGTTTTTTGCTTGTTTCTATTTTTCTACCTTCTATTACCTATCATTGTATATTATTCATGTATGGGCTGGCTGTAATGCCTATCCCTCTTTAGAGTGCTGTCATCACCCTATTGGCTCATTGATAGACCAGCCCCCCACCCTGAACAACCAATAACAAACTGTGTTGTGTACTGAGGAGGCTTATTTAAACAACTTGTCTTTTGCCATTACTGTTTGACTCTGATGAAGACGCTGTCGCGTCGAAACGTTGGTCTGCACCTAGTGAATTAAATTTATTCAGTGAATCGTGTGCTCCAGGTCCTTCTTGGGTTTACCCATTTATTTCTGTTATCACATCTGTTCATGTTGTTTACCACCATCAACACCTACTTACAGTACATATCCGTCTACTATCCATCTACTGACGACTGGTATTTCAATGCCAACTTTTACATAACCAATTCAAATTAGGGCTTAGCTTATGTATAATTAAAGAGACACTTGAATGTTATGTCAAGGTGTCACTTTCTGAAGCATTTCAGGATTGATTTCACGACCACTGACTGGTTTAACAGAGCCACAGGTTGAGAAGAGTAGATGTAACATCTAGCCTATTCATGAGTTTCATGGTGAGACAGTGGGCACTTCCATGACACCCTCCCTCCGTTTCCAGCTGCCGGTTGCCTGTTTCCGCCCAGGACCGTTCATAGCGAAAGTAGTCTCGCTGGCCAGCCTCCTCTCCCTTCCGTGAGAGTCGTCTGGCTGCACGGAAACAGGCTACTGGGATCAGAGCCGTATAATAGAAGAGTTCTGACATCTCCATTCACTCCAATGGACCAGTTTTTTTCCAGGAAGTAGAAAGTGGAACTCTTCAGTAAAAAAAACAGCACTGTCGAGTTGCAACAAAATAGACAGCGTTGTACTTTGAAAGGGTTTTTCATCCCTTGAAATGAATCAAATTGTACATTATCGGCTTTATTTTAGCATGCAAAAGTAGCGCGAGACCCATTCCTGGCTGTTCATTGGCTAATGATTCTTGCATTTTGGTCCTCCGCTGACGCCACTCTCTCTCTAGAGGACACTAACTGGGATAAGCCCTCCCCTGCTCTACAGCTGCTCCCCATTGGAGCGACTGTTTCAGTCCCGGCCGGATGTCCGCTCCCCGCTTATTACAAGCTCTGTCATTGGCTCCGAACATGTCAATCAGAGCGGCTTTCGCTCCCTCCTCCCTGTGTGTTGCTGTAAATAGTGCCCTGCCGCCTCAGTGAAAACAACAATGCTAACTAGCTAGCAAGCTAACGCCAGAAACGCTAGCTCATTGCTACATGCTGAAAATGGCAAGTTGGATTGTTGGAAACTATTTTCCAAGGGCACTGCCGCTAAGCGCCGCTCATCGCAATCCCACAATGGAGACCTGCGCCGCCAGAATCTTCTCACGGTAGGGAGGGGAGGCTATAGCGAAAGCGACTGCAAATAATCATAATAATTGTTGTGACTTTGTACCTACCTATGTCTTATAATGGAGCCCCACAGCACAATAATTTCACACGTGCATATTTGTACAACGGAGTGACAATATCTTGAATGTTGAAAGAGAGAGACCGCTAAAGCTCCATTCAATTACCAAATATAAGAGTTCCGGGTTGGATGTTTAGCCTTCAGAATAAAAGTGGCCGCTATGCAACCATATACATTTTTTAGCCATTTCGGATCAAATAAGCCATACGTTCCCACTCTTTGACAGCGGCACGCACCTCCTTGCTAGTGAAAAAAATGTAAACAGGAAGTCGACAACCGGCTACCGCTGAGAATCATGGGAAACGTAAGTCCAGGGAAAAGGTGAATAGTCCAGCACAGTACATTACAGCATGATGTACAGTAATGAGGCCTTTTGTGTTACAGGACCAGGTATTCGCTGCCACACATTCACAGCTTATAAATTACTGTTTGCCATAGTATGACACTTTCCAGGCATTTGGAAAAACGAAACCATCAACTGCCATTACATACATGCGCGGCGCCAGGGGGGGGCTAGGGGGGGCTTCAGCCCCCCCTGAAATTAGCCAAGCCCCCCCTAAGCCCCCCCTGGAAATTTCTTTGGAGAAAAACAATTTATAACACTAAACTAGGCTAATACATCATAGAAGTGAAAATTCCCAGCATCCTTGAACACAGCATCAGTGGCTGTCTGCACCGGGCCGGCCCATTTTCTATAGAGGGGTTCTCCCCATACTGGCGCGTATTATTGCATGGTGTGATAGAAGGACCTCCCCTCTGCTCTGCTCAAAGTGGCCTGTTCCATCTCCAAGGCAAAGCGTCTCTCAAGTAACCGCGGAAGTTAAACTTCCATGTCAATATCTACGGAAAATGGACATAAAACAAGCGTCTAGCGTTAGTATCGCGCGCCTTTATATTGATCAAGCGTTTATGTTGATGGCTATCACAAAGGAGATACTTTATTTTGCTTTGTACACGGACTGGACTGGAGTGGACAGCACAGGTTCTAGGATCGAGCGCATTAACAGGTAGGCTGCCTGCCAGCCCAGGGCATTGAATTTATATTTGATATATACATAATGGCTTTGTTAAGACTGCGTTGCCTACTGTGCTGTTGTGTTTTTTGGCCGCCGTGCTCATGCGTGTGGTGTGAATGTGAACATAACGCCGGGATTGCACTGGTTGCATTTGCGTTGCGTTGCAGCTGTTCTCCGGTTTCACTCCGTGCTCTGTGCTCCGCCAACACTAACCGGCTGCGTGCAGAGCACGTCGCGGCTCCGCTCCACCAGACAGCTGGAGTGATGAGACCGACAGGTTCTCACGGTGAAATCGAGCGAGACAATTTGTATGTTGGATAAATACAACAACAAACAGGCAGAAGATCATTGTTCCCAACTGGAGAAGCAGAGGAGGGGTGGGCTTGCTTGGTGTTGTCCTTGTAAAAAGGATGTGTTGTGTCATATATTATTTTGTGGTTTTCCACTTCAATTATGAACTTTTCCTCATACTTGTTTGTCCTCTGGCTTGATATTGAATGCTGTAAACACCTCTGCCCTGTTGATTTCATGCCTGGCTCCGCCCAACTTGCTGGGCTTTGCTTGATTTACCATCTAAATGCGTGTGCTGCATATAGCCTTGTGTAACTGGACTCATCAGTCTCAACATACAGTGTGACATAGGGCTAAATACACAGTCAGTCTTCAGCTCATTGAAGCACTTACATGCATAATGTTGGGTTGGGGATTTGGCTCTCAAAGGAAAAGCAGTGGGCCCTCCTTGTCTAATATTAGAGCCTAATTCACACCCTATCAATCATATTATTATTATTTCTTATGTTAGTGGTTCTCAACTTTTTTACACAAGTACCTGAGAAATTACCACCATATGAATGTATGAGAGGGAGGGGCCCCCGCGTACCACCAGTGGTACCTGTACCACAGGTTGAGAAGAGAACCACTGTCTATTTATGTAGAAAAAGTTAGCCCCTGCTGTAAATATTTAAGCCCCCCCTTAGCCCCCCCAGCCACAATTGGCTGGAGCCGCTACTGATTACATATTATTTATTTATACTGTTTACCATACTAAAAGCTAAACTACATGAAAGCAGAGTTCTCTATAACTCTGACACATTACTGTATGTCAAAGCAAAAAGACCAAACCAAGTTGCACTTGGTTTTCAAACTTTAAGCACGTCAGCAGATCCATATGGCAGCAAGAGGAAACTGTTTGAAAACGTATTTGTTCGAAAATTAAACCACACACTTGTTGTGATGCTTTATACTCTTTTGTTGTCAAGTTTCCAATCATCACTTTTACATTACATTACATTACGTCATTTGGCAGACGCTTTTATCCAAATCACTTCAGACGTGTCCATACCCAACACCTGAATTTCATTTGGGCCAATAGGGTGAATCTACAGTTGGGGGGGATGGGGGGACCTTGTGATTTAGGCTGATGTGACAGGTGTATTTTTCCATAACGATCTTGCCTACAGCTTTAAGTCAAACACATGTCAGTAGCGAACACCCCTCTATGAATCACATGGCAGAGGCCGGCTGGATCTCACAGGATATGAGAGAGAAGACAGGCTTCTAACAGGCTTGTACTCAGCTTGGCCTCAGTCCACTGCTCTTCCAGAGAAGAGGGAGGGAGGCCGCTGAGCATCTCATATGGCTCAGAAGCTCAGGGGCGAAAGAGGACTATGGATTTTGCCATGACATTTTATGATCATCCACTCGGACAGTTGTTAGAGACAGAGAATCCTGCTGGTTCTAGTTAGAGTTGTGTCTGAGTCATTAATGAGTAGATAGATAGGATGCTAACTGAAATCTATAAGCGCTAGGCTAATGTATGCAAGCCCTCCATCCATCAGTTTTTGCCAGCACCTTGGAAACAAATGAGCAAAATCAGCACAAACTGGAATGAAAGGATTGCAGGAAATAATGTGGGGATTTTAACCCATACATCATTACCTCCAAGCCGATTTCTCCATCCTCCAACATGCCTTAATTGACTCTAAACTTCTCCTAAATGCGAGCAAAACCAAAGCCATGCTGTTCGCACATGGTAACACTGTGCCCTCCTCGCCTCCTCTATGTACACTTGATGGTGCACCCATTGAGTTCATTGAGTCTTATAAATACTTGGGTTTCTGGTTTGATAATCAACTTAACTTTAAATTGCATATTTCCACTTTGTCTAAGAAGCTTAAATTTACTCTCAGTTTCTTGTATAGACTTAAAGCCTGTTTCTCCTTGTCTGCCCGTAAACGCCTGGTGGAAAGCCTTTTTATGTCTCAGCTAGACTATGGTGATGTTGTTTACAGTCTTTCTAGCCCTACTTCCTTGTCAAAACTGGACCCCCTTTACCATGCCGCTCTGAGATATATCACAAACTCAGGTTACAGGACTCATCATTGCACCTTGTACGACCTGGTTGGATGGTCCTCCCTTGCCCTGCGCAGAATGCGACATT
The DNA here is from genome assembly GCF_964638095.1 of Poromitra crassiceps. NCBI lineage: Eukaryota > Metazoa > Chordata > Actinopteri > Beryciformes > Melamphaidae > Poromitra > Poromitra crassiceps. Next base: position 95,214,734 of record NC_139623.1, on the reverse strand, counting down.
GGTACATGTTCATATACAAGGCCATCCTGGGCAAACTACCCTCATATATCTGCTCTACGTTTGTAGCGATAAACAACTCCCATAATTTAAGATCAAATAGCTGGTTGAAATTCAAAGTGCCAATGATGCGAACAGAATGTGGAAAAAAGAGTCTCTCTTACTTTGGTCCCTGGTCGTGGAACGACCTGCAGTCCCGTTTGAAACTGGTCTCTTCCATTCCTCTGTCCAGTTTTAAACATGCTTTATCTGAAGTTCTTACTGCAAGCTGCTCCTGCAGTAATGTCTAGTTTACTTTGCCCTTTTTGACCTGTTATTCTTGTTTTTAGGCCATATGTTTTTACGTTCTTGATCTTGTGTTATTTATTACCCTTGGATGTGGTATTTTATGATGTATTTGGATGTCCCTGCTTTTTGAAATGTTTCAGCTTTATAGCCCTGTTTTTATGTTTCCTTTTATTTACTGTAATTTATGTTGATTGTAACCTGGCTTGTAATTGCTGCCTTCTTGGCCAGATCACATTCGCAAAAGAGATCTTGTATCTCAAATGTTTTATCTGGTTAAATAAAGGTTAAATAAAAAATAAAAAATTCGTTCACAGGAATTAGGTACAGTAATGGCAGTGCAAGTAAACAGGAATTCACCTAACCTGTATATTAGGATCCATTTAACTGTCATCATTGTATCCAATAGGCCTCCTGGGCATGAGATTTTTATTCCTACATGTAGGTGCTTCTTCCTGGAAATTTGCACCAAACATGTGGTTAAGATTAGGTTTGGGGGGGAGTTCAGCTCAGGTTGTGCTTTGGTTGGTGTCTTAATGTGTAATGTGCTTGTCTTCCAATCTGACGACTGGGGTTTGATTCCCAGTCCAACCTCCGATGTTTTTAACAAGCATTTTTTCTTAACTCATTGAGTGCCAATGACGACAGTTGTCGTCAATTCGAATACTAACGTAGAGTGCCAAAGACGCCGATTGTCGTCAATTGCGTTTTTTGACGGTGGGACGTAGATCAAAGCCTAATATATCTCCTGTAAAATTTTGGGGGATGTTGAATGTGTGTAACCTATTTTACCGACCCATTAGGTGGCGACAGTGCTCTCCAGATTAGAGGAAGGTCCGAAAACAGCAGGAAAAACGCCCGTGATCAAAGAGAAACCGCTCATGCTGCTCTGACTTGCAGCTGATGTTGGCTGCGAACATCAGTCAATCCGCGCACACAACTGAGCTCCTCTGCCTCTGTCTGTCTGTCTGCATAGTTTCTTCACATGATTAGCCGCCAGAAAGGCAACACCCGACGCCGAAGGGCCAAACCTTTCCCTGCAGTGCGGTTTGGCATTTCCTTGTCGCACTGGGAGCCGCCCGGCGCACAAAAACGAAGCGCTCCGAAAAATAGACTGGGTGCGTGAGGCTGTGTAGTGTGGGGAGGAGTTTGCAGCTGAGGGGGGGAGAGGGGGGTGGGGCACGCAGGCACCACACAACTACACCACATCACTACATCAGAAAATATTATCTTCAGACTCAGTGAATGTGCTTGAAATGCTGCATTTCACAAAAGGCGGAATAACTCAGCTTCTAATTTGAAAAGTGTCTTTTTGCTCAAAACAGCCTATCTTCTCCGGCTCATAACTAAAGAACGGAAAATGGGATCAATAAACTTTTTTTTGCAGATGATAGAAGAGAGTCTCATCGTTCTTTGTGCGTGTTCGGTGTTTACATAGTAATATCACACAATATTCTGTGGGCCTCGAGAAATCACTGAAAATGCTCTGAAACTCTGGCACTGGGAGCGTCCGTTCTCCAAAAGTGGCTGGCACTCAATGAGTTAATTTAAAACATTAGGGTTAGGCAAGTACAACAATTTGGTTAGGGTTTGGGTATGGTCGTGATAAATAAATAAAAACCTAACCCTAATCATAATCACATCTTTTTTTTACTTGCCGCACGTTTTCAGGAAGAAGCAGTTGCGGCGACCAATCAAATGAGTTTGGGGCGTGGTCATCCCGTGTCTCACCTAGAGAACGGAATCTTGCTTCCTGGGCTTGTATTTGTTAGACCTCTGACTAGAGCAGGTGGGAATCTGGATTACTGCCAGCTTGTGCCAGGCCAGTTGGCCCCATATGATTTTCTTGATTTATGACAAATTCAGTGTTTCAGGACTGAGTATACTAGCCTCTCATAGTCTTAAAGTCTCTCATTCATAAAGCCAATTTTGTCATGCATCATATGACCAAATGTGAATTAGCCAGCTCCACACATTAAGAAGCCCTGCAACAACCAAATCTAAAAGGGCAAACTGATCCTAGGTCATTGCATTCATGGTCTATTATTTAAAAGAATGCGCACCACACCAAATGCAGGAATTAATAAATAAATAAATAAATAAATAAATAAATAAATAAATAAATAAATAAATAAATAAATAAATAAATGGGTAAATGAATCAGAACTGACTCAACCAAGACTCCTGTCACGAGTGCTGTTGTGAACTGCTGCCTTAACTGGATTGGGATTTGTCTTCTGTTCTGTGTGGATTGCATCACATGCATACTGTAGATCTCTGAAGGGGATGCAGATGGCTTGTATGGGTGATGTATACAGTTCAGTACGGGCTAGTACATCATCATCATCATTATGAGTATGTTGTTATGTCTGTCCTTTTCTGCAGAAATCTAATTGCTATAGTAGGTAGTTATTGTAATCAGAATTCCTGTCTTTTTCCATGTCACATATTAAAACACTTTCACTGTCTGAAAGATTTGAGCTCTGTAAAATCATCATCACCCCCTGCCCTAAGTGTCACATCTCATCATAACAAGATTGCACTGATATGATGATATGGCAGTGGTGGCACTAACAACCATTTCTTTCAAAGACACATAATGGTTAAAGCATGTGTTTACAGGGGGCCTTTTCATTCTCTAGGTCTGAGAAATGAAGCCAATGCCATATTTTATGTTTTGGTTAAACAAAACAAACCTGTCCAAATATCTGGAAGGGCCATCTATGACTTTGACCAAATTAGAAGATTCACAAGTCCACATCTAACTATCACCAATCTCAGAAGGTTGACATTGAAGCGAGTTTGCAGAGAATCGATCTATTCAATTCATAATTGATGACCTCAGTGCTAAGTGGTAGACAGGAAGTGACTAATGACTTTGGAAGACAGACAGTATTGAACCCGTTTAGAACATTCCCATGACGATAAGGTGTAGGTGTCATAACTTTACCGTTTCATGATGCAGAAACAAGTGTCGGTTATTTATTCTCCAATGTGTAATGTGCACGTGTTGTACAAGAGCAGATCCTTCTTACGCCTGACTACGCTCTGACCTCTGACCTCTGACTGTCATATGACTGAGCAAGGCTGCTTTGGTTCACTGTTCGGTAGACATGCAACTCACATAACTTCACTGAAAACACAAAGAGAGAGAGAGAGAGAGAGAGAGAGAGAGAGAGAGAGAGAGAGAGAGAGAGAAGAGAATTGCACAAACACATCGCCCTTTCTCTCTGTCTTTGTAGTCTTCTTTTATCCCTCTTCCTTTCCATCCCACCCTCTTGTGTATATAGTCTCTCTCTCTCTCTCTCTCTCTCTCTCTCTCTCTTTTTCTCCGTCTTTCATGTACACAGACATTTACAGCCAAATATAAAACATTAAAGAAAATCATCAAATCATCCAAGAAAAACAGCAGCTATTCTTATAGCATAGTACAAAATACCATACATAACTCCTACTTGAATTTTGTGTTTACATTAAACAATGAATGTGATCATTAAACTCTAATCCCTTTCCAGACTTCAAAAGCTCAGAGAGCAGACATTCAACTTTTACGTGGTGGAATGTGATGAAGCATAATCCAGAATCTCTGAGGTTACACCGCATCACGGGACCAGGAGGGTCTAACATGTCTGCCTGCAGGCGTCGCCCGCAAAGAGCGCAGCAGACATGAGGAACTATGTGACGAAGACAGAAACATGTGAGAGAATATTCAAGACTGGTGTAATGTTAGAAAGGGATAGATGGAAAGTATACATCAGAAATAAAATGTCAGGGCTGCAACTAATGATTATTTTTATTGTCGATTAATCTGTCGATTATTTTCTCAATTAACAGATGAGTTGTTTGGTCTATAAAATGTCAGAAAATGATGACAAATGTCAATCACTGTTTCCCAAAGCTCAAGATGACGTCCTCAAATGTCTTGTTGTTTTGTCCACATCATCATCATGTGCCAAACTCTGCCAGAGGCTTGGCGACCACTTTCTTCCACTGCGATCTGTTGACAGTCAGACCTCTTTCATCTCTAGCAGAGGCTGGTCCACTTCTTGATGTTACGAAACTAGGTTATCCTCTGTCTGCCTCGGGAGCGGGTTCCTTCTGCTTTGCCTTCAAGCACCAGGCGTTCCAGTGCGTCATCAGTTCTTGAGATATGTCCCTTGCCAGACTCCTTTCCCGTTGCAGAACGATGCAGTCGCACCAGATGTGGTCCGAAGGCTGGAGGATTGCATAGCATACAGTGTTTCTAAAAGAGCCACTAGCAGGCCTCCTCTTCTAGCCCTCGCGGTGCAGCATTGTGTGGATAATGTGTGTGTCAGTGTGGACACACGTGCACTGGGCTAATGACGCATGCCACAGTAAGTTATGATGTGCAGAACGCCTCTGAGCTGTACGATTTGACACTGTCAAGCATCAAGCACCTTAAATGACTTGCCTGTCCTTTTGTCAGACAGTCTCTAACGCACTGTATTCTGTTCTTTTGTCAGCCAGTCTCTAGCACACTGTATTCTGTCCTTTTGTCAGCCAGTCTCTAACGCACTGTATTCTGTCCTTTTGTCAGCCAGTCTCTAACGCACTGTATTCTGTCCTTTTGTCAGACAGTCTCTAACACACTGTATTCTGTCCTTTTGTCAGACAGTCTCTAACACACTGTATTCTGTTCTTTTGTCAGCCAGTCTCTAACACACTGTATTCTGTCCTTTTGTCAGACAGTCTCTAACACACTGTATTCTGTCCTTTTGTCAGCCAGTCTCTAACACACTGTATTCTGTCCTTTTGTCAGACAGTCTCTAACACACTGTATTCTGTCCTTTTGTCAGCCAGTCTCTAACACACTGTATTCTGTCCTTTTGTCAGCCAGTCTCTAACACACTGTATTCTGTCCTTTTGTCAGCCAGTCTCTAACACACTGTATTCTGTCCTTTTGTCAGACAGTCTCTAACACACTGTATTCTGTCCTTTTGTCAGACAGTCTCTAACACACTGTATTCTGTCCTTTTGTCAGACAGTCTCTAACACACTGTATTCTGTCCTTTTGTCAGACAGTCTCTAACACACTGTATTCTGTCCTTTTGTCAGCCAGTCTCTAACACACTGTATTCTGTCCTTTTGTCAGACAGTCTCTAACACACTGTATTCTGTTCTTTTGTCAGCCAGTCTCTAACACACTGTATTCTGTCCTTTTGTCAGCCAGTCTCTAACACACTGTATTCTGTTCTTTTGTCAGACAGTCTCTAACACACTGTATTCTGTTCTTTTGTCAGACAGTCTCTAACACACTGTATTCTGTTCTTTTGTCAGCCAGTCTCTAACACACTGTATTCTGTTCTTTTGTCAGCCAGTCTCTAACACACTGTATTCTGTCCTTTTGTCAGCCAGTCTCTAACACACTGTATTCTGTCCTTTTCTCAGACAGTCTCTAACACACTGTATTCTGTCCTTTTGTCAGACAGTCTCTAACACACTGTATTCTGTTCTTTTGTCAGCCAGTCTCTAACACACTGTATTCTGTCCTTTTGTCAGACAGTCTCTAACACACTGTATTCTGTCCTTTTGTCAGACAGTCTCTAACACACTGTATTCTGTTCTTTTGTCAGACAGTCTCTAACACACTGTATTCTGTTCTTTTGTCAGCCAGTCTCTAACACACTGTATTCTGTTCTTTTGTCAGCCAGTCTCTAACACACTGTATTCTGTCCTTTTGTCAGACAATCTCTAACACACTGTATTCTGTCCTTTTGTCAGACAGTCTCTAACGCACTGTATTCTGTCCTTTTGTCAGACAGTCTCTAACGCACTGTATTCTGTCCTTTTGTCAGACAGTCTCTAACACACTGTATTCTGTCCTTTTGTCAGACAGTCTCTAACACACTGTATTCTGTCCTTTTGTCAGGCAGTCTCTAACACACTGTATTCTGTCCTTTTGTCAGCCAGTCTCTAACGCACTGTATTCTGTCCTTTTGTCAGCCAGTCTCTAACACACTGTATTCTGTCCTTTTGTCAGACAGTCTCTAACACACTGTATTCTGTCCTTTTGTCAGACAGTCTCTAACGCACTGTATTCTGTCCTTTTGTCAGACAGTCTCTAACGCACTGTATTCTGTCCTTTTGTCAGACAGTCTCTAACGCACTGTATTCTGTCCTTTTGTCAGACAGTCTCTAACGCACTGTATTCTGTCCTTTTGTCAGACAGTCTCTAACGCACTGTATTCTGTCCTTTTGTCAGACAGTCTCTAACGCACTGTATTCTGTCCTTTTGTCAGACAGTCTCTAACGCACTGTATTCTGTCATTTTGTCAGACAGTCTCTAACGCACTGTATTCTGTCCTTTTGTCAGACAGTCTCTAACGCACTGTATTCTGTCCTTTTGTCAGACAGTCTCTAACACACTGTATTCTGTCCTTTTGTCAGACAGTCCTTTTGTCAGGCAGTCTCTAACACACTGTATTCTGTCCTTTTGTCAGCCAGTCTCTAACACACTGTATTCTGTCCTTTTGTCAGCCAGTCTCTAACACACTGTATTCTGTCCTTTTGTCAGCCAGTCTCTAACACACTGTATTCTGTCCTTTTGTCAGCCAGTCTCTAACACACTGTATTCTGTCCTTTTGTCAGACAGTCTCTAACACACTGTATTCTGTCCTTTTGTCAGACAGTCTCTAACACACTGTATTCTGTTCTTTTGTCAGCCAGTCTCTAACACACTGTATTCTGTCCTTTTGTCAGCCAGTCTCTAACACACTGTATTCTGTTCTTTTGTCAGCCAGTCTCTAACACACTGTATTCTGTCCTTTTGTCAGCCAGT
>NC_139623.1:94810153-95205153 GCF_964638095.1 Poromitra crassiceps | reverse complement strand
GGTGGATGAGAAATGGTAGATGCTATGAAATGCCAGAGACAACGGCAATAAAAAAGCAACGAAAACACACAACTAGGAAAAGCAGGCAACAAAAACTATTATTAACAGACATCCTGACTGGGCGGTTCAGTTGTTCAATTATCTCCTACTGTGGCCATCCCTAACATCCAGCGTTTACAGCATTCCCTTGTGGCCAGTCACTCAGTCTCGCTACAGCTGAGAAAAGCAGGTCTGAGGACTGTTGATAAAGGGAGATTAAGGTCAATGATATTGATGATGATGATGATGATGTCTGATGATTTGTCTTACTGTACACTGCATGACTAAAAATGCATCGAACCAACTGAATGATTGTGTCTCATGTTGTTGTTGTTGTTGTTTTATGTAAACTTGCTGGAAAACCAACTCCACACAGGAGACAAATAACACTGAAAGTTAAACTTGAGCTGTTTCATTTTTGTGTGATTGTTGGCAGCACTGCAGTTGCATGTCATCTATCAGGATGAACACATCCCAACACAACACACCCTTTGCTACTGATAGTTTTCACTGAAGTGACGTTTTGGAGATGGACAATGGATTATGCACGCCTTTCTTGTTTACTGATAGTTTCAACCACATTTCTATCTGTCATCGGTTGCACCTGAAAGAATCCCTCAAATATCAATGTTTTCCTACCCACAGTATATGTGGTAGCTAAATGAGGTAATCATCAAAACATCAAAACTAGTAACTTACACCCAACATAATCCTGGATCTGTGTGACTATCCTCTTTTAAAATGTCTTGTTTGTCTTGTTTTCTGTCTCTTGTGTAAGCAGCTATTAAAGTTTTTCGCTGGCATCGAGTTTACATACAAAGTCAATGCAAACGAGCGATTGAGCGTATATTCGCCCGGGAGGAAAATCGCTGGGCGTCAGAGCGACAGAGACAGAGCGATAGGGAGAAAATTTGCTCGTCGCCCGAGATGAAATATCCCAACTCGAGCGAAATTATGCTGGCATCAGTCGCTCGCTGTTCAACGCTGATTGGCTGCCGTGTGAGAGTGAGTCAAGGATCACACTGGCTTGGAACAAACCGCTGGTTTATTGTGTGGCAACAAACCGCATTGACAGCTGATTGACAGGCTGACAGCTGACATGAAGTGAAGTCTGTACTACCGGTATAGAGCTCGCGTTAGGAGCACGCTGATAGGCTTAGTTTGTAAACAACTACGGTGGCTCGTAGTGGACAAATATCATGACATTGCGTAACGTTATAGCTCCCAGATGTCCGTCAATTATTGTGCCTGTTGACGAGCGATTTAAACAGAGCGACAGAGCGATTCCAAAGGGTTGAATCGAGCGACAGAGAGAAAAATAAATATCTCGGTTTAAGCAACATGGTGATAAAAACACTCGCTAGTTGTGCCTGATATAATGTTTCCAAGTGACATTTTCCTCCTGCCATGAATCACAATCTGTTATTATAGTACTCCCTCACTCCCCCCAGCCATTATTACTTTGATAGTGTACCGCTCAGGAGTAAATCTATTGTCCCAGCTATATAGTCCAAACCTCTGTAGGTGTGTGATGATTAAATACAGTACAACAGTATAACAGTAGAGTTACTCACCTCTGTTGATGTGCACGGGCTGTATTTACCTGCAGGGAGACAAGGAAGCAATGTTATGATAAACAGCGGGGTGTAAAGCAGCTTGGCTACAGACAGTACATTGTTCCATTAGAGTACGTACATATGTGAGTGAAAGAGCTTAAGCGCAACTGATAATGTTCAAAGCTATTAATGTCAAAGGTCATGCATGTCCTTTGCTTCAACTAACAATGTCTTTGTGTTTATGGAATCAATGAGGTGCACATTGTCTCAGGTCCCATGGCGCTCGCTGTAGCTGCAGGTGCAGAAGCCATTTTACCTGTCATCTCAAAAGGTCAAAGGGTGACCCATTGAAAAGACACTCACATGGAGAGCAAACTAAGCAGAAAGTGCCTGTCAGACATACTTTCCTTCATCATTTCCTTTTAAAGCTGCACTAAGCAAGGTTTCTTTGACACACCGCATGATCCTTTCCTACAGTTTGCTCAGATGTGAACACTGGGCTTTTATCGCACACACGCAGGGACGCCTTTAGTCTAGCATCTCCTGCAGCTTACTTATCAGCGATTACATTTTCCACTCTTCTTTCCTTATCTTACACCCGGGCTTTGAAATTAACTTCAAGGAATGTGTTCCGTCCACTATAGGCCGTCATGCAAACTAGAACAGTGTTAATAACAGGTCAGCTCCACTTCATTCTCACCACTCCATTAGTTAGGAGGATGGCATGTGACCAGTAATGAGGAAACCCTGCCTGTGTCTGCCAGCAGGGAAGCCATAGTGCATCAATGTGCTTCATTCAAAACTAAGATGCATTTCAATGTTTCCCAAGACCACATCATCGTCATCAACAACAAACAGCCTGCAAACAGATGACCCTCTCAACAAACGGCTGCATTGTATTGGAACAGACAGTAATGGGATATCGCAACAAGTCCGACATTACCTTGTTGTAAGAACTTGCATAAACACATTTGCATGTGATGTTGCAGTCTGAGGAGCAACAGGTGACAGTGTTATGTTTTGGACACATCTGGTAATCTGCACACATGCCTTGTGGGTATATACAGCAAACAGGATGCATGAATAACTAAATGGCTCCTTATAGTCATATAGATAGTAAAAGTGTTAGGGTTTCAGAAGCATGAAATTATATCTATTCATCAAAGTCTAGCCATGATACTAAAACATTCACAATCGCCTGCCAGGTTGTTTAAATCATCCTGCTTTCCCATGATGGATTCTTCTCACATAAAGCAATTTGAGCCAAATACACTGCTGACCAAGAATAATGGCAGGACATGTGAGTTTGAGTGATGGACCCTGAAACTAGCCGGGCCTGGGGTGTGACTTGAAAAGTCAAGTCAGCAGAACCTAAATCCTAAATCCTTTTAACTTCTGCCTCACATTTATCTCACTATTGACTTGGTTGGGTTTGCCTGCCTAAGCTTGTGCCTCACATTTATCTCACTATTGACTTGGTTGGGTTTCCCTGCCTAAGCTTGTGCCTCGGAGACAGACAGCCCCTGCTGAGCAGCACCGATCATTGGAATTAGAGCAGTAAATTACCCAGAAAACTGAAACAGTGTTTATCAACACACGCTCACAAAATGACTTAGGGCAGCCATAAGATAATATGTATGCTGAATGTACAATCGATTAGTCTTTACTGTTATTGAGTTGCAGCTCAAGTCAAGTTTATTTGTATAGCCCTAATTCACAAGCATGTCTCAGAGGACTTCACAGATAATATGTCTAGCTAAATCTAGCTGACGCAACAATAACAATTACAGTAGTAATAACAACATGATTGAACAATCATATGATAGAGAGAGACAGAAAGAGAGGGAGAAAGGGGAGGGAAATGTGGGGGGGGGAGAGAGCAGGGAAAGGGAGGAGGTGGGGAGGGAGCAGGGGAGTTTGGGGGAGGAGAGAGCAGGGAAAGGGAGGAGGTGGGGAGAGAGCAGGGGAGTTTGGGGGAGGAGAGAGCAGGGAAAGGGAGGAGGTGGGGAGAGAGCAGGGGAGAGTGGGGGAGGAGAGAGCAGGGAAAGGGAGGAGGTGTGGAGGGAACAGGAGAATGTGGGGGAGGAGAGTGCAGGGAAAGGGAGGAGGTGGGGTGGAACATGGAATAGAGACACTGCGGAGCACATAATAATTCAGAAACCACGCCCAAAACGGGGGAAAACACAAACTCCCGTCCAATCCTGGCATTCTCCTATGCCGCGTGCATGGTTGGGTGTTGCACACAAATATCATATATACGGAACATGAACACTCCAACTTACTACAGCTAGATCCACATTTTCTTCTCGCCAACTCTCAATGGCTTCTTGTTTTGCCCGGGAGTACAAAAAACTTTAATTGCAGATTTTTTACATTTGTTGTCTGCGCAGCCACCACACAACAGCTTTTAGCTATGTTTAATTCAAGGAAAATGAAGAAGAGCTTTCCCCTGTGATGGGCGTGGCCTATTTCATGCAGTGTCTCTATGTGGGGGAGGAGAAAGCAGGGAAAGGGAGGAGGTGGGGAACAGGGAGTGTGCGGGAGGAGAGAGCAGGGAAAGGGGGAAGAGGAGAGCATAACAGATAGAATATACAGCAGCTACTCAATCTGCCCGGCCATCCTGCTGCAGAGAGCGGCCAGGCCAAATGAGCAGCAGCTCAGACAATCTAGCCCAGTGATTCGCAACCTGTGGGCCGCGGCCCCCTGGTGGGCCGCGAAGGTATTGCAAGTGGGCCGCCAAATCATTTCCAAAAAAGTATGATTTTTGAAAAAAAAAAAAAAAAAAAAATCAATTTTTTTTTTGAAAGATTTTGAAAAATCATACTTACCACATACCACTAGGAAATTAAAACAACGCATCAGTGAGCATAAGAGTTCCATACGACGAAACGATCGTGATTACCCTGTAGCTATACATTTTAATGATTTTAAACATGATATTTCGTCCTTACGGTTTTTTGGATTGGAGCAGGTTAAGTTACCACCTAGGGGTGGTGACCATGACCTTATCCTGAAGAGACGTGAAGCGTTCTGGATCTATTCTTTACAAACTTTGTCTCCCAAGGGTCTGAATGATGAACTGCCACTTAATGTGATGTTGTGATCTTAACTTTTTCTAATTATTATTACTATGTATGAAATGCTACAGTTTACTAATGTAGCTTCTCTCTCTATTGCCCAGGTACTGAACTCCATATGGATGCCCAGTTGTCTGCATTTGAATGTTCTGTTCTCCTGTCGTGCCATCTAGTTAGTAGAACACTTAATTTGTGTTTTGCCAATTGTTTTCTGGGCCTTAATTGATGGGTTAGCCTATTTTTTTTAACTTTTATGGCATTTCTTATTTTATGTGCCTATTTGATATACTAGCATGTTCCTGCTCTGTGTCTTTGTTGGGTGTTGCATATGTACTGGTCCCTCTGATTGGCTTACTACACACAGTCTGGGGGAGTGTTTTGCCTGTTACCTCAATGTCTCTGATTGGCCTCATCTAACAAGGTGTAGGCTATAAGACCTGTGGTGTTCTTTTGTTCTGTATTTTAACCTGATGAAGGTCGATAGACCGAAACGTTGTGTTTATTAAAAGTTTTTTTTGCAAGTAATTGACAGTGTGCGGGACTCCTCTTTATCTCTCATACGAAAAATCATACTTGAAAAAGTATGATTTTTGTTTCTTTGATGTTATTGCTTTTGCTTGAATTGAAGTTTCATCTTTACATCATCTTTATATTGGGTTTGTGTTTATTTGTAACCCTATCGATTTAATGGGCTTTCTTCTGATATTTGGATTTTGTTTGGATCTGATATTGGATGTCAAATTGTTATGAGAATGCATTTTTCCATTGTTGAAGGATACCGTTATTTATTAATCATTTGTTAATTAGCCTGTTACAGACAGCCCCTTGCTTGTCATTTCTGACATCTGTGTGGTGCTGATGGACAGCTCCTTGAATGATTGGTGTGTGTGTGTGTGTGTGTGTGTGTGTGTGTGTGTGTGTGTGTGTGTGTGTCTGTGTGTGTGTGTGTGTGTGCGTGTGTGTGTGTGTGTGTGGACAGCTCCTTGAAAACTGTAATACTGAAGGTGTTGCAACATGTTACAGGTGCTGTGTTAGTGACTGTGGAGCTTCCAACATGTTTTTCCTGTATTCAGTTCAGTCCTTTATGTTCAATTTTCAATCAAAAAGTGCTCTGAGAACGCATTATATGGCCTTTGTATTTATGGGGTCGGAGGTGGGCCGCGAACATTTTTGAGACATAAAAGTGGGCCCTGAGTTGGAAAAGGTTGGGAACCACTGATCTAGCCCCTTCTAAACATGCAGTGAAATCCGGATTATAACCAGCTGCTAGCCGGTCAGCCTGTCTGACTACTCTAGCCATTAACCTGAACTAACTAGCACACAAGGAATCTAGCTAATCTACAACCTAGTCTGCCCTGTGCTACTCTACTCTAGTCTGATTTTAGCCTGAATAATATAACACTCCAGTTCAGAGGATTCCAAAGTGGGAGGTGGGCCCCCCCAGGGGGGCTCAAACAGTTTGAGGGGAGGCTCAGTGACTGAAATATGTTTTGCTTTCAGTTATAGTTCAATTAATAGTTTGAATAAGAGTGAAGGCAACCTTTTCATGGAGCTTTTTCCATGCTATTTCTGAGAGGAGGTCCATGGTCTCAGACTTTAAATACTCTTATTCAATAATCTCTCACTCTTATTCAATAATCTCTCACTCTTATTCAATAATCTCTCACTCTTATTCAATAATCTCTCACTCTTATTCAATCATTTTAGTGAAGGGAACCTTTTCATGGAGCTTTTTCCATGCTACTTCTGAGAGAAGGCCCATGGTCTCGAACTTTGGACACCTCTGGTCTACTCCTACAGTTAGGCTGTAGCTGTTAGGATGCCCCCACCCCGGCCCGCGCCCCCACACACATAAGGCGTGAGAGAGAAGGCCGGGCCGGGACACACCGGAGCCCCCCTCCACACCCAGTGCGCACAAGGAAACCTTTCCACCCGCGGAATTATATCGCCATGATTGCCTCAGTGACTGTCTGAGGAGGAGCATTGTGAGGGCCGATGTACCGTAGGGGCCCAACTAGGCATGGGTCGGTTTGAAAATTTTGAAAACGGTTTGACGGGGGCACGGTGGCTCAGTGGTAGAGCTGTCGCCTCGCAGTCAGAAGGTCCTGAGTTCGATTCTCGCCTGGGACACTGCGGGCGCTGTGGTTGTGTTCCCCCCCCATATCTTCAGTGCCTACTGCCCAGGTGGGGTATCTCGTCGTAAGGGCCTTTCTGTCTGTGTGGAGTTTGCATGTTCTCCCCGTGCTCCCCCAGGGGGGTTCCTCCGTATATAACCCCCCCCCATTAAAAACATGCAGAAGATCAGATCGTCATCGTCATCTGACCAGTGACGACAACATCTGAAGTCGGTCCCCGGGCGCTGTACGAGAAAGCGACCACTGCTCCTGGCCTGCCCCCCGGAGGAAAGGACAAAGCCAGGATGGGTTAAATGCAGAGGACAAATTTCACCGGCCACCGTCAGCATGTGTGTGTTGTGGCCCTCCGTGCATGTGTTGATGTGTGTAATCGTGTGACAATAAAGACGGGCTTGTCCGTCTGAAATCGTGATATCCCCCCAAAAACCGCATCAAACCGGTATATCAAATTTTACAAAAAAATAAAATAATAATAATAATAATAGTGTACCCCATAAATGATTGTAATGCGACTGCAGTTGGTGGCGATAATGCACCTCTAAGCTCGTATGCCAACCAGCACCAACCATTTAACTGTAACAAGTAACAACACACTGTTATTTCTCATAACTATTCAGCTTAACTTTTCTTCAGTTCAAACATCAACATAATAAACAAAATAAGACTTTTGCCTACTAGTGCAAATTGAGAAGAGGCTAATACGAAAAATAGTGCAATCAGAATGGATTGGCACTATTTTTGTTTTTTTGTTTTTGTTTTTTTGTTTTTGTGATCAAACCGGTTTGGGCTCGTACACCGAACCGAACCAGAAAACCGGAATGCGACCCATGCCTAGGCCCAACTATGGACCCCAGCTAGGGACCCCCCTCCGGGATAGGCCGAATGGATGCACGGCTAAACATTTTACAGAGTTTCAGATATAGAAATCAAATTTACAAAAGAACAGGAAGTTGAAAGCTCCTTTTGCACAATCCGCATCTGCATTGTCTCAAAGCTTAAATATCCTTCTTTTACTCATCTGCTTCTCTCTATCTCCTGCTTTGTGACTGGTGTAGATTTAACACATTGACTGCCAGCCGTTTTTTTCTTGCTGTAGGTAGCTTCTGCCAAGCCGTTTTTTGAGGATTGTGGCTCATTTTACAAGAGCCGAGGATTCTTTTCTGCTTGGAGTTTGTGAACATACAATATCTCAAAAGTACTAATAGAATGTGTACTTTCTCTGTCTAAAAGAGTTAGTTTGTAGAGTTAGTAGTTATGTAAGCATTAGCAGTTGAATACAGCATGGTTTTAGCGTCAGAAAAAATATTCAGAGATAAACGGCTTTTTGTGAAATTCGATAGAACAGTCACTTTAACCATTCCTTTTTGGCTCTCTCTCTCTCTCTCTCCCTCCCCCTCTCGCTCTCTCTCTCTCTCTCTCTCTCTCTCCCTTCCTCTCGCTCTCCCTCCCTCTCTCTCTCTCTCTCTCTCTCTCCCTCCCTCTCGATCTCCCTCCCTCTCTCTCTCTCTCCCTCCCTCTCGGGAGGGAGACGCACTAGGTTTAATCCTAGTGAGAGGGGGAGAGGGAGAGAGAGAGAGAGAGAGAGAGAGGGAGGGAGGGAGAGAGAGAGAGCGAGAGAGAGAGAGAGAGAGAGGGAGAGAGCGAGAGGGAGAGTTGCTTCAACTCCTCCCTCCGTGGGCGTTCTTCTTGGCTGCAGCGGCCGTCACAAGCTTGTCACCAGTCTGACAGTGCTTTGCTGCTGTCCTGTGCCTGTGGCTGCGCGGCCGCTGTTTGAGGAAGTCGGCATGGACTCGCTCGCTTCTTGGAGTTTTGGTTGAGAGAAGCTTTTGCGATTCTGGTCATATTTATGCTGCGTGTTTCAAAGTGTGTTCCACCTGTAATCTCTTATGTAAATTTGCAATCCCGCATCGCCAGCAATCAGCGCGAAAACGACAGCGTTTTCCCCCAGCCATTTTCATGAGAATGGCTGGGGTGAGAATGGCGTGACAAGTTAAAAAAATGCTTGCCTTCCTCTAGTCAGGAGAGCACTGTTGCCACTTAGTGGGTCGGTGGAATGGGTTGTAAACGTTCGGTGGCTCCAATAATTATATAAGAGATGTAAAAGGGTTAGATGCACATCCCACGGTCAAAAAAAAAAAAATCATTTTTTTGACGAGTCAACTCGTCGTTGGCAGTGAACAGCTGGATTGTGTTTGACGACTCAACTCGTTCTTGGCAATTAACGTGTTAATACAGGAAATCAATAAGGGATAAGGGATTTTACCTGGATTCACCTCATTAGTGGACTTCATACAAAGAGTTAGTGTCCCAAATCTTACTGTACATTCACATTACATTACATTACATTACGTCATTTGGCAGACGCTTTTATCCAAAGCGACTTACAATAACACATTTTTTGTCAGCAATAGAGCAATCAACTATGGAGCACAGTCTATGACAACTACAACTTCTGAAGGAACAGTGGTACAAGTTTAGGTTAGTGGTACAAGGTTGGTTAGTTTTTTTTTTTTAATTTATTTTAAGAAAGAGAGAGAACGAAGTTAGATCAAGAAGGGCCCAGATGGAGCCTGAAAAGGTGTGTCTTTAGTCTTTTCCGAAAGATCGGCAGTGATTCAGCTGTCCTGACCGAAGGTGGAAGCTCGTTCCACCATTGAGGTGCCAGGGACGAGAAGAGTCGAGATCGGGATGAGCGACTTTTGAGCCCCCGTAGCGAAGGAGGGGCGAGGCGACCTGCACTGGTGGAGGAGCGAAGGGAGCGCTGAGAGGTTTGGAACCTGACCATGGATTGCAGGTACCAGGGAGCTGACTGGTGTACTGCCCTGTAGGCCAGTACCAGTGTCTTGAATTTGATGCGGGCCGAGATGGGAAGCCAGTGGAGCTCCTGGAAGAGGGGAGTGACGTGAGAGAATTTGGGTTGGTTGAATATCAGACGGGCTGCAGCGTTCTGAATGAGCTGAAGCGGTCGGATGTCGGTGGCAGGTAGGCCGGCCAGGAGCACGTTGCAGTAGTCCAGGCGGGAGGAGACAAGAGACTGGACCAGGAGTTGAGTCGCTTCTCTTGTGAGAAAGGGACGGATTTTGCGGATGTTGTAGAGAGAGAACCTACAGGAGCGCGCTGTAGCAGCTATGTTGGCAGAGCAAGACAGCTGGTTGTCAAGGATCACCCCAAGGTTCTTAGCTGTTTGGGAGGGAAGTACAGTGGTGTTGTCAATGGAGATGGAGAGATCTGCGAGAGGGCAGTCTTTTCCTGGGAGGAAGAGTAGCTCGGTCTTACCAAGGTTGAGCTTGAGGTGGTGGGCAGACATCCAGTCGCCAATGTCTTTGAGGCATGCAGAGATGCGAGCCTCGATTTGAGTGTCAGAGGGGGGGAAGGAAAGGAAAAGCTGGGTGTCATCAGCATAGCAGTGATAAGAAAAGCCATGAGAAGAGATCACATAGGCAAGAGATCTGATATAGAGAAGGAAAAGTAAGGGGCCCAGGACTGAGCCCTGAGGGACACCGGTGGTAAGAGGACAGGATCTGGAGAGGGACCCTCTCCATGAGACCTGGTATGAGCGGTTCGACAGGTAGGAAGCAAACCAGGAGAGTGCAGAGCCTGAAATGCCGAGGTCAGACAGAGTGGAAAGAAGGATTTGGTGGTTGACTGTATCGAAGGCAGCAGACAGGTCAAGGAGGACAAGAACAGAAGACAGGGATGAGGCCTTAGCAGTGTGAAGGGCCTCTGTGACAGCAAGAGGAGCTGTCTCAGTGGAGTGAGAGGCCTTGAAACCGGACTGCAGAGGGTCCAGGAGGTCATTTTGGGAGAGATAGAGAGAAAGTTGTTCGGACGCTGCTCGTTCGAGGGTTTTGGAAAGGAATGAGAGAAGAGAGACAGGTCTGTAGTTGTGAATAGCAGTAGGGTCAAGGGAGGGTTTCTTAAGCAGAGGCTTGACTCTTGCAGTCTTTAGAGCAGGCGGGACAAGACCAGAGGACAGAGAGGAGTTAATGAAGGTAGTGAGGAAGGGAGATATGTTAGGTGAGATGGTTTGGAGGAGAGAGGAAGGGATAGGATCGAGGGGGCAGTAAGTGGCTCGGTTTGAGCTGATGAGTTTAAGCACTTCATCAGGAGAGAGAGGAGAGAAGGGTATGATGCAAAATAAACAGCCTGCCACTGACAAAATCAAACTATGACATCCAGGAGGCAAATAACAACACCAAAGATCTTGGTGAGCCACAGCAACTGAACAAAATACTGTCACTTTTTCATTATTGTGATGGTGACCATGACACGAGCAACAGAGGAGTTAGAGCTGCCAAAACACAGCAGCGTACCGCCACAGGAGCGGAGCAGCACTGCACAAAAAGTCCCCCTCCCCATATGGTCACTTCCATGCTGCTAAAAATAGCCCATTCATTCTCAGCATATAGACATACAGGCCACAAACGCGGCATCATTGCCATAGCTCTGCTTTTCATATTCGCTCCCAAAAGTTGATTGGGCAAAGCGTGCAGTGCATTATTGAATCTAAAGGCATAACACTGACAGAATGAAATAGAGAGACGTACTTGTCAGTCTCTGCACTGTGTGTTCAGCATGTGAGGAGATGTGATTACAGCACACTGGATGCAGAAAGCACACGGCACCTTAACATATTTAGTCTGTGTCAATGTACACTCTATCACAGACACACCTGGTTATCAACACACATAGATAGCTGAGTGGACTGATGGCTTGCTGTGGAGCTGCACTGATTTGAATCCTGGCTGATCCCTTATGGAGAAAAGTAACCATGATGAATTTCAAATTTCAAAAGGACACTAGACAAATTCTATTCAATTATTATAAGTCCCTATAGGCTACAGAATATTATAGACATTTTAGTGGTGCCATATGACACACAAAAGACAATAAAGAAACAAAATGTTTTACTACAAACTCACTTCTTTTTTTTCAATTGTAACAATATGAACAAAAATGAACAAGCTCAGACACAGTAATGGAAAACAAACAAACAAAAAAACATACATATATCAACAGTTATCATAATGTGATGCTACCATCCATACAAGGTGCCTATATACTTGCAAGAGATGTGGCGCATGGGATCCCATGCAAGGCGTCCAATAGGGATGTTAATGATTAATCGATTAATCGATCATTAAGAATTTGATTGATCAAACTATATGTTAACCGATTAATCGAAAATGTAGGCTATGTGCTGTTTTATAATTTTTCTTTTCTTTTCTGAAATGATTTAACACCACAAGGGCAAAATGTAACTTTCACTGCATATACAGAGGAAGAATAAAGCCAAGCTAGCAGACAGAAAGTCCAGGGTGGGAGAATTACACCCAAAAAGACAGTAATCATTGTAAACATTGTAGTACAATGTTGAAATATCTCACGTCCACAAGCACAATGAGAGCTAATGCAGGCAGTTTAGTTGGTTGATCAACTTGTTGGGTAGGCCTAAAGACAGGTGTAAAACCCTGCATTTTGTATTTTGTATTTTGTATGTCAAAACCAGTTTTTAATATAATGATTAATCGATTAATTGATTGTTAACCTGACCAATTAATCGATTAAGGAAATTGATAAAAATGTGCCTCCCAACAGAAACCAGCCGGGCAAGTCACCCACCGCCCCCAACCTCATCGAGGTAGGCTAGAAACGAGTCCCAAATAGTTAGAAACTTTTTAAGTGAGTTGGTTCTCAAGGATCTGAGCCTCTCCATCCTTATAACAGAGATGGATCATGTCTGTCAACCACAGTTGGAAAGAAGGTGAAGAGGGAGACTTCCATTCTTTCAGAATTAGTTTTTTGGCAACAGTTGTCTCCGAGAGCAGCCGAAGATGGCGAGTTCTGCCTCTGGCTGAAGGGTAATTTTGTAGGCCTTAGAATAGCCTACCAGTCAAATATTTTGGCCCAGAATCCCGACAGTGAACGGCAGAACCAGAAGGCATGAGACAGAGTGCCCTCTGACACCTGACCAAACTCACTATTGAGTACTGGTGCCACAGATGATATTCCAGGAGTTAACTGCTTGTAGTGATTTTTCATTTGGCATAGCCTACTCTTCTGTCACTGCCTCCTCTCTATTTGTGGCAACTGAAAAACTATCAAAACAGAGAAGGATGAGATCCCAAATGTTAATTTCCATGACACTTCATCAATAATAGAATAATAGTGCCTATCATAGGAGGATGAACCCTTACTCAACACCTCTCTCTCTATATATACCCAGTGTTGGGCAAGTTACTTTCAAAATGTAATATACTATATATTACTAGTTACTTTCATTTGAAAGTAATAAGTTACTTTACAATATTACTGTCTGTGTAGAGTAACTTGTTACTTATTACAGTACTTTTGCATTACTTTCTCCAAAATAACTGCAGTAGCAGAATGATATCGCCACCCCATCCAGAAAAATAATTTATACTGTCTGAAGTCAGTGTAAACTGTCCACAATTCTAAATTGTTATTTTGTTATTCTCATCTATAGTGGTTATTTGCATAAAAACATTTGATTAGGAAATGATTATATCTTTATTTAAATATGTGCTTTGATTATTTTTTTAACCCAATTTGTAACTTGTGTTACTTGACAAAGTAACTGGTATAATATTACTGAAATCCCATTTGAATAAGTTATATTACCGAGTTATTGCTAAAAGTAATATATTACATGTAATATATTACTTTTGTAATGAGTTACCCCCCCAACACTGTATATACCCCACCCCCCCCCACACACACATCTGTGTGACTATGTCCACATTTCAGCCTCTAATCACATGCTCTAATCAGATTAAGCACTGATCTAATATGAAGCTGCGAGGCTCTCGATAAAAGATGAATTATGCTGATATTTGACTAATATTAGGCTTCAGTTTACGGTGCAAACACTGTGAGCATCACTTGTCTCTGCGAGTGAGAGCAGCGTGGGTTCTGCATGGCATTCCTTTGTTTATCAGCCAGGAGGGACGGTAATGGAGCCATAAACAGCTGATGCCCTGCTGCAGATTATGGAGTAAGCCTTCAGGAATTAGCCTGTGTAGCCTACATATAAAACAAGATGAAATGCAGAAGCTCGTCACATTATCCCTCATCCTAACGAAAAATCACTGAAATGTTCCTATGATCACTTATTGTCTGTGGTGCTCAATAGTGAGTTTGTAGCTACTGACCTTATTATAGGCTACTGTCTGGTATTATTTAGGTAGGCTATCTCTTATGTTATCACAATAGTGACGTTGCTGTGATATTTGTAGCCTATTGCATCCATCTCGAATTCATTATAGGCTCGGAAGGACCATCCCAAAATCGCAATAACCTATACCATTATGTTTAAATTCAAGAGAGGCTGGCCTACATCCCAGCAGCACAGTCAGTCTTATTTCTTATATAATAGTGTTACCTGCACAGTCCTGGTGTTGCACCCTAACAGAGCCATCTTTCTGGATCCTGACATCCCCCGCTCCGTCTATCCTCCTCGGATCCGCCGCTGCCGTTGCTCCTGCGGCCGCGGTGGAGCTCCTCCTGCCCCGGTGCTCCTGAGCCAGCGTCCTGCAGCACTGGTAGCACACGGCCCATGCCTGCTCCTCGTTGATGGGCTGGTTGTAAAGCCTCAATATCTCCGCCAAAGACAGATCCTCCCTTCCGGATTCTCCTTCCCATCGCTGCTCGGCCATCCTTTCATTATCTCAGCAGAGCCAGAGGAGCAGGCCCGGTGTCGAGGAGAGGTCCAGGGCGATATGTGAGAGGAGACCTGGAGGCATTGATGCGCTCTCCTCCCCCTCCTCTCCTCCTCCGGCAGGCAGCAGTGATGGCTGTTTCCCCGCCCGACGCCTCGCACTGTTGTCGTCTAGGTACGAGCGGTCATAAGACACGGTGTGTTTGCATCCCGACTCAGTCAGCCAGGCCCAGGCTCACTCCCACATCACATCACATGACCCCCCCCCCCTCAACTAGTCGTTAAGATTGCAATCTGTATGGAACACGTTCTTTTACATTTAGGTCGACTCTAACATAAATGTGCTGCTTTAGGTGTAAGGTGTTAGGATGGGGGTGGGACTGATTATTACAGTAACAGGAACAGTATCCAACAAATCTATGATCCACCTTTATCAGTTTTCCTTTTTGCATCTTTCTTTATTGACATTTGTTTTTCCTATTTCCATTCAATATTGTCTATATTTAATCAGTATAGCCTACTTTTTCCTGACAGAGCGTTTCCCCAGCAGGAATAAAGAGAAACATTTGAATTTTCCTATTACTTTGCTGAGATATGAAAAGAAAACAGTTGGGAGCCCCCCCTTTGGATCTTTTGTGTGTTAATTCACTTCTCCATTCAGGTAATAGAGGTTGCAATTTTCTATAGTTTTCCAAAACTTTTAAGAATGTTGGGTAGTCTGGCCATGGAGATCATGTAGTCTGGCCATGGAGATAATATGTAGGATCTTAAGGCTCACATCATTCCTTTGAATCTACATTCCAACATTTCCTCCTACAAAGCCAGCAACACTGATCAGTAAAGATGCACCAACCATCTGCAGGTCCAGTCCCCTTGCACTTGAATGTCCAGGCAGCTGGTTGTTTGGTGCCCCCTGCTGGGCTGCTGCTGTATCTTCAGTACGTTGGTTGAAATTCTAGTATTTTCCTGGCAGCATTGTGGATTCCAAGCGATTTCTGCTTAAACAAGAACTTTCTTTGAAATTGCCCATGGCTCTGCAGATGACCATGACTCATCACACGGCTTCACAGTGGATCTGTCTTTTTCACTCGTTATTACAGACACACGGTCCCCCACCCCATCTTCATTCGTCTCTCATGCACATCACCATATCACATACACACATGAAGCTAACACTTTAAAACTCACATTTTAAGCTAAATCTAAATAAACTCAAAGTTACAGTTATATTCATATTTATTCATGTCCATCAATCAATGGCTTCCACAATATTCATACATATAGATCTATTTTGACATCAAATATACACAACATGAGACAACAAAACACACACATACACACACACACACATACACACAAACACACATATTGCATCTTTGTTACAGGATGTCTGCCAAGGTGAATCAACACGTACCAGATGAGTCGGCGTGGGTACGACGATGAAACCGGCCACATGTAAATATAAATCTCTGAATACCAAAATGGAAGATGTAGCTATCTATATGCACAAACACACGTGTGGAATGACTCTAAATATACAACTCTTCATCTTAAATAAATCCAATCAATAAAGATGTCATTATTAATTTCATGTCATGGTAGAAATTATTACATTGAATGTGTGTTGCTTAGAAAAACAAGACAACTGTAAACAAAAACAAATACTTCAAAGTCATTTTTGTCGCTTGGTTGTCAAAGTGTCATAAGCTTGTTCATGAGCCTTTAAAGCACAATGAGCCTTTAAAGCACAAGGAATGAGCATGCAGTTTTGTGGGGGGCGGGGACACAGTGAGAAGACAGACGGCAGGGATAGGGGAAGGAGGGGATGTTTTACCAGGAAAAACCTAATTTAATCAACACTCAACATAATGACAAACTGAGGAAAGTGTTACATTTTGAAGTCCAGCAAGTTGCAGTCGATCTTGTAGTAGACGTAAGGGTAATACTCCTGCTGACTCAGGTTTAAGCCTGGGATGTCCATCGCCACCTGGAACAGAGAGACAAGATCAACCACAATGCAGTCCATTACTGTACAAGTACCATTTTAAGACTGGGATAATAGTTCAAATTTTGAAACGTTTTAATAAAAATGTCATGATTACTTCTTTGATCTGACCTAAACTGCATTTAACTATCATTTTCTCACATTTTCCCAACATTACTCTCCGCAGAATAAGACTGCTGTACAGTCTTGCTCCTGTCTAAAGATATGTGGACAGAAACAACACTGTTTTAATGTTATAGTATGCTTGTAATAAGAATACTGAACCGATACACATGATTATGTGTATGAGCACTCACGTCGATGATGGCCGCTGCGCTGCTGTCCAGATGTTTGTACAGATCGTTGAGCACCTCCCTCAGCTTCTTCATGGTCTTCTTGCTGGGCTGCATGAGCATCGCCTGGAAGTTCACTGGCAGGCCATATCTGGAGGAACGCCACATGACATGAATTTTAAGTTTAAGGGCCCTATCGTTGTACGGCGCTATTGTTTGCGCTGCCTTTGCGCTGCGTTTGCGCGCCACTTATTGCTATCTGCCCAGCGTCTAAGCTATCGTCTGCCTCCACCGTCCAGTTTTGCGCTGTGATGACACAGGTGTAGGCGTGGCCCAGGCGCGTCGGTGGGCCTCTACCCTATCATGTGTCTCACGCAAGTGTCATTTAGCGCTGTGGGGTAGATACTGTCGGTATGTGCCGAGCGCAAAGAGAGGTTTGGGAGTTGCCCGTTCCAAAATAGGCGTTACAGCGCAATGTGTTCGCCTTGGGTGCTCTCAATTTTAACGCCAGGAAATAGCTGGTCTTAGCGCAAACGCAGACGTACGCCTGAGCGCAGACAGTCTCCACATCTCCGTGCAGTGCAGGAAATCCTTGCTTGGATACATTTACGCACGGCATGCATGTCACTCTCCTCGCGCCTGCACACACTCTTCTCTCCTCGGAATGCCACGTTGAGTTTCAACTATAGCCTGCATTCCAGAAAAAACACACCTTGACTTAAAAATGAGAATTTGTTTGTCATGGTTTTGTTAGGCTACATAATCCCCGACCATACAGGTCTGTGGTGTAACATTAGATTACTTTAGGTAGGAGAGGGTAAGAGAAAATAAAAAGCAAATGATCTTTTCCAACCATTATACATTTAATAGCACTGCAATAGCCCTCTCCACTTCCCTCGTCGGGGGGAGGGAGAGAGAGAGAGAGAGAGACACGGGGCATACTGCCTCACCTCGTAATAGCCAGTAACCTAAAGGCCTAGCTGCAAAAGTTAACTGTTGAAAATTCGATGTCTGGTTTTGTCACGAGTAGCCTACAGTGAAGTCCCTCTCGCCATCAAGCAGACAGTGATGGAAGCATGTCTTTATGTGCGCCAAGGGGAAAATGACGGGCTAAATTGGTGGGATTCGATGTATATATATTAATAGAAATTAATAGAAAATAGCTGATTAATCAAATGTGTGCTGATGGAAATTCAACTTCAAATAGAGCAGCATCACTCATCGCGGCTCAGTACGCTGCGCAATTACGCATGCAGTATAGGCCCGCAGCAGAGATGCAGGAGAAGAGAGCCCGAAAAGGAATATACAGTCCATACAGTCAGACGTTTTGGCAGCAGCCTCTCCCTCTTTCTCTCTCTCACTCTCCCTCTGAGTGAGGAGGAAGCTGCTGACGTGATGCTGTGGTTTTATGGGCATGACCACACCTCCACAATGCTTTTGGGCATAAACACGCCTATACGGAGATGTGTGCCGAGATGACGTGAAGCGCAGCGGGCCGACACGCCCACAATTAGGGCTTTGCGCGGCGCTATTCCAGCGCAAAACGGGCGCTAATGCAAAATTACCGCCGTCGGGAAGATAGAGCCCTAAGTGTTACCAAACGCAAGCAAGCAGTGGAAAATAATGATCCTTGTTTTTTGTTTTTATGGGTAGATGAAGAGTGTTATAAGTATTGTATGATGACAGTACCTTAAAACAGACTCCACAAAGACCCTTAGTGCTTTGATGTGGATCCATGCTATGAAGGCTTCACTGAAGTTCACTTTGAGCCATCGGACAAGCGGGCCCTACAGATGGGAAATACATCTTATGGTGAAGGCTTTTGCTTAATCCTATCCATCTGGTTTTAGATGCAACATTACCGTACTATGATAGTTAGAAAAGAGCTAAGAAATAATACATTTGCATTAGATATTGACAAATAAACACTACATTTGTACCAAACTGCTGAGAATGACAGAAGAGCATAGTGTTGTTTTCACAACTTTGTCTCAAATGAGTCTTCCTTTTTACAAAACTGGTTGTTAGATGTATTTTTTTTTTGCTGAGGCAATGGTTTGTGTGAGGTTGGAATTATCGTCTACTGCTGGTTGTGTGTTTTCTACTGCTTCAGGGTCTGTAAGTGTGTGTGTGTGTGTGTGTGTGTGTGTGTGTGTGTTTTTAATAAAGAAATTATCCAGTCATACATTTTCACCTATAGTAGCCCACAAGGGTCAGTAGCTGTACTCACACATAAATATTTAACAACTCAACAACAACAAAAAGTCAACATGGTGAAATGCAAAAACATAATACTAACATAATATTAAACATATACTTATTTCATGGGCATTTTATGAACAACTGTCCCATCACTTACAAACTGCTTCTTCTTATCAGTGGAGAGCCGAGTCATCTCCTCTTTGTCTGCTTTCATCTCCTCTTCATTGTACTGGAAGTCTCTCACTGTGAACCTAGAAATAAGATGGGAGGGGCAGAAATAAGATTCATTAAAACATTAATATTTCCGTTTTCACAGATATCGATTAGCTTTGCCGCAATACACATTACCACTAATGTAAACCTGTAATAGATTCAGTTTTGAAATGAAGCAGATCTCCTCTCATAGAAACGTGATATACAGTAAGTGTGTCATTAGCTACACATAATGCCTCTTACTTGTTCTCTCTGGCCTTGTGTCTGAAGTCATCGATGGCCTTCCTGAACAGGGTCACGCTGAACAGTCCACTATCATGGTCTTCAAACAACAGACTGGAAGAAAAGTCATATTGTCGTAATGCCATTGGTAAAACATACTGTATATAATCTCCTAAGTATAGAGGAATACCAACATTTAACACAAGAAATTACCTTCCAGTAAACATATCATCAAAATCATGTGAGAAAAATATCCCGCTAGAAAAGCTAAACACATTTGATTGTTTCTCTAAGCCCCTTTTCTTCAGTCTAAACGTTTCCAAGTCTGACCGTTTAGAGCGACCCTGCAAGTGAGGTGTTTTTTTTTTATGCGTCGGCTCTGCTCCGACTGGCGATATAAATCTTGGCGGTGGTCCAACCCGTGATTTTCCGACCCTGCTTCTCCTCCGCCTGAGTTGCCGCCCCTTTTCCAGCGTGAGTCAGTGAGATTCAGTGATTCTGTGAGTGAAAAATGATTGATTGATTGCTTATTGATTGAACAACCAATCAATAAGCAATCAATCAATAATTTTTCACTCACAATTCCCACAGACTGAAATTCAACTTCTTAACGCTTAATTACTTTACATTGACCGAATATGCTGAGAAAAATGCACAAGTGCACCCCACACAGCCCAGCCCCAGGCGCATACTTATGAATGAATGAATGAATGAATGATTTTATTTCGAGTGTTTAACAAAAAAACAACCGAAAAGGATAGGTGAGAAGCCATAGGCTTATGGTAACCTACCCACTTACAACAACACATTATTGCTCAATCAATCAAGATAGAAGACAAGTAACAGTGTCAATTCTATTACAATTAATGCTAAGTGACTAATAAAAGATAACAAATTGTAACCGATTGTTGCTAAGAAATGAACAATGACTTAATGTAAAGAAAGCAAATTGTGATAAAGAATATAAGATAAGTAATAAATGAGACATGGTCAATAGCTTAAGTAATACAATCTAAGTAAACAATTCATATAGAGCAAAGAACAATACCTACAACTCATCCACCGGATGTTAGCCCTATGTAATGAGGTCATACATATCAAGTTTATTTTTTTTGAAGTTCTTTTTGAATTGATATATATTCCTGCTTTTCTTTAATCCCTCCGGAAGTTTATTCCATAGTTTCACACCATTGACTGAAACACACATGCTCTTTAGAGTAGTACGTGCCCTGGGCTGTTGGAAATTTGGTTCCCCCCTGTATTCATACCTCCCTTCTCTATCCCTGAACATTTTCTGTAAATTACTGGGGAGAAAATTATTTCTTGCTTCATAAACTATCTGTGCAGTTTTAAGTTCGACTAAGTCCGGGAATTTTAATGCTTTTAAATAGAAAAACAGTTTATTGGTGTGATGAGTGTAGCCAACATTATTTACAATTCTTATAGCCTTTTTTTGCATGACAGAAATGGGTTTTAGGTTGCTTTTATAAGTGTTTCCCCAGGTTTCAACACAATAAGTCAGATACGGCAATAAGAGAGTGCAGTAAAGAGTGTATAATGATCTTAAATTTAACAAGTGTCTTGTTTTCCTTAGGATACCAAGGCTTCGCGCCATTTTCGACCTCACATGGTTTATGTGGGGTTTCCAACTGAGCCTGTGGTCGATAATAACTCCCAAAAATGTATATTCATTGACTCTTTCAAGCCCAACATTATCCATTTTTAACTCAACTTGGGTGTTTGGGTGTACCTGTTTGTTGCCAAACAGAATAAATTTTGATTTACTAATATTTAATGAGAGCTTGTTAAGATCGAACCACAATTTCAGCTTACCTAATTCTGCAGTGATGTCCTTCAACAATTGCTGAAGGTTCATTCCTGAACAGAAGATGTTGGTATCATCCGCAAAAATAACAAATTTAAGTATGTCTGATACCATAATTATATCATTAATATATAATATAAATAATTTTGGGCCAAGTATGGATCCTTGCGGCACACCACACAAAATATCAGAGCTATTATATTAGCTAAATATTAGACTGCGTTAAGTCAGCCAGAATGTAAGTAGGTGGTCCGCCTTAGCTCTTTCAAAATAAAGCCCTCGTTGTAATATATTTTGATGAGTATTTTGATACAATGTTTGCTGCTTTATTTGTTGAAACTACATTACTTGTTTTTTACCCGGAAGTTTCCATTTTGTTCTGGCTGGTGGCCTGACACTGCGCCTGGACAGCAGTGAGAGAAGAAGGGAAAAGGGAGGGGGAAGAGACAGCCCACAGCGGTGGAGAAACGCGGGTTGAGAATGTGATCTAAAAGTTTAAAACGCCATGCTGCTGCTGCTACCCCCTGCTGCTTTCCTGGTTAACAAAAACGCATGTACTAGTGGGACTTTTGATGTAACAAGGCTAGGTCGAAACCTAGCATATGGCCAGCGCAGAAAAGCATTGTTGGTTGTAGCAGGCATTGTTAATGTGGAGGGCTGTCAGTGGCAAAAGCATGAAGGATATAATGGAAAATCAGTATGGTAAGAAAGCCCTAGAAAATAATAATTTAATTATGTACTTACATTTAATAAAACATTTTATTACAATACGGTACATTTGTGTGTGTGTGTGTGTGTGTGTGTGTGTGTGTGTGTGTGTGTGTGTGTGTGTGTGTGTGTGTGTGTGTGTGTGCGTGCGTGCGTGCGTGCGCGCGCACACACGTGCGCGTGTATTTATTGTGAAATTCTAAAATATCTTCTATAACAATTCTAAAACATCTCTCCCAGACGGGCTTTCAAAAAACGGCAAAACAGGTTTTGTGCAGGACAGTCCACAAAAGCTGTGTGATGTGGTTTGGTGAAGATTTGACAAAATTTGAAGAAGAAATAGCGAAAAAACACTTTTGGACAAAATTGTAAATGGCGGAAAATCTAATTAGACGGAAATGGGCATGGTCTATATAGAAATAATGTTGATCGGAGAAGCTATGGTTCCAAAGTTATGGACCAAAATGTAAAGATGGCAGCTATAGCGCCACCGTGAGGTCAATCGGTGTAATTTTTTAGGCCAGAGTAGAAGAGTACTCTATGAACCTATGTACCCGATTTGGGAACAGTCGCTCTTATGGTTTGTGAGCTACGGGTACTTATTGTTGCCATAGCGCCCCCTATAGTTGAAATGACAATTGTTTTTTAATCAGCTCAGAGTATATAGCTACACACCTGTACCAAGGTTCATTCGCAACGGACAATGCGTTCCAGAGTTAGGGCGATTTTTGTGAACTAGATGGTGCGGTCTTGCAAAAAAAAAAACGCGAAATAAGTTTTGTGCAGGACAGTCTGCACACGCTGTGTGATGTGGTTTGGTGAAGATTGGACAAAAGTTGAAGGAGAAATAGTGAAAAAACGCTTTTAGAGAAAATTCAAAATGGCAGAAAATCTAGTTAGACGGAAATGGACGCGGCCTCTATCAGCAGATGCGGAATGACCCAAGGAATCCAGGGGAAAATAATTTTGATTGTAGATGCTACGGTTCAAAAGTTATGGACCAAAACGTAAAGAGGGCTGTTATAGCGCCACCTAGTGGTCAACTAGTGTAATTTTTCTGGCAATAGTAAAAGGTGACTCTGTGAACCTACCTACTAAGTTCGGTAGTGGCAGGTCTTGTGGTTTCTGAGTGGGACCAAATCGGCTTGCAAATTGGTGACTAAATTGGTGACAGAATTGGGTGGACAAACGCTGTTATAGGGCCTGCGCCCTGCGTGCACTGGCCAAAAAAGTCATAAGGCCTACAAAATAACCCTTGAGACGGAGGCGGAACTCGTCATCTTCGGCTGCTCGGAATCCTCTCTGCTCCTCCCTATGGCTGGTTGACTGTTGCCAAGAGACTCATTCTGAAGGAATGGCAGTCCCCCCCTCCACCTTATTTTCAGCTGTGGTTGATGGACATGGTCTCAGTTATACAGATGGAGAGACTCAGGTTCCTGAGGACCAACTCACTTAAAAGATTTTCAACTATCTGGGACCCGTTTCCGGCCTACCTTGACGAGGTTAGGGGGCGACGGGTGACTTGGTTTCTCATGGACCCCTTGTGTGGGATCCCATGCACATCTCTTACAAGCACATAAGCACCTCACGCGCTGGTAGCACCACATTGTAATATTATATAATATATATGTATGCCTTTTCTTTTTATCTTTTTCCTGTGTCTGAGTTTGTTCGATTTCGTTCTTCGGGGGGGCGGGGGGAGCTAAACACTTCACCCTGTATAATACTAAGCATCATAAAGCATCCTCACTGCCAATTTGTCATATACTGTATGAAAAAAAACAAATATTAACAGATATGGCATCTGTCAAATTGCAGTGTCTATTTCGTCCACCAGTTTCTAATATGGCAGTCTTAATGACACAACTTACTTTGTGGATCGAGGCACCACCATCTCAGCCAGCGTTTCATATGTTTTCTGCCAGTCAGCGTACCCTGTCCTGAAAAGACAAAGGAGAAGCAGATACCAAGTTAGCATCCATCTAATTTATTTTTATTCTAAACTATGTTATATTCTCTCTTCTGTAATGGTTTGCATCTAGGGAAACATACTTACTTTTGCACAACTACCAGCATCGTGATGAGGTACTCTGAGTCAAGTACGAAGTCTTCCTTCTTGACAATGTCTGCCAGGCTCCTGGTCAGCAGGCTCCCCCTAGTGGCACATCACACTGTTGCAATAATACAACCATGACAAGTAGACGGTGGCCAGTATTAACAAAGCATTTCAGTCTCACTTTTCAGACATGGTTGCCATGACATGGTCATGTGACATGGTCATGTGACATGGTCATGTGACATGGTCATGGCAACCTAGTCAGTGATCCTTGACCCTTCATGTGCTAGATAAACAGAGGTCATAGAGAAACAAAATGGCGCACACTCTCAATGCACTGAACATTTCCTCCCAACTGAGCTGAACATACGAACTTAGGAAATATGGACCAAAAAACTGACACTACAAGAAGAAGTCACATTTATTAATAGGGGTGGGGGAAAAAATCGATACACCACAGTATCGCGATATTTTGCCTGACGATATCGTATCGATATTTGGACGCCAAATATCGATATTGCAAAAAAAAAAAAAAAAAAAATTTTTTTTTTTTTTTGCAGGCCATGCCAGGCCACCGGGCTACTATAAACTTTAGTTCAAGGCCAGCAGTAAACAAACGGTAGCATATTTTCATTTTGTTTTAACAGTAACAGTTTTGTCATAACAGTCATTTACAAATTCCCCAGTTACTGAATGGGCTGCACAAAATGTTTTGTGGAAGTGAAGTGAAGTTGCAAAAACTACATAAGTACAGTAGTCCACACACACATCCAGTTAAGGTGGACTGTAACAAACAGTTCAGTTTGTCAGGTGCATGCAACTATGACATGACTTTATGAAAGTTGTTGGTCTGTCTACTTGACAATGTTGCTGCAATAAAATGGTTGAAGTCAGATGTACAGACTGAAAAATTGTTCTTATATAAACCAGATGTTGACAAAGTTTTCCTTTGGGGACATCATTTGCAGTTGAAAAAGTAAGAAATCGCAATATATCGAAATATCGCAATATTCAATATATCGCAATATCGATATATCGCAATATCGAAAATATCGCAGTATCGCAATACTATCGTATCGTGACTCAAGTATCGTTTCAGTATCGTATCGTGGGCATCTGGTGATTCCCACCCCTATTTATTAACCCTTAATTAACCAAGTGAGTTGACTATGCACACAGTGTTCTTTACAGCAAAGGTCTGAGAGACTTGTTTCAGGGGAAGGGACATACACACACATATTGGAGCTGCCTGATACAACCGGAGCGCTGTAAATGGTAAATGGACTGTATTTATAGAGCGCATTTTATATAGACCAAATCAGCGGGGATGTTTACATTTACTTCCGGTTACCCCTGGTTGCGGTTACCTCCACACATCATAATGGCGGTGAACGGCACAAACTGACGTGTTGAAGACAAAAACAGACAAAGAAGACAAAAATGGTTCGTTCGTGTTGTGTTGTTGGGTGTCCAGTGACCATAAAGAGCGGGTCAAGATTTGGATTATTCAGAATTCCCTCTGCAAAGGGCAAACATGAGCAAAGAGAACTCTGGATTCGGCGGCACAGGCTTACTACAGCTACAACATCCGGGTTCCGAGCTGTATCCGAGCGGCGTCAGTAGCCTCTGTCTGTAACGTAACGTTAACGAGTCTGCAAAAAAACAGCGAGTTTGACAGTTGTAAACAAACGTTATTAGCTAGCACTACATAAAACAAACACAGAAGAAAGGCTAGATACGTCGGACAAGCATGTTTACCAACCGTTTGAACATTTAAATTGAAAGCAGTCGGCCGAAAACAACGAGAGAGTTTGACAGCATTTATTTGACAACACGCAAATTTCAACCTGCCGCCTTCCCGAAGTGGTACCCGGAAGTAAATGTTGTTTACATGGTGACATCACGGTGATTTGGTCTATAGTCCATCGACTACCCAAAGCGCTTTTACATGAATACCTCACATTCACCCATTCACACACCGACGGCATCTGCAGCCATGTAAGGAGCTAACTGCTCGTCGGGAGCAGTTAGGGGTTCAGTGTCTTGCTCAAGAACACTTCGGCACACTGCCGGGAGGAGCCAGCCTCGAACCGGGAACCTTCCGATTCCCAGGCGACAGCTCTACCTCCTGAGGTAATGCCGTCCCAGCTGTGCTGCCAGCTGTTAAGGATTATAATATATACCTTGCTAATAGGCGTTTTGATGGTTGTTGAGTGTGTGGAGGATGCATTTTGTTCACTTTGATCACTTACATTTTCCAAATTCAGCAAAAAATGTACACTGCAGTATTTGTACATGTAGTTTACTCACGCATTCTTTCTCTCTAGGTTCTGCAGGTTTCCCTTAAGGTTGTTGTAAGCTGATGCTCTGGCCTTCAGGTCGTTGTCAATCTGGGTTACTTGCTATAAACAATGAAAATAGATTTTATGACAGTGATACAGAAAATACAGTATAACACGCCATTTAGTAGTTGACACTTTACAGTACCATATATATATATATGCTCATCAGTATCGGAAATTTAAGAAATATTTTGGGGGCAACTTTTGCCTCCACTGCCTAAAAAATTGGGGCATTTACAAAATTTAGGGGGCACTTAAAGTGTGTTCTTCATCATCGTCTTCTGGCAAGCAGCTTGCAGGTGCTGAGTGTGTGTAAGAAATGGAAATTAAATGAATTAAATTTAAATTAAATTATGAAAATCTTGTGGGCAATTTTTGCCCCTTGATCGTGGTTTTTAGGGACATTTTGAAATTTCTTGGGGCATTTTTGCCCTTGCCCCAGGCTAAATTCCTACACTGATACGGTATATACAAATGTTAACGTTGATTTCAAAATTATATCAGTTAAGATCAGAGACGTACCTTTGCGATGATTTCAGATATGTTTTTAAGTGATTGTTTAATGGGATATTTTGCCATGTCCCATTGAAACCTTGTGATGTAGGTGACAAGATCAACTGAAAAAGGAAACAAAAGGCATATCATGCTATTATCAGCTCCAGGTAAAGCGAATAGTTTGGTAAAGCTAACTTTTCATTACAGTCCTCTCAGGCACCATTAAAACATTATTACTGTACATACCACTGATCCATCCATTAAATTGTTAGCAAGGCTTTTTCAGTCAGTATTGACAGAATAATATTTAGCATCACAATTGTGTGCAAATATAGTTTAATTTATGATGTTTATGACCTACAGATTCTCAAATGTATAATTTTATCTGCACAAACTTGCATTTCACAGGATTATATCACATATTACATAAAAATTATTATTGCCCAATAAAACCTGCTTTGGACCATCCTATTTTCTGTACCAAATAAAGTACAGGCGTTTTGTGGTAACAGTCATTGTACCTCCGTTGGCCAGCAGGTTCTCCTGTACTTTGTCTCGGCTGTCCTCCAGCACGTCGGCCATGTACTGAGCCACCTTCTTCACCACACTGTGAACAACCAGGAGACATCAAAACACACCGTGCCAACACAAACCATGTGCAGAGTGCAGACACACACGTGCAAACAGACACACACTGAACACACAGGGAGGCAGGCAGTTATAGCTGATTCATAACCGGTGCTGACCACACACACACACACACACACACACACACACACACACACACACACACACACACACACACACACACACACACACACACACACACACACACACACACACACACACACACACACACACACACACACACACACACACACACACACACACACACAAAATACATGCATTGCTCATTTGAACCCCCTCCCCTCCACTCATCACACACATTCACATCAAAAGGATTAACACATTTCTGTTAAAGCAATTTATGATGTATAGCATACTTTCATAGTCCCACACTTTCACCACACTGTTCAGCACATCAAAGCAGAACTGTGTCTACAGTAGCCAACCAAAGGAGAGACTGAGAGCCGCATTTGATGTTTTGTCCAAGTCATATTTCATGTCAAAAGAGGTTAGTTCTTCAAAAGCCATATTTTCTACTTGTCCTAGAACAGTGCAGCTTATATATTAGCAATATTATAGATTGCTTCATATAAAAAATATGTCTTCCGTGTTCACATAATCTAAACCAATTAAAACGCATTATTCAAAATAATCTATAGATATTATTTGATCCCATTTTCAAGCATTCAGTGATTTAAAATATTCTGCTTATTCGGATATTCTGGACAGAAGGTTTGAAAAAGGAACTTGACTGAAGATGGGCTGTGGTCTAACAAGTGAAACCATGTTGTAATGTTGGCCTTTCTCACAGTCTCTGAAATGTCCACAGTCAATGACTGTGTGCGAGTTTTGGATGTCTTTTCCAAAAAACTATAAATAACTTTGTCAAACGCTAGCGGCACATAAGTCATCAGGCGTAAATATGACTAAAGAAAGAGCTGCTTCTGTGTCACCCAACTGTAAATTGCTCACTTTAGTCTGTGAGCCAGCGAGCCTCAAGCCTGTGTGAAATTCCTCATTGTAACAAGGTACGATGAAGGGATTAGGGAATGGTCAACTCTCTCCATCAGGGAATCAAGAGGACTGTACGGGTTATAGTACCTGTACATACAGTATGTAACAGCATCTTTTATAGATGTGTACCGTAAATTCCGGACTATAAGCCACGGCTTTTTTCCCGTTTTTTGGGCTTTTTTGGCCCCTGCGGCTTATCTATGGATTTTTTCAACAAAAAAAAAAAAAAAAAAAAAAAAAAAAAAATCTCTCTTTTTTAGCACTCTTTCTAACTATAAATCCACTTCTGTTTTAATTTCCTCTCTTGCCCTCTTTTAACAACATAACATAACATAACACAACACAGGTGGTGTTGTGTTATGTTGTTTTGTTGAAATGTTAATAAATGGGAGCTTCCTCAAACAGCCATCTCTTTCCCGACAATCCCCTCTGTGCATGAACCCTTACATATGGTAATTAAACATTAAAACACAATTAAAAAAAAAAAAAAAAAAATACCATTAAAACACCCGCGGCTTATAGTCCGGTGCGGCTTATATATGTAAAAAACAGTCAACTTTGCAGGTGCGGCTTATACTCCGGTGCGGCTTATAGTGCGGAATTTACGGTAGTTACCCTTTGGTAAGTGGTAAATGGACTGCATTTATATAGCGCATTTATCCAAAGCGCTTTACAATGTGCCTACATTCACCCATTCACACACCGAAGGCGGCAAGCTGCCACGCAGGGTGCTGGCACAGCCATCAGGAGCAATTTAGGGTTCAGTCAGTGTCTTACCCAAGGACACTTCGATATGTGGACTGGAGGAGCCAGGGATCGAACCACCGACCTTCTGGTTAGTGGACGACCCGCTCTACCTCCTGAGCCACAGCTGCCCTTTAAAACATAGGCTGCATTCAGCACTAACACTATGGGATAGCAAACAGACTATACAATGATTATGTAAACCCTTTAAAATGACAATTGGATCACCAGAACAATAATCCTTCAGGCAGGAGGCTTAATAGCGTGGTAATAACAATGGTCAGTCCTAGTTTGAATACTGCAGGGTAGCATACCTTTCAACAAAGGAGTCTAGTTTGGCCAGTTCATCAGACAGTCCCACCAAGACATCGAGGGTCCCCACCTGTTTATGGACACAACAGCAAAACGAGGGATCAGCACTTCATCACTTTTGAGTCATAAATCCTGAGATTTGGCTCTTTTTGAACTGGTTGTGTTTACACAGCGACATCTGCGATTCAATCAGCCTGCAGTGACATCCAGGGGCCCTATGTGCTTAGGATGGCGCCTCTTTTGTCCAGAGTCCTTCATGCATTGCTAACAGTTCCAGGAGAGCATGACAGCCCCATGTGGCAACAAGGTCAGTGGGGTTGCTTCACCTTGCAGCAAGGAGAGATACTGAACCAGCCTGGCTGTGCTACTCTATGGACGAAAGCTTCACCAAACCTACATATCACCATGCAAGCAACAGATTTGTTTAGAGACTGCTTCCCATTCACACAATCAACTTATTCTTGACAGTGGATAAATCAAGGTGAGTCTTCTTGGTTATGATCCTTTTGTTTTTTATGGAAAAATAATTGCTCGTTGCACAGGCTGTAGAAATTATTAGAGTGCAATGTCCATGTTTTTAATCCCAAAGCAGGTTTTCCTGCATAGAGAATTCAGAGGCGGTCACCTCTGTCAAATTTCATGCCACCTCCAGCTCTTGACAAAACTCTGACAGGCGTCTTCATGGAAAACACTATTTTCTAACAAGCGTTGCACTCTGTGGATTTCTGTCATTTGTAATTGCGGTGCCGGCATTACATGATGTGTTGACAATTCAATGTTAAATATAAATTATTTGTTTAAAAAAGCAGCCTTCTGAGTACCTTTGCATAGACAATTCGGTGCACAATCCACATAAAAAACGTCTATTTTCATTCCAACAAAAAAAAAATCACTATATCAGCCACCCTCGGTAAGCGGTTAATTTCCCCCCACTAAAATCAGTATAGGTCTCAAAAATCCTATATCGGCCGGGCTCTAGTACCACATCTGCCTCATTTTGAGCCAGGAAAAACCCTGCCAAAGTAACATCTGAATACCTTGTCACAGGAGAGTAAGAATGGAAACATTACAAGCAGAGAGAAAACCTTATAAATTCATGCTAACCTTGAGGTCTGGGATGTTGAACTTGTGGTTGGTGGAGAGGTTGTTGGTACGCGTGGTGGCCACCATCATTTTGTCCCATGTTTGCTGGCAAGTCTTCTCTCCGGGCGCAGAGATCAACCAAAACTCTGTCATGGTTACAGCAGGCCTCTGACACTGGTTGAACTGGAGGAAAAGGAGAGAACAGTGTGCACCCGGTTTGGTATTCTACTGAATGTTAGGAGACAAATAAGGCTCTGTTAATCAGAATCAGAATCAGAATCAGAAAGACTTTAATGATCCCCGGGGGGAAATTGGGAATGTTGTTAAGAGAACCTTCTTCCCATCATCAGCAGTAGTAGTGCTATGGCTAAAACAAATGGAAGCTGAGATGAAAGTGAAGCGTCCTGCCTCCTGACACTGTGTGTGACTGTTAATGTTATTAACCAAGCAAGCTGATGTGATAGATGAGATGATGCTAGCAACAGAGAGTAGCAGTAAGAGTACAGAGTAGGTTAGCTCATTTAGTGCTAAAGTCCATTATGTGGCTCGTGTTTTGTGGGCTATTTTTTGTCAGTACTGTGAGAAATCCACAGTAGATTAAGAGTAAACTGTAACGGTATGCAAATTGAACCAGGAACAGACAGATGGTTAACGTTAACGCAAAGTGGCTAGCAAACAGCAGGGATTAGCGGACGTTAGCGTTGCTAAAACAACAGCATAAGGTGGGTTTTGTTGTTATTTTACAGTTTTACTCACCCGAGCAGGAAAATGTGTCCGTTACCCGCACAATGATATTATATGGCGTTTCTACGGATTGATAATTCTCATAGTTGCCATTCAGTTGAGTTCGTGAGGTCTCCTGACAGTCAGCAGCAGCATCACAGTCAGGTGACCTGTTGGCTGGGGGAAGCGGAAGGCCTCACACTGACGCTCACTGACAAAACTCTACAGCGTCACAGCTGGTGGGTCGGGGGTATTACAGAGAAAAGAACCTCTGCAATACAGAGAATGGGATTCTGTATTTATTCAATAGATGTATTCCCATAGTAGGGCAGAGAGAAAGAGAGAGAGGTCAGAGTGCAGGGTCAGCTACAGAACCACAGGAGTTTCGACTCAAGGAGGGTAAGTGCTTGCCAAGATGGAAACTATGGTATTGCATCAAATGTATTATTACATAGCTCAGTGGCTCTCAACGTGGGTTCCGGGGATGACCAGAGGTCCTTGAGGAGGTTCCAGGGGGTCCCCAGAAAATTAATTAAATGTTCAACTTCACCATTATTTAATTTACAAAAGTTAACAGCTATGTCTAACATATGGCAAACCTATGTATCATGTAGCTATGTATCATGTATGTAGGCCTATGTCTCTCTGATTCATTTTCCTCTGACATTGTTGGCCTGACAGCATTCATATTTGGCACGGGTACTGGCAGAGGTCCCAAGCAGACGTGACAATGACAGATTTTTTAATTAGGTCACTATGACCGATTAAATGGCCCCAAATTACTGATTGCACTACCCACAACAGCCAGCAGGTCACACACACGCACGCACGCACGCACATTTAGTGATAGCACTATACACAGCATCCAGCAGGTGTGAGGCACACACACACACACACACACACACACACACACACACACACACACACACACACACACACACACAGTAATTTAGTGATGGCAGCACTACACACAGAAGCCAGCAGGTGACTGACTGACAGACAGACAGACAGACAGACAGATCTCTTGCGATGACACGCTACAGGTATATCAGTTTGTTGCGTACATCCTGTCTGTGTTTTGCTGTAATTTTGATGTCTGTAATGCTGTGGTATCTTTTGCGATGACACGTTACATGTATATTTCAGTCTGTGCGTTGAATGAATGAAATGAGTGACTGTTTTGATATTTATTGGGGACAACGGATGTAAATTAGCATTAGCTAACTCCGGCATATTTACATGTTTTTGTATATAGAGGCTTCTGTATTTCTGAACATGTCCATTAAT
The DNA here is from genome assembly GCF_964638095.1 of Poromitra crassiceps. Lineage (NCBI taxonomy): Eukaryota > Metazoa > Chordata > Actinopteri > Beryciformes > Melamphaidae > Poromitra > Poromitra crassiceps. Next base: position 95,172,538 of record NC_139623.1, on the reverse strand, counting down.
GTGCATTGTCCCGTCACAATAAACCAATAAAGAAAGAAAGAAAGACAGACAGACAGACAGACAGACAGACAGACAGTGATTCAGTGATAGCACTATACACAGCAGCCAGCAGGTGACACACAGAGATTTCGTGATAGCACTACACAGAGCAGCCAGCAGGTGACACACACACACACACACACACACACACACACACACACACACACACACACACACACACACAGACAGTGATAGCACTACACAGAGCAGCCAGCAGGTCACACACACACACACACACACACACACACACACACACACACACACACACACACACAGAGAGAGAGAGAGAGAGAGAGAGAGAGAGAGAGAGAGAGAGACAGGAAGGCATGGCAGAGACAGGGGGGGGGGGGGAACATGCAGCAAATGACCGCAGGCCAGATTTGAACCTGGATCACTGCGATAAGGACTGAGCCTTTATGGTACGCGACTATGCGCTCTACTCGGTGAGCCGGCCCACCGGCATGCCCAAAGAATGACTGTTTTGATCATAGGTTCACTGTTATCTCTCTGCCTATATACAGATAGTCATAGAATTCTGGACAAAATCATATCTAACAATAAAATATATTCTCACATTTGGGTCTGAAAGACAGATGGGGGTCCATGCCCTAAATGTATAAACTTAGGTGTCCTTGATATGAAAAAGGTTGAGAATCACTGTGATTGTCATGAAGAATAGGGACTTCAGTTTTCAGCATTAGGCAGGTCCAGTGTACAATCCATTTCAGGAAAACATTTTTCCATTCTTGATATGGACTTTCAATTCACTTCCCGAATCATATGATAAGACCTTCACCCTGGACCTGAGTGTCAGACTGATGTTTTATGAACAACCAAAATGCATTATTACCTCATTCATTAATGAAGGAGAAAGACAATCTCAGATGCCCAGTCAGCAGCATTTGAGACATTTGAGTTGCTAAATTTGGAAAAGCTGGGTCGAGGTTTCCTGACTCTAGGGTGTCTCCTCCATAGAATTCTAGGAAAACGCCCCCAAAGGGATATGTTTGGGTCTGGGGTTCATTGTTTGGGACACAATGCTTGGTCTGCCTGGAGCCAACCCTAGACATCAAACGACAGGGTGAGTTTGCCCATGGCTGGCCATGGGCCAGTCTGCCGGGACATTATCAGGACATCAGGCATGCGCGCACAGCCCATAATCAGTCACTTTGCAGGGAGCAGACTACTGCTGAGGGTCTACTGGGCAATTTGTTTAAATTCAAAAGGAGAGCAAATTGTTGTTTTCGCTCATATATTCAGTATAATAGATGTGTGTATTGTGTGTATGGAAGCCATCCCCTCTCATCCAACCCATTCAAAACTACCCCACTAGACTCCCTTGTAGCACTCTGGAAAGAGGCCTTTAGACTCCCTTGCAAAAATGACAGCTTCACAGCATGTCCAGTTATGAAGAGCTGATGGTCACTGCCTGAACATTTTCAAGTAGAAAAGTAAAAAACCTTGTAGCTCATAAATCTGTAGGAACAGGCATGCTGCAGTCACCTTTCCTCTTCCTCTGTTTCTTTAGAAAACTGTGACTGCACCCTCTCCTTCACATACCAAACAATGAAGCACTCAGTTTGTTGTTAAATCCCTCTTGTGCATTCCAAGGATCGAGGTCTCTCAAAACACTTTGTATACACTGTTTCAGCATATTGAATGTTTGAACTTTCAACTAGCAGTGCTTATTTCACCAGGGTTCAGGTGACCTACTGACTCCACCAAATATGCAAGCGCACACAGACATGGACACACATATCCTATATATGTGTGCACACACAATTCACTAGTACATGTCTGCATACACTCACAATCAAAGTGTTTTTTGGCACAATTTACTCTTAGAAAGGCTTACATGAAATGCAGTATTCATTTTATTTTATTTTATTAAATTTGATGTATGTGATCTGAGATGGTCAGATTCTCTAACAATGTGTTCTTGGCCCATTTATAATAAACTCAGCTACTGACCTATCATCATTCATTTATAAGCACTCTTGGCAGAAAGGAAATGAAAGACTAAAGGTGGAACATTTGTGAGATTATGTTATTGTTTGACTCTCATATTGGATCTTACTGTAGCCTATCTCTTGACCACTTTGATACTATTGTTACCATGACATATCCTGGGAAAGCCCAGGATCATTCATTTTAGGTGGCATATTTTAGAGACAAAGCGGAGCGGTTTCATCTTTACTTGAATTCATTCTGAAGTGTGTTAAGGAAGATTTATTATATATCATTTATATTTGATAACGATATGTAACAAATGATTAGAAAATAAATTCAGCAGTGCTGTTGAAAAAGCAATTTTCACACCACCGAGTTTGCTTTTGCGTAATTTGTTGTAGGCCTACCCTGGAGCCAATTGCTTTATTTGAGTCTGCTTAACATTCAACTCAGCCTGAGGAAAAGTTGGTTTGGAGTTCCTTTTACTTAGCAACATTCTTTGGCAAAATGCTAAAGAGCTGAAACACCAGGGTACAACTACTCAGCGCATTTAACAACAAGTACAACAAGAACGAAGACCCATTGCATAATGCAGAGTCTAATTCATGGTGGGCCTCTAGGCACACCTCTCCATACCAACACAACTGAAGTGACATCAAATACGGGTCAGTGACTCATGATAGATGTTCTCTTCTTACCTGATGGGTTTTGTGTGCTTCTGTGTGTGTGTGTGTGTGTGTGTGTGTGTGTGTGTGTGTGTGTGTGTGTGTGTGTGTGTGTGTGTGTCCGCGCACACGTGCGTGTGCGTGCGTGCGTGTGTGTGTGTGTGTGTGTGTGTGTGTGTGTGTGTGTGTGTGTGTTTGCATGCATGTATATGTGCACATATTTTCTGTGTGTATGAATTTATAAAGAGAAAGTGAGGGTGATCCTAGAAGTTGTTTGAGGTGTGTTGTAATGTTTCTCTGTTTTTATTGTTTTAGCTTTTCAGTGTTGTGGTGTGCTGGTCTGATCCCTCTTGAATGGAGACTTGAGGTTGGTCAGAGTTTATCACACCACATCTAGAAGGCCTTACTGAGCCTGTGTGTTGATGTTATGTGTGTTTATCACAGCACATCTCAAAGCCTTACTGAGCCTGTGTGTTGATATCATGTGTGTTTATCACAGCACATCTCAAAGCCTTACTGAGCCTGTGATGTCATGTGTGTTTATCACAGCACATCTTAAGGCCTTACTGAGCCTGTGTGTTGATATCATGTGTGTTTATCACAGCACATCTCAAAGCCTTACTGAGCCTGTGTGTTGATATCATGTGTGTTTATCACAGCACATCTCAAAGCCTTACTGAGCCTGTGTGTTGATATCATGTGTGTTTATCACAGCACATCTCAAAGCCTTACTGAGCCTGTGTGTTGATGTCATGTGTGTTTATCACAGCACATATCAAAGCCTTTCTGAGCCTGTGTGTTGATATCATGTGTGTTTATCACAGCACATCTTAAGGCCTTACTGAGCCTGTGTGTTGATGTCATGTGTGTTTATCACAGCACATCTCAAAGCCTTACTGAGCCTGTGTGTTGATATCATGTGTGTTTATCACAGCACATCTTAAGGCCTTACTGAGCCTGTGTGTTGATGTCATGTGTGTTTATCACAGCACATCTCAAAGCCTTACTGAGCCTGTGTGTTGATGTCATGTGTGTTTATCACAGCACATCTCAAGGCCTTACTGAGCCTGTGTGTTGATATCATGTGTGTTTATCACAGCACATCTCAAAGCCTTACTGAGCCTGTGTGTTGATGTCATGTGTGTTTATCACAGCACATCTCAAAGCCTTACTGAGCCTGTGTGTTGATGTCATGTGTGTTTATCACAGCACATCTCAAAGCCTTACTGAGCCTGTGTGTTGATGTCATGTGTGTTTATCACAGCACATCTAAAGGCCTTACTGAGCCTGTGTGTTGATGTCATGTGTGTTTATCACAGCACATCTCAAAGCCTTACTGAGCCTGTGTGTTGATGTCATGTGTGTTTATCACAGCACACCTAAAGGCCTTACTGAGCCTGTGTGTTGATGTCATGTGTGTTTATCACAGCACATCTAAAGGCCTTACTGAGCCTGTGTGTTGATGTCATGTGTGTTTATCACAGCACATCTCAAAGCCTTACTGAGCCTGTGTGTTGATGTCATGTGTGTTTATCACAGCACATCTCAAAGCCTTACTGAGCCTGTGTGTTGATGTCATGCAGTGTTGGGGGTAACTCATTACAAAAGTAACATATTACATGTAATATATTACTTTTAGCAGTAACTCAGTAATATAACTTATTATAGGATTTCAGTAATATTATACCAGTTACTTTGTCAAGTAACTCAAGTTACAAATTTAGTTACATTTTATTAAATCAAAGCACATATAGGCGGTTGAAATAATTTTTTGGGATGTTCCGGGGCAGCGATGTCATTCTGCTGCTGCTGTTGTTTTGGTCAAAGTAATGCAAAAGTAGTGTAATAAGTAATGAGTTACTCTACACAGACAGTAATATTGTAAAGTAACGTATTACTTTCAAATGAAAGTAACTAGTAATATGTAATATATTACATTTTGAAAGTAACTTGCCCAACATTGATGTCATGTGTGTTTATCACAGCACATCTCAAAGCCTTACTGAGCCTGTGTGTTGATGTCATGCGTGTTTATCACAGCACATCTCAAAGCCTTACTGAGCCTGTGTGTTGATATCATGTGTGTTTATCACAGCACATCTCAAAGCCTTACTGAGCCTGTGTGTTGATGTCATGTGTGTTTTATCACAGCACATCTCAAAGCCTTACTGAGCCTGTGTGTTGATATCATGTGTGTTTATCACAGCACATCTCAAAGCCTTACTGAGCCTGTGTGTTGATATCATGTGTGTTTATCACAGCACATCTCAAAGCCTTACTGAGCCTGTGTGTTGATGTCATGTGTGTTTTATCACAGCACATCTCAAAGCCTTACTGAGCCTGTGTGTTGATGTCATGTGTGTTTATCACAGCACATCTCAAAGCCTTACTGAGCCTGTGTGTTGATGTCATGTGTGTTTATCACAGCACATCTCAAAGCCTTACTGAGCCTGTGTGTTGATATCATGTGTGTTTATCACAGCACATCTCAAAGCCTTACTGAGCCTGTGTGTTGATATCATGTGTGTTTATCACAGCACATCTCAAAGCCTTACTGAGCCTGTGTGTTGATATCATGTGTGTTTATCACAGCACATCTCAAAGCCTTACTGAGCCTGTGTGTTGATGTCATGTGTGTTGTTTGCAAATGAGAATTCCTGCTGCACAATGCGGCCACTGGAGTATTTGCGCTCAGTGGGCGGTACACACGTCTGGCCGTCGCATACCCAGTGGCTGTGGTAGCTATTATGATCCGAACAATAAAAATCAAACATTGTGCTTTACTGGAAGCCACTTTAGATGCTGTGTGATTAGACTCACATATACATACTCTCATTTTACAGTAGGAGAGGAGAGCACAAGCACAAAAGTCGGAACAGCTTTTGTGTTGCGGTCCAGGGGAAAGACGTTGCCTCTGCAGCCTTTACAATGGGCCATAACAAATGTAAAACAAACATCTCTATTGTGTATTTCTTCCCTCTCGAGTGCCATAGCTCATCTAATATTGTAGGTAAGAATTTACAGTTATCTTCATGCACAGTCTCATATAAACATTCTCATACTATTATTCAGTTAGGGAACATGCACTATGCAGAGTTAGGATTTTCAGACAATCTTCTTGGTTCTCATCAAGAACCTTTAGCATATGATCACTAAACACTGAGCCTCTGGATGTTCTTGAAGTTATAAAAATGCTGTGCAAAAACACATCTTCTCATTGGCATTTGGCACATCTTTACCACTGAATTGCCTAAAGAACTTGACTGATTTATTGTAATAACATTTATCTATCTATCTATCTGTCTGTCTGTCTATATATAAAATTGAGTATGTGGGCTATGTCCACTGTTTGTTTCAAGTTCTGTGTTCAGCCACAGCTATGCCGTTTTACGCGCGATCGGGCTGAAACCTTCAGGGTGTGTAAAGGGCAGCCGTGCGAGTGACCTGACAGAGCCGGATTTTTTAATTTGGGGAGATTAATTGTCCTAATTGCCCTAAGGCTGAGGCTATAGTTCAGTGATGATGTCATCAGTGATGCCATCAGTGATGATGTCGTCAGTGATGGAGCCGGATTTTCTTATTATAGGTGATTGCCCTAATTACCACATCAGTGACAATGTTATGTTGGTCTGAGGCTATAAGATGTCAGTCTGAGGCCATAAGAAAGAAATGAGCGGCTGAGCTACGGGCGAGCCTAGGCCTAGTCATCGAGCATGCGTAGCGCGCAAGATGCCTAGTTTTATAATGTGTACAAACAGTTTCATAGAAAGAACCCACCACGGCCACCAGAAATAGTTGTGGAGGTTACGTGTAAGGTGGCAGCTGCATGTGTGGAAGCATTGTAATAAGTAACAGATTGTGTTGAGTTCCTATCTCTTCTTAGCTTTAGTTCTATCACCTAAGGAACAATTTCTTGAAAATACTTTTTCCACTGAACAGCGGGAACATCCAGTACCAGACACTGCTGACAATGGACTTTGACCGCAAGCAGCTTGAACAGCTGACATGTGCTTCTGTGGACAAAATAGAGTGGATAATTACAATTAAAGCAAACAAGAACACTTTAGGAGGCGTTTTCCAATATTTGTAAAAATGCAAGCACATAAATGTATGTTTTAACCAGTGACACTGAAAAAAACTGTAATGGTGTGCAATCAGGTATGAGGGCTTTTTTGGGCTCACCATTGAGGCCAAAAATGATGTCACTACTGCTATGGAGTAAAAACAAGCATAAAGAAAACACTTCCCCTCTGTAGCTGTAGTTAACAGAAGCTGAGCTTTCCTTGGCACCCTCCTCCTCCAGTGTCCAGGAGGGAGACATGCACATTTATCTCAGTAAAAAAAACTCTTCCCCAGACCAGAGGCAGACACAACTTAACAAACTCGCAACAAAAAGGGCAAAAGACAGGACAATCCAGTTTGAGCTTGAACTTGAGGACAGATGCATGCAATCCACTCTCTTCTGAAGGGATTGATGCTTTGCTGTAGAAGAAAAGAGCAAATTCTGTGAACGTTATTGGACAATATTTTGTCCTTACCACAAAGCCATGGGAAATGCAATGAAGACATAACCCAGGTAATTAACTGAAAATTTGAAACTGGCCTATTGGATTATACATGTAGCCTAGGTTATTTGAGATACAATTTGTAATTATTAACCAAGGTGTGATTTTGTTATTCAGCCTGGAATATAACTTGCAGTGGTTCTGGAACATAATATAGTTGTAAAAAATTTGGCTATGTGACATGAATATTTGTAAAGAATATGACAACATACTCAGACAGCCATATGTGTATAATATACAGAAATTGTTGATAATAATCATCATCATCATTGTAATAATAATAATAATTATTATTATTGTTGTTGTTGTTGTTGTTGTTATTAGTATTATAACAACAACAACCACAATATTAATCATAATAATAATAATAATAGTGTTACTATTATTATTATATTAGTAGTAGTAGTAGCAGTAGTACTAGTATTAATTATTTATTAACGTAGGCTATATTTATCAGCAGCGACAGCAAGGTGGACTACAATGTGGTCCTGGAGACACCACAGAACTAAATGTAACTATCACAGAAGAGGTTTTGAGTACTGACTACTGTAGCTGTACTGACAAAATCTCTCCACAAACACACTCACCTAGTAGTGCTAGGTGTTTATGTCTGTGGACAGATTTTGTTAGCACGACAGTGTCAAAATCGTGCAAGATGCAGTCACAAAACTTTACAGGTAGACATCAGAATGAAGGTTCGAGTTTGAAAATAAGTAAGCCCCAGTCTCTAGTTTGTCTGTAATTTTATTTATTATAACTAGAAATCTTGCACACTGCACGCACTCGATTTCTAGGGTGGAGAGTCTGGAGACAGTGGGGTCAACCCAAGGCCAAATTAGCATGCCCAGGGGCCCCTGGGACCTGAAGCTCCCAGGGGCCCCCCTAACCCCCCCTCATAACATTTTACTCAGAAAAATATATATACTTTTTTTTGTCCAAGTGAAATGTTATATGATCTCTTCTGATTCTAAGTATAACTGAATCGCTCTGTTTGAGCAAGTAAAACTTTTTATAAGAATTTTACAAAATGTCTATGGAAAAATGAATGGCTCACCAGTCAGCACTTGCCCGCAGCCATCCAATGACAATCAATTATGAGACTTAATCTTCTTGGAAACTATTTTTATTTCATTCTGATTGGTCTTAAATTTATATTATAATTCTGTGGAGCTCGACATGAGCCAGACCAAAAGATAATAATAAAAAAGAGGGCCCCTTCATGCTGAGGACCCCTGGGCACCCAACTGCAATAACATGGGGCCCTATCTTTGCAAAAGCGGTAATTTAGCATTTAAGGCCGGGCGCAATGCAAATTGGGGGCGGGCACACGCGCATGCCTGTTATAATTGTACTGGACATAGGCGTGCCACATGCCAAAACAGGTGTTTCAGCGCAAAAATGTGGGGATAGATGGCATTATCCTATCGTCAGCAGCGCACAATTACTTTGCGCTAAGAGCTTTGAAAAGCACCTCTTAGGCGCTAAAATACTCGCTGCACTTGAGCGCACCATAGCTACAGAGCGCAGCGCAGAAACATCATTACGCATGGACGTGCCACGCCAGGACATCAAATTCTGCTGCTAAAATTGGGTAACCAGCAGATTATTCGGTGAGGCAATCAACTATAATTCACTGAGAAACTTTTATCACATCGCAAGGAGGGGTTATGGTAAATTAATTGAGAAAACTTATACATTGTAGCCTACTTGCAATAGGCTATTCACCTTCACCTGCTATCACATAACCCGGAGGGTCGTTGGCATCACAGCCGATCTGTCACAAGCTCTCTCCATCTCTCTCTGTCCTCGGCACGAGTCGGCAGCTCAATGTTTCACCAAGTTTTAATTGAGTCCACTGTAAATCCTCCAATCTTTTCTTTTGTCTCCACCGTTTACCCGCTGCAAACACGTTTCTATTGTCCCACCCCAGTCAACAAAATAACCCGTATTGCATCAAAACACAGATGTTTTTAACAGGTATATGATGTGCTGGTGTCATTATGAGATAGGGATAATAAATGATATACAGTCAATAGGCCTGCCCTACACCTATCCAAATTAAGCATGGGGAGAATTACAGCATGCCTCATGCAAACTGTATTACAGGGACTGCAAGACGGGAATCTGATTGATGTAACACCCAGGCATTGCCAGGCCACACAACAGTTATGTTTCTGTATAAATCATTACAATATGCTCCCGTGAGGTGGGGATGCGTTTAGCTGCTGCCTGGCGGGGGTGCAAAACTCGCCTGTACCAAGATAGGGCCCATGACCTCTTATGAATCATTGGGGACTTTTGTAATTTTCAGATTAAAAACTGAAGATCAGGCCGTATAAACTCAACTAAGATGATTTCACTTCCCAGGTTTCTATGTCAAAACCTTCCCATTTTCCTTACATCGACTTTTTCCAAAGAACTAGACTCAATAATTCTGTCTTACATCTGGAATTATAAGAATCATAGAATATCGAAAATTCAAGTCCGTAGGAGGGCTGGCCTTACCAGTGTTCAGGCATTACTACTGGGCTGCCAATGCTAGGGCTTTAATGTTCTGGCGGCAAGGTACTCCTGGCAATTTAACTGTTGGGGCCCCTCTGTGGCGGAGAATGGAGGCCAGCTCTGTTGCCAACTGTTCTTTACCAGCCTTGTTATTTTCTAAGCTAGAGAAGCCTGGGACTTTACAAAATTCAAGTTTTGTTGTGAGAAACTCAGAATTCTAAACCAAGTTAGGAATATTTTGAGTCTACCAGATGTTTCTGTCCACACGCCAATTTGTTTCAATCACTCTTTTTTGGCTCCATGGTTAGACAAAAACTACCATGCCTGGAGTGAGAAGGGTCTAGTTTCCATCAAAGACCCAGGGCTTAAAATTCGGCGCGGGATTGTGAGAATCTTGCATATTTTTGTCAATTCCCGCAGATTTGTAATTTATAATGCGGGAGAAGTCACGCAATTGTTTGCGTGCCGATCTTATGTTAAGCCGATAACTGTGGTTGACGGACATGATCTCTGTTATAAGGATGGAGAGGCTCAGATCCCTGAGAACCAACTCACTTAAAAAGTTTCTAACTATTTGGGACTCGTTTCTAGCCTACCTCGACGACTTTGGAGGCAATGGGTGACTTGCCCGACTGGTTCCTATTAAACGCCTCGCACAGCATCTCTTACAAGCACATAAGCACCCTATATGGACGGTAGCACGACAACAATTGTTGATATCATATGTATGTTTTTCTTTGTTTTCCTTTCCCGTGTCTGAGCTTGACTGTTTGTTTTGTTCATATGTTGATCAAAAATTTTAAATAAAATATATATTTAAAAAATTAAGATCACACCATGTCCATGTCATTGATATACTGTACTTGTTTGTTCACACAATTCACGTCCGCGTTCATTGTTTTGACTTATCTGCCCCCAGTTCCGGTTGCATTATGTCAGGGTGTCTCCAACACAAGGCGCAACATATTATGGAAATGTTTGTATGAGTACAGGATTACAGCAGCTCCTTATATATACTATGTTGTCTGTTATTCCCTCCTCATCACCTTCAATAAATACTTTCACACTGCTGGCTATCTTTACCCTCGAGAAGGCTGTGTAGAGCTGGCCATGAGCAAACGAGGTATACTGTAGGTAGATGCCAACTCGGTCATTGTCTTGCCCTTGATCTTTGTTGATGGTAACTGAGAAAGCCAATCTGATTGGAAACTGCTGTCTGACAAAGGTGAAGGGAAGCTCATCATGTCTGTCATGGTGAGGAATTCTTGCTAGGAAGATCCTTTCACCTTGTTTGTCCTTGCAGAAATCTCACATTCAACCACCTTGTCCATCATCGGCACCACCACCATCTCGGTGCCGTTCTTGAGGGTACGGTCAGGACCTACTTGTAGGTTCCTAAGCAGCATGATTGGAGCTCCTATTTTCAGTTTGTTGGCATGGTCAGTCCAGAGGGCGTCAGCGAGTTAAAGAACTTGCTGACTAAACACGAAACAATCTTTGTGATTGTCTTCCAGAACAGTCAGCTGAAAAGAAGACTTTCTCTTCTCCAAGGAACTCATCTAAGCACATGTTGTTGATGTGTTTGATGTCCTTGTTCAGAGGAGTGTATAGTGCCTTTCATAAGGTTGTCTTTGTCACCACATCTATTTTGTAGGTTAGGGAAAGTCTCAGAAACCAGAGTCTTCAGATCCTTCGACCAAGTACCCTGGAGGAATCCTGACCTGAATTTCACAAAGTGCCAAACAATGGTGCACTTCTACACATCCATCGTTGAGTCCATCCTCACCTCCTCCCATCACCATCTGGTATGCTGCTGCCACTCTCAAGTACATTAACAGACTGCAACGCATCATTCACTGTGCTGAGAAGGTGATCGGCTGCAACCTGCCATCTCTTCAGGACCTGCATGCAGCCACTGAAGCAGTCTCGTAAGATCATGGCTGACCCCTGCCACCCTGGCCACAAACTCTTCAAAACATCCCCTCGGCAAGAGACTGAGGTCTGCCAAGACCAGAACCTCTCGCCACAAGAACAGCTTCTTCCCAACCGCCATCGGCCTCACCAACAAGGTCCGAAAGCCCCTTCTACCAACACCCCCCACAAAGCCCACTACCTCCTCCATAATTCAGCTGAATCCTCCCCACTGACATGACCCCCCCCCCCCCCAATCAAACATCACTTTGCAGCTACAGCAGCTGGACTTCACTCGTTACTTAAAGTAGGTGCTTTTCCCACCAGAACTTTACACCATCAGATTACTAACTACATCGTGCAACGCTTAGACTGTAACTCATATACATTTAATGCCTCAATTTTGCCTATTTAACTTTGACTGTAAATTCATATTTAATGCCTACTGAACACTCCTTCTACTCGTGTATTGTATTGGACTGTACTTGCAACATTGCGATTGTCTTTTAGTTATTTTTCCTTTTTTCAAATTATCTCTGAATATTGACATGACCGCTACGCTGCATCCTGACACTAAGACAAATTCCTTGTATGTAATTTTGCAGAATGTGGCAATAAAAGTGATTCTGATTCTGACTTTCCTGTGTTTTTTTTTTTGCCAATGAGATAGCAGGAGAACTAATTTTCAGCCTCGTCTGTCCTCATGTTGACATTCAGTTTGTGTACTTCCTGCAGGAGAGGATAGAGGGTTGACATTTGGATGCAGTTCGCTGCTGAGTTTCTCTGGCTCAAGCCAATATGGCTTGAGTGCCGGTCCCTTCCTCTTCGGCATTGTTCACAGTCAAGTAGTGTAGTAGCTACCAGTCCTTATGATAGTGATGTAAACAGTGTCCAGCAATGTCTTCTTCTTCTTCTAATGGCTTTCCGGCAGACTGGATGCCTTGCAGCACATTGCTGCCTCTCACAGAATATTACACAAATTCCAGACTCGGGGGTCCGCCCCCTCCACAGTGTTCCTCCCTCTGGCCGCCTCGGTCTCTCCTCTTCGACCGCCGTATTCCCGGACCTCTTGGCCCTCGTGCCAGCGCGCGGACCTCCCTCGCTGCTCGATGGCTCCCTCTTTGAATCCTGCTTGACGCCTTTGGTGAGCTAATGGTACTGCACTTTATTCATATTGTGATAATATGTCAATTCCAAAAGCGGAGTTAAAAAAAATATATATAATTGAAAATCAGAGCACTTTCACAAGTGCCACACTTATTCCCCTCAATCTATAGTGAATCATTCACTTGCTCAGATCTGTTTCTGGATGGGTGTATGTCAGGCTACATCAAGACTAGGTCAAAACCTAGTATATGGCTGGACTGTGTATGGATGTGCCACGTGCCACGGCCGATCAATGGTGTAACTCCATCAGTCAGTCAGTGACAGACATTGGCGTTTATAGGGCTGGCAGTAGGCTACATGTCTATGTTCAGTCCTTGGCTATTGCATTGGTCAGTGGTACGGATAGTACTGCTATGTTACTATTATTATTTTGGGTAAACTATAATTCCAGTAGTGTCTGTCTCTCTCTCTCCGTCTCTCTGTCCTTTGCGTATCTCGAGAACCGTTGGTCTGATCGACTTGAAACCTGGGGAGTGCGCTTATGGGGACCAGACTGAGTGCAGTGCAAATGCGGCCACGGGGGGAGCTACAGTGATATTTTGCATTTTCAGGCTTTTTTTTTTTTTTTTTTTTTTTTTTTTTATTGATTCATTCCAAAGCATACAGTCAACAAGCATACATTAAACATCAATACAGAGTATGCTACTTTGATAGAAACAAAATAAAAAAAACAAAACAAACAAACAAACAGGGGTATCATGTTAGAATAAACTCAGGCATTAACAAAAATATTTAAATCTTTACAAATATTCACAGTTTTTAAGGCTTTACTGTTCTTGAGATCACATAAAGTTTTAATGTAATGTCCAAATTCAACTTTGAACTGTTGGATGTGCGGTTTCTTGGTAGCCCACTTGCACTTATGTAAATAGTATTTCCCATATAAAATAAAAAGGTTCAAAATAAATAATCTTTTACAATCAATATCACTCTTTTCATAAAAAAATATAATGTCTCTTTTTTCTAAGTGAACAGTTGGACCAGTCAGCTCCTTGAAGAAACACTCTATCTCTATCCAAAATAATTTTGCACATAAACAATCAAAAAATAAATGACATATGGTCTCAATTTCAAGATTACAAAACACACATATTCCATCAATATCAATCCTGAACCTTGAAAGTACCTGGCTAACAGGATAAATCAAATGTAAAATTTTAAAAGAAACTTCTCTAATCTTGTTGGTAACACAATACTTCTTATTGATATTCCAAACTGCCTTCCAATCAATATTCTCTAATCTAGAATTCCAGAAAAACTTGGCAGTAGGTGTTGTGGACTCCTGACATAATTTCCTAATGAAATTATTAGTACATTTTTTGTCTGTGAAACATATACCATCTACCATAAGGTTACCATTAACTTGTGGATTCAAATCAATCATCATACTTCTCATTTTCAGGCTTTCACAGGTCATTTTAGGGCATTGTGACATCATCGGTGATGTCAAGGGGGAGGAGAACGGGGGGGAGGAGAACGGGCACTGCACTAGGGGTACTGCACCAGTGGGGAGGGGGCATAATGTATGAATGGGACAAAGGGGAATGGGTGGATGTACCCACAGGGGGAGGTGGGGGTGAATGGGGAGCTGTGTCTGTCTGTCTGTCTCTCTGTCTGTCCCTCGCGTATCTTGAGAACCGTTGGTCTGATCGACTTGAAACCAGGGGAGTGTGCTTAGGGGGAGCTGACCGACTGCAGTGCGAGAATTTTTTTAAATAAATGCGCCCACGGGGGAGCTATATTTTACATTTTCATTGCAAGGGGGAGGAGAACGGGCACTGTGTAATGGGTAGTGCACCAATCGGGGGGCGGTGAAGAGTGGGAGAGCATGATGTATGAATGGGGCCGGGAAGGGGAATGGGTAAATGTGTACCCATGATGGGGAACGGGGGGGGGGGGGGGGGGGGGGGAGTTGCAGAATCTTCTTAGTTTAAAACATGAGAACCGGTTTGTCGAATTGACTTCAAACTTGGGGACAGGGGAGTGCGCTTGGACCTGACGGAGTGCAGTGTGGTAGGGGAGGGAGCGCTCACGGGGTGCATGGGGGGAACGGGCATTGCACTAATAATAATACTGTAATAATAAAAAATAATAATATTAATACTGTTATAATAATTATTATAATTATAATAAAAATATATACTGTATATTATTTTGATATTTTAACCGGAAACTTACTGTTAATTTAGGCGAGCTTGACGTCTGTCTGTGTCGTGTCCGTCCGTCTCTCCTAGAGTCTTCACCGCGCTCGACCTCCACACTGTTCGGCCGTATAAATGCAGTATAGCCCGTACCGACAAAAAAACAATAAATCGAGCGATTACCGCGTCCATGGCAGACATTTTTTCCTATTTTAGTAACCCCGTTACTCTTTAAAAATTCCGCCCAAAAAGAATAAACGTTCTATCCCCACCTTTGGGCTTCCAGCACACGTAAGTAACGACGCTAGCATGTTGCTAACGGTCTAGTTTGCGGACAAAGCTAAATGATCAACTTTGCGTTACTAGGACTACCATCATTATTGATTTGCAAAATGCCTACCGTTAATGGATTAATTCTTAATTATGGCATTGTTGAATACCTATCCTGTAATGTAGTTACTACGTTTAGCTAACGTTACAAATGTAAGCATCGCTATAATAACATGGCAAGCTAGGTTAGCCTAACATTCGCCAAAACCCAAAACTGCTTATGTTATGTTTTTAAATGACAATATTGAGCCAATGGACATCGATGACAGAATATGATAATGGTCGTGGCGACCATCATAAATCGCTCTACTATAAACTGCCCTTCACTCTGATTGGCAACAGTTTGAAAGTATTGATTGCTGACGAGATGTTGTTAGCGTGGTTAGCATTGTCTTAATGTTTGAATCTTAAACCCCCAGTACCACATGACTGCTTGTCATCAGTGTAAAGTTATCCCCTTTCTATGGCAGTGTGTAACATGTCACAGATTCCCTCCCTTGCCAGTCATTTGTCTACGCCGGTTTACTCTAATCCCCTTTACCAGTTTTAAATTTGAGTTTGATATTGCACTAGTTGCCACACATGGCAAAGGGAGAGTTAGGTGTGTGAATTTGGAAAACATTGATTGGACCCCTCATCATCAGAGTGTTTTTTCTGTCAGTGTCTGATTTATGTGCCCTGTTCCCATCTGTGTCTCTGCAGGTGTACAACTATCCAGAGGGGCTAGACTTCAACGCCGAGCCACCTTGGGATCCTAGCTGATAGTGGAGGAGTTCCATCCCAGGACTCGTCCATGTGAGTAGCTGAGATGAGGGGTGACATGAAGATTGGACTCTGGGTATGCCAAAAGAATAAAACTATACAAGCAGAACTCTCTTTTCTCTTGCATTTGTGTATATATGAGTGTGTTTGCATGTGCTCGTTTTATGCTTTGTGACAAATAGTTTAACAGAAATAGGTGACAGGATGAATACATGGGTGGATTAATAAGCAGCATGTCCCAGATAAATCACAAACAGTCTGTAGTTATTTCAGATCTAGCATTGTAGATCTATTTTCAGCACTCCTATTTCAACGGGACGTGGTGTTCTGGGCTACTTCTATCTGAAGTATCTTGTCACTTGCTCTGATTTTGTTGCAGTAACACAAGGTCCAATTCTGTTAGAGATATTTATCCTGCTAATATGTTAAATATTAAGTCAATTTCCATACTAGTTCTTGTTGTAGTCTTATCTTTTGTGGCTATAATTGATTAATTACAGCTATATCCCCCCAAGTCATTGCCCCTCTCAAGAATGCAAGCAGCATAGTTAAGCATTTTCTAAGTCGCATAAAGTCTTAGTTTAGTTGATTTATTATAAAAGAGATGGCAGGGTTTTAACCTTTTCCTGGTGTTTGATTAAAGAAAAGTTTTGTCAGTGTACATAATGTAAGCTAGCAGATTTTAGTATGACTGACTGGCACTGCTGATGGTCATTTTGAGTTAGTTCTACTTTTGGCACAGAGTTGTTTCTGGACATTGATTAACCTGTGATCTGACTGCTAAGAACTGAGCCCTTTGTACACATAACTGTAGGGCTGCACGATTATGGTCAAATCATCATGATTATAATAATCATGATGATTATTTTTGATCAATATTGAGATCAAGATTATTTAACACAATTGTTATTTGACTTTGGGAACATCATGCATTTATTGAACAACATTTTTTTTAACACTGGATTTCTTCGAACTGTCATCTTTTACTGAGAAAAGTTTTAACATAAATAGACAAATACACTGGTTCTCGATTCGAAATGAAACTACACACACAACAGCATGTTTGGGCTTTGGAGCAGGGGCAGAGCGCGCCACTGTGATGGAAAGGGGTGCGCTGGATTTATAACACAAGACAAAACGAGAGCAACATTGCTCAACGGAATGCGGCACGTTTTATCTTGATTTTCTTGTTTTCATGATTGTGGGAAGGCAAAATCTTGATCATGATTAATATTTGATTAATTGTGCAGCCCTACATAGCTTAAATAATTCCACCCCTTTTATAGCAGTGATCCCTGCCATGTCACAGTAGTATACCATGCAACGGGCCTTCTAGGCAGTCTGTCTATGCACATTGTTAGTCTCCCTATTGAGCCTCCCAAAACGACAGTCATTTCACATCTGGTCCGGGCCTGACCAGTGACCACTGTGGCCCTCTGATGCATTGTGTAACATTATCAAAGTGGAGTTGTGACACCGATGCCGCCAATATCGTACCCTGGTTAATTCCATCAAAAGGACCCTTTACGGGTCACCACCTCAGGGATTTACGATGATCGTTGGGAGTAATTGATGGTAAAGTAAACGAACCCTGTGCCCCAGAGTCAATGTTTTCACAGCGGCTGTTCAGATGAATAGGCCTCTTCCACAAAGCCACTGCATAACGGGGCATCTATTCTGTGCTGTTATTGGTTGCTCGCCGAAAATACTTTGTTTCATTGGGGATCTGATCAGAAAGGTTTAGCATTTAGGTTACAGCTAATGAATAATCTAGAAACGAGTTGGAGAAAGACAGCTTGAATTGTTTTGCCTCTTGAACTTCATGTCTGATGTTAACTTTTCTCTTGTTCTTGTACAGTTTGTTGCATAAGCCTAGGACCCCAGGGGCTCGAGAGGTGCAAGCAGGACCACTTTGGACGAGCCATATTCTATATGCCTATTGGATAGCAGAAAACATATTCTATATGCCTATTGGATAGCAGAACACGGTTGAGAGGATGAAGGGAATCACTGATGAACCGCAGTATTCCATTGACCTGCTGGAGGGAGGCACGGCCCTCAGCGACGTGATTGACAATCACATTTATGAACAAACCCTGGTAATGAACCTCTCTAAAAACATAGAGATTTGTACATCTGGATTTCTTGCTGTCTTAGATTAGAATTGTCTCAAACATGCAGTTTGATTTGATTTGATTTATTAGGATCCCCATTAGCTTATGCAAAGCATAAGCTACTCTTACTGGGGTCCACATAGAACATTAAACATCCTACATTTACAAACAAGACAATCAGATAAGCAAAAATAATACAACACAAAAAAAAAAGAGAGTTCCGCTATATATCCAAGAGAGTTCAGCTCTATACATGCAACACTAGTACATTTTCACTTTACAAACAAAAGAACGACAGATCTCAAAGGACAGACAAACGAGGCGATGTGCGTGCCGTGCAGCCACCTTGGATTGCATGCAGACAGAAGTAACTTCTCAGTCTGATTTACATGAATGACCAATCAAAAGAAGCAACTGGTCTGCATTTAAGAAGTAACATCTCGGTCTGATTTACACATTTACATGAATTACCAACCAAAAAGAAGCTACTGGTCTGGTCTGCAGTTAAAACGTAACATTTCAGTCTGATTTACTTGAATGACCAACCAAAAAGAAGCTACTGGTACAGTTGTAGCATCTGATACAAGTCATTGCATGTGGTAACTTTTGTGTGATGTTTTTGTGAAACCACCGTAACTTTTTTCATGCCGATGCCTGCTAAAACACAGGCCCTGGCTCAAATATGTTTTTGCTAAAGTTTGGCATGTAATTAATGACTATGGCATTTATGTTTTAGCTGTAATTGAATTTTCTCTAACTCGCTTGTATAACATGTATGTTCTCTTCTTCCTCAGGCTGAGAAGAATGCGTTCTTTGTGGCAGACCTGGGAGTGATAATGAGGCAGCATGTTCGCTGGCGAACCCACATGGGCCAGATTCGGCCCTACTACGCTGTCAGATGCAACAGCAGCCCGGCTGTTATCGAGGTTCTTGCTGCCCTTGGCACTGGATTCATATGTAGCAACAAGGTACCACTGCAAGGCTTCCATCCACCAATACCACCTTGTGTGATCGCTGTTCTAACTTCAGTCTTCTCCACAGTTTAAGCAAGCCATATGTCTCATGAAAATGGAATTACCGTAAATTCCGGACTATAAGGCGCACCGGTGTATAAGCCGCACCTTCAAAGTTGACTATTTTTTTCTTATATAAGCCGCACCGGACTATAAGCCGCGGGTGTTTTAATGTTTTTTTTTTTTTTTTTTTTGTGTTTTAATGTTTAATTACCATATGTAATGCTCCCATTTATTAACATTTCAACAAAACAACATAACACAACACCACCTGTGTTGTTATTTACAGTGCACACAGTGTCATACAGTGTCATACAGTGTCATACAGTGTGGTGAAAAGAGGGCAAGAGAGGAAATTAAAACAGAAGTGGCTTTATAGTTAGAAAGAGTGCTAAAAAAGAGAGATTTTTTTTTTTTTTTTTTAAATCCATAGATAAGCCGCACCGTTATATAAGCCGCAGGGGCCAAAAAAGGCCAAAAAACGGGGAAAAAGGTGCGGCTTATAGTCCGGAATTTACGGTACACCTACAGTTCTGATTTTGACTGCAGTAATTAAGCTTAATTTGATGTGTTGGGTGTTAGTATTATAGTAATGTATACTTTAGCACTGTTACACTGCTGTGAATACTGGCTTGTACAGTAACTGTTGATAACATATTAGGTTAGTAGCACTTCTATAAGAGCTGAGCTCTGTGTATATTGATTGATTGGTTGGTTAATTTGTTCTTTCATACTTAACAGTTTTTGAAATGTGCTGAATTATAGTATGCAGTACTATGCATTGCTTAATTCAGAGGCCAAAGAGCCTTGCATAAGGGAAATGCAGTGTGCACTCATACAAGCAGGCAGTGCAGTAGAAGTGTAGTATGAGACAGCTCTAGTTTAATGCAAACTCATCTCTCAAGACAGATGATTTCTAAGCGGTGCAGATGCTTCTATAAGTGACTATGGGCTCTATCTTCCGACAGGCGCTATCCCCTAATAGCGCTTGCGCACCTGTTTGCGCACCTGTTTGCCTTAAGGCACAGAAGATAGCATTCCAGTTTCCATATAAATCATTAGAGCCCGACCGATATGGGATTTTTGAAACCGATACCGATACCGATTTTAGGGAATAAAAAATTACCGATACCGATAATATCGGCCGATATTTTTATTTTATTTTATTTTTGTTTTTATCATCAAATATTTATCCCCCATTAGTGCTAATCCCCCATTAGTGCTCATTTTTTATTTATTTATCCTGGTTGCTGCTCCACCCTCTGCCGATCTGGGGAGAGCCGAAAACTGGCTCCATGCTTCCACATGGGCAGTTAGCCAGCCGCTTCTTTTCACCTGACAGGGGAAGCTTCACCGGTAGGACATAGCACGTGGGAGGATCACGATATTCCAACGAGTTCCCCTCCCTCCGAACAGGCGCCCTTAACGACCAGAGGAGGCACCACATCAGCAACCCTCAAATATCAAACACTTGACAAAGATATGATTGAGTTGACATGAATTGAAATATGTGATGTAGGCAGGATATTTTACAGCTTATTAATAAACTCAATGCAATGAAACAGTAAACTTAACTGGGAATTTAATAATTATAAATAACTAGAAATACAAAAACACAATAGAACAAATAGTTAAGAAAAAATATCAAATATACACAACATGCTGTCCATGCTGTCTATAACTTATATATATATATATATAAAAAAAAAAAAAAAAAAAAATCGGCCGATAATTATTATTTTTTTACCGATACCGATATATCGATAATCGCCAATATCGGCCGATAATATCGGCGGGCCGATAATATCGGTCGGGCTCTATAAATCATTACAATATGCTCACAGAAGGTGGGGATGCAATTCTCGGCGCGGGTGCAAAACTCGGCATGACACGCCTTGCGCCGTCCGCCAGGTGTTCTGCTGAGTTTTGCTCCCCCGCCCAGCAGCAAAAAAAAGCATCCCCACCTCACAGGAGCATACTTGCAATGATTTATACAGAAATGTAACTGTTTAAAAGTGATATAATTGTCTGGTAGACGTGACCTCCCTGATTTCTAAGTTAAAACTGCCCCGAAATATGTTGGGGATGCAATTCTCGGTGGGGATGCAGAAATGTTCACGGCACGTGTCGCAGACGCAAATTAGAGCCGTGCAAAATCATCTGCGCCCCAAAATGGCTGCGCAAACGGGATTTGGGCGGTCTTAACTACCAGAATTATTCACAGACGTGGCCAGGCAATGCTGGGCATTACGTCAATCAAAACCAATCAGATTCCCGTCTCGCAATGGTTATTTGCGCGAGGCATGCAATATGCTGTAATTCTCTCCATGCGTAATAGAGTGTACTCACTCGTGCGAGGACAGAGGGAGCTTATTGACAGATCGTCTGTGGTGCCAACGACCCTTCGGGTTATGGGGGTAAATAGCCTATGTCCATTGTCCAACAAGTTTTCTCAATTAATTTCCCTCTTTGCGATGTGATAAAAGTTTCTCAGTGAGTTATAGTTGATTGCCTCACTGAATTATCTGCTAATACCCAATTTTAGCAGCATAATTTGATGTCTAGGCTGTGCGTAATGACATCTCCAAAAGGAATTCTACTTTGCACTGCTGCGCTGCACGGAGATTACGGGTGCGCTCCGAGAGCACGAGGTATTTGCGCGTATAAGGTCCTTTTCAAAGCTCTTAGCGCGAAGTAATTGCGCGCTGCTGACGATAGGGTAATGCCATCTATCCCAGATTTTAGCGCTGAAACGCCTGCTTTGGCTTGTGGCAGCCAATGCCCAGTACAATTATCACAGGCATGCGCTTGTGTCCGCCCCCAATTTGCATTGCGCACGGCGTTAAACGAGCGCAAACACTAAATTAGCGCTTTTGGGAAGATAGAGCCCTATGTGTATTTGAGCACGGGATGTGCGTGGATGAGATGTGTGGATGAGATTTAGCTTAGGGCCCTTCCCCCTGGTTCAAACGTTGAGGAAGGAAGTGAGATTGGAGTCAGAAGGCGCTGCGGCTCCAAGCCAGTGAAAGACACACACGTGCACACACGCACGCACGCAGGCACGCACGCACGGGTCCGACCAGCAAAACCTTCACCGCTTAATTTTTTTTTTAACTGATGGATTTCCAGATTGGGTGCAAACATACCAGGAAGTAGCTCAGTGACTTTCTAACTGTAGTGGCTAAGTCAACAGTTCTCTTTTTTGTTTTAAAATTTTAAGTTTTTAAGTCAACGTAGTTTAATTCATTCTAACATACACCTCATCCATCTACCTGAGCACCTAGAAAGCGCTAGGACACTTGTTTGGATTAGTAGTTACAAAGACTTTTTGGCCACAATACATTCAGGCGGTGTCTCGTCATAGACGCATGGTCAATGGGTCAGCATGGGGGAAATCCTTCCATTCTCCCCATTCTGCATAGTTAGCATTTAGCTGCTAGCCCAGCCCAGGCAGACAGGATCGGGGATTTAACCCCCGCAGTAAACGCACATCATTCTGAACAAGACGTCTATGTATCTGCTCTTGAATTCCCAATCCTGTAGTGTAAAGCCGCAGCACCGTCCTTTGGTGAGACAGCCCATTGAGATATATGCAGGGGTTTCCCCCACCGTCTACTAGTCTGGTGCGCCAGCTGTAGTAACATTTTGTGGGCGTTCCCACACAGACCGACTGTATCTATCTCTAGTATAGGTTTAATAGCACCACCTAGTGGTCAGTATACCTCAGCATCATCAATACCTTCCTCTTTAATATTTTGTCCATTAGAACCATGTGTGATGGACAGGACATCATGGTATGATGAAATATCTGTTCACTACTCCCTCATACCTTAATTGCGTATTGCTCTGTCTATGTCTTTTTGTTTCAGTCTGAACTAGAGCTGGTGCAGAGCCATGGTATTCCCTCTGAAGACATCATCTACAGCGGTGTTTGCAAACAGCTCTCCCAGATTAAGTATGCTGCAAAAAATGGCATTGACCTCCTGGTGTGTGATAACGAAGCAGAGCTACGCAAGATTGCTCGCTGCCACCCCACTGCCAAGTAGGTACTCCTCAAAGTCACAATGAAATGAAAAATAACTTTATTTTGTTGTTGCTCATTCTAACTATGTAACTACCTGTTTGACAATTTATGCCATTTTTTCAATTTTTTTTTATATCAAAATCTCATTACTTTGATTTCTTTGAAAATCTGTAGTGAAGTCATCATGTACCGAGAAAGAAATACATAAATACTCCAATAAAATCAACCAATAAAATCATGTGGTTTCATTCTTCATTCTTTCCCTCCTATCTATTGATCCAGGCTGCTGATACAGGTGTCGACAGAAGCGTCCAGCCAGGAAGAGATGAGCATGACGTTCGGCTGTTCCCTCAAGAACTGCAGGCATCTGCTGGAGAATGCCAAGGAGCTGGGTCTACAGGTGGTAGGGGTCAGGTGAGGCCTGCAGAAAAGCACAATGGCTGGTTCTAAAAGGATTTGAAGTAGAGCAAGTACAGATTGTGTACAGTCCAACGGTGAATACCTAATTAATTGGAAGAAGAAGACTAAACATGTTATTATGCCTCTGTTTTTACAGGTTCCACATCTCCAGCTCCTGTGAGGACAACCAGGCGTACATTCATGCCGTCTCTGATGCCCGTTGTGTCTTTGATATAGGAGTGAGTAATGTTAATTAAATGTTATGTGTGTAGTTATAGAGGCCACTGAACACCATGGGCCCTAAACATCCTACAGTACAGGCGCTATCGCTTGCGCACCGGTTTGCGCGCCTCTTAACTCATTGAGTGCCAAGGACGGACATGTTCGTCATTTCAAATAGTAACGTAGAGTGCCAATGACGGACATGTTCGTCAATTGCGTTTTTTGACGGTGGGGCGTCGATCAAAGCCTTCTGCCTCTGATGTACAAATATTATAGCTATTGGATGTGTCTAACCTATTTTACAGAACCCTTAGGTGGCGACAGTGCTCTCCACATAACAGAAAGGCAAGGAAAAAACAAAGAAGAAGTCGTTATGGAAACGGAAATCGCATCGCATCCGTATGCATCGATATGCTGAAGCACGTTACTGCAGCTGTGCCTGCAGCAGCCAATCTGCTCCCACAATTGAGCCGGACAGCACATCCGCACATCCACACCGTGGAGTTGTTATTATTCTCAACTGGAAGCATCGTTGCCGGTGACAAACACACGCGGAACGCTGTAAAAAAGCAGGATGTCGATGTCCCTTCACTGTGCGCACAGCAAACTCAGCAGAGAGCCACCACAGACAGGAGGAGGAGTGTGCAGTTGAGGCGAGGCGGGGCGGGGCGGGGGGGGGGGGGGGGGGGGCACGCAGAGCAGCGCGCAACACCCAGACAGACCCAGGCAGCAGGACAGGATTGACAAACGCAAGCCAGAATATCCGATGCCCACCAGCAGCAAATCAAGACCAGCAAGAAGCTGCAACCAGCAGCGCACGCAGGGGCCAGCGCTGCTGGTTGTAGCTAAAAAATATTATTCTGCCAAACAGAATTCCCTGGCCTTCACTGTTTTATTGAAGGAAATTATTTTTGAGGTGTGACTACATTAGAAAAGATTAGCTTCAGAGTCAGTGATGTGCTTGAAATGTTTAATTTCACAAAAGGCCAATTATCTCAGCTTCTAGAAAAAAATTGCTGTTTTTGGATGAATCAAGCTATCTTCTCCGGCTCATAACTAAAGAACGGAAAATGGGATCAATAAACTTTTTTTTGCAGATGATAGAATAGAGTCTCATCGTTCTTTGTGCGTGTTCAGTGTTTACATAGTAATATCACACAATATTCTGTGGGCCTCGAGAAATCACTGAAAACGCTCTGAAACTCTGGCACTGGGAGCATCCGTTCTCCAAAAGTGGCTGGCACTCAATGAGTTAAGCTATCTCCCCTGCCTCTTCGGCAGGGACGATAGCAGTCCGCCCCGCGCAAGTGCCAATTTGCGTTCCAGGTGTTATGCCGAGTTTTGCACCCCCGCCACCAAATGCATCCCCACCTCACGGGAGCATATTGTAATGATATGTACAGAAACGTAACTGTTTAAAAATGATGTACTTGTCTTGGTAGATGTGACCTCCCTGTTTGAAGTTAAAACAGCCCCAATATATGGTCGGGATGCAATTCGCAGGGGTGCGGAACTCGGCACGGCACCGGGCGCAGGCGCAAATTGGAGGCGTGCCAACTGCCAAGTCATTTGTGCACAGCGCAAACGGAATTTGGGCCGTCTCAACCACCAGAATTATTCACGGGTGTGGCCTGGCAATGCCTGGGTGTTACATCAATCAAACCAATCAGATTCCCGTCTCGCAGTCGCTGTAATACAGTTTGCGCGAGGCATATATGCTGTAATTCTCCCCATGCGTAATTTGGATAGGCCTATATCTCACAATAACACCATCACATCATATACCTGTTAAAAACATCTGTGATTTGATGCAATTCGGGTTCTTTTGTTGGCTGGAAACTAGAAACATGTTTGCAACGGGGAAACAGGGACATTCGATTGCCAATAATATTGCAAATCATCAGGCCTGCAAAGACCATCCTGCAACACTGTACAAGGAGGCAGGAAACGGAGGAGACAAAAGAAAAGATGGGAGGATAACATCCAAGACTGAGTGGACTCAATTAAAACTCTTGAACAGTGAGAGCTACAGAGGACAGAGAGAGATGGAGAGAGCTTGTCGACAACGACCCTCCGGGTTATGGGATAGGTGAAGGTGAATATTGCAAGTAGGCTACAATGTCCAAGTTTTCTCAACTCATTTGCCATTAACTCTTTGCGATATGATCAAAGTTTCTCAGTGAATTATAGTTGATTGCCTCACTGAATTATCTGCCTTTACCCAATTTTAGCAGCAGAATTTGTCGTCCTGGCGTTTGGCACGTCCGTGCATAATGACCTATCCAAAAGGTCTGCACTGCACAGCGTGTAGAATAGTGGTGCGCCAAGCGCACAAGGTATTTATGCGCTAAGAGCTGGTTAAGAGCTGCTATTAGGTGCTCTTAAAATTGCATGCACGGAAAGAATTTGCGGCCTTCTGGCGATAGCAGAAAGCAAGCATTTTGCGCGGACACGCCTGGTTTCAGTGGTTTGGCATGCATGGGGCACGTCTACCCCATGCATGCCCAATTATAACGGGCATAGAGGTAATAGTGCGGCAGGGAGAATACAAATGCGCTTGTGCACGCCCCCAATTTGCATTGCGTGCGGCGTTAAACAAGCGCAAACGCAAAATTACCGCTTTTGCGACGATAGGGCCCCATGTGTCTTTACTCATGTCATAGCCCTAGTGTTTTGGGCACTGGTGACAGGTCCATAAACATTAACCACTCAGCCAATCACTGCCATTTGGGTTACATATTTACCAATCTGTTTCTGCCTCAGGAGGATATTGGCTTCAATATGCAAATCCTGGACATTGGAGGCGGGTTTAGCGGGTCTGAGACTCAGTTGGAACAGGTCAGTGTGTTTCCATCTGTTCTTTACATATTACTGTCAGGAGGACCCACCTTGACCTGTTGTGTGAGAGGTCACAGCTGACCCTTCCTGCTCAGCTTGACAATGTGATTAAACTCAGTAATGTATTACGGCTGAGTGTGAAAGGCATAGATAATTTATTTTGGATACTTCTTATTACCACCATTATCTCTGTGGCAGATTAACAGTGCGGTCATGTCAGTGGTGGACCTATACTTCCCTCCTTCTACTGGGGTCTCCATCATTGCTGAGCCTGGCAGGTACTTTGTGTCATCTGCTTTCACTCTGGCAGTCAACATCATCTCCAAGGAAATGGTGGCACGGGATCGCCAGGACCAGGCACACGGTCAGTGACATGATATTAATTTTAAAATATATTAAGCCATATCTACTGTCAATACACAGTGAGGAATATTACGTCTGAGGATTTCTAGTCACAGAAGCAATCAAACTATTAGTCCAGCCAAAGAGAACCATGCGCATTTCACAGAAATGAAAATATGATTCATAAAGCAATGTTTCTAAATCAATTTCTTCCTCTCATACCTGTCTGCCATCTCTGTGCACAGATGAGCCATCTCCCAACGATGAGCCAGAGTTCCAGTACTACATGAACGAGGGTGTGTACGGATCATTTGCCAGCAAACTCACTGACACACTGATTCCTGTACCATCTGGGCACAAGGTGAGTTGGTGTCACAGCTTCTCTATGGGTCAAGGTGCAACCATATTTATAGCATCTTTGGTAACCAAACCCCAAATCCTAATCAAGTCCGTGGCTACGTATATGTGCTCCAGCTATCAGCCTTACTCCTGTCAAGTTCTTAAGCTTTTCACGGTATCTTTGATACCCTCTGACCCATTATCCCAGTTCTCATGAATATACAGTATATAATATATATAAAATAGTTAACAGAATATCACTGTCACCCGCCAGCTACCAGCTCTCTTTATGAGTGAACAATGGTAGGTTACTTCTAATACATGGGAAAGAAATGATGATCCAAAGGAATATTTTTGATATTCCTGACAATGTTACTTGAAGTTGTCACTATAAAAAAATATCACAGACTTCAAAAACACGGCTATAGTTGCTGCTGAAATGTATGTGTCAGCACCTGTGGAAGTGGGTAATTTACAGATGTAGAATGGAATGAAACATTTTGCATGTCACACTAGAGGTGCTCCGATCAGGATTTTTGGGGCCGATCACCGATCGCTGGAATCAGTATCTGCCGATCCGATATAATGATCACCGATCACGGCGTCGATTGAAACCTTCTTTTTATCATGTAGCATTATTTATTTATTTATTTATTTATTTGTTTGTTTGTTTGTTTGTTTATTTATTTATTTATCTATTCTTACCAACATTGTATAATAAGTATTAAAGTTAAGAGATGAGAAAGTATTATCATGAATTGACAACTGTTTATTATTGTTGCCCTCTCTTAGAGACCCAACTTAAACCACAGCATTTATTTGGAGCAGCTGAGACAGAGCTGAACAAATATAGGTTTCCTGTAGAGTAAAATAAATAAAATGTATAAAATGAAAATGAGAATAAAACTACAGAGGTGGGTAAACTATGTACTGTTTCCCCTCATCGGTTTTTCAGTTGAACTGAAAATAGGTGAGTAAACTCTGCCTCATTTCAATATGCCCCTGAATAAAGCAAGACACTATTTGCTTGCCACACTCGCCATCAAATCACTAAATCCCTCCACCCCCTGCTCTGAACGGAAAACTGCATTTCTGAAGGACAGCTGAGATGATGCTCTGACGATTTATTTCGGCTTGGAACACCAAACCCGCTGGATAATGTTTACTCTAATCAGAGGTAAAATGAGAGATAAAACAGTGAGATAACTTTTATGTAGCAATTATAGGAAATATATTTTCTTAATTTCTCCAATACGGATAAGAGAACGTTACCGTGAAAGCTTATTGATCCTCCGGTATTTACAAATGCGGCACCTGTGCGTGCGTGCGTCTTGCATGGGGCAGAGCGTGTGTGTGTGAGTGAGTGTGTCTGTTACGCTGACTGAGAGAGGGAGAGAGAGGGCTGAAGTCATTCTAGGTGCGCTGTGCACCGTGTGCATATTTAATTGTCTCACGTGACGTGCCTCAGATCGGCTCTTTAGATCTGCCTTTTTAGAGAGCTCCAATCAAAGCAGATAGAGCCAATATCAGCCGATTCCGATCGCGTGTCGATCGATCGGAGCACCCCTATGTCACAGGATTCATTTGTCAAATCAGATGCAGCTTTGCCATCCCCCTGTGTGCAGCTATAATGCAGTGAAAGCCAAACTTCTCTGGCCTATTGTTGCATTGTATAAGTTAGGGTTCTGTGTGACTGAGCTTCAGACTGTGAAACCCAAGGATGTTAACTGGGTTTCTCGTAATTCGAGTATGTTTTCCCCAATAATATATTTATTATTTTTTTAGCACATTCATACACAAACCAAATTAAAACACAAACAACCAAAATACAAACCACCGCCCTCCCCCTCCCCATAACAACACGACAAAAACAACATACCAATGGCGATTTAGCTAGGGATCCAATGAACTTCAGTTCAGTCCAATTTTGGTACATCTTGTCTAATGTACAGATAGTGAGGATGAAGTAAAGAAAAAAGAAAAAGTCATCTGTCGAGTCATCTCCAGCTGCGGACTACCTTCGCTTCGGCTGGCGAACACCGGCTCTCCAAGAGCAAGTAAGCTAAGTGCTGCTTCTTTGCACGTGTTGCCGCTTAGCCCCAGTTACCCGGACTTTTAGCTAGCAACACATAGCCTAGCCGTTTTTCGCTTAGCTTCGGACTGCTTCGCCTCCGTTAAACTACAGCATGGACCGTAAAGCTTCTGGCATACTCTTCGCGCCCAGCCAAGCGCATAGGGCGCACGGCGATTATGACGACATCGCACGGGGCGTGTCGGGGGGCGAGGCCTGAGCGCAGCGCGGCGCGTCCATGGAGATTTTTCTATCAGCGCGTCGGTTTTGCTGCCTGTGCCTGAGATCTCAGTGGTAGGCTATCAGCGGATATCTGCTGTGATTGAGTCCTCACCGTCGTAAAGTCGCCTTCAAAGCATGCTGTTCGATTATAACGAACTAGTTGTGTGGCTTAGCCTTCCCAAATGTGGAGGGGTCGTTTTTTATAATTTAATACATAGAATTGGGAACATTACATTCAATTTCATTCAGACTGCCTGGAGCCTGGAGCTGCGCACTGAGTATGTTCTGTTTTGGCCCGCGCAGAGTGCGCGCGCCCTCCTCTGAGCCCCGCCTCCAGCGCGTGCGCGAAGAGTATGCCAGAAGCTTAACGTGGCGGTCGGGGAGCTCAAGCTGTGCTCCCAGTGTGGGGCCTGCTTAGCCCCCGATGATTGCCACAGGCTCTGCGTGTCCTGCTTAGGACCCAGACATGCGGACCACGCACTCGCGGACCCACTTTATTGCCTCCGCTGTGCCTCCCACTATCGGGCCTGCTTTTTCCATGGGCATGTGCCCGGCGACGGCACGCCCAGCGCGTCTGGACGCCAGCCATCGCGAGCCCCCGCTCACCGCTCCCCCTGCTTCGGTAGGGCGCGCGCCTGCTGCCCACACCAGGATGGTGGAGTTCCACTCTCAGCAGTGGGCGGACAGCCAGGAGGCGATGTCCATGGGGCAAGGCTCGACGTACAGCATTGAGGACGTTATCGACCTCCACCCAGACATAAGCGGGGACAAGGCAGGGTCAAGCCCACCGTCATTTGGACTCAGGATCCCACTTCGGTCTGGAGCTCCCAAGAGGACCTTGCCTTTGGAGTGCCCCTTGCCAGCGAAAGCCGCACGATGCCGCTGTGTCCTTTGACTGCGAACGCCTCTCGGGCCTCACACTTTTTACCCCCCCCAGCGAGTCTGCTCCCCTACCCCGTGGATTTTGCCTACCCTGAAGAAGGGCTACGCGTTGCAGTTTGCCCGCCCCCACCGCTTTCAACGGAATTCCCGTTTAGCGAGCGGACGAGGGTTCCACGGCCATTTTGCGGGAGGAGGTCTCCTCCCCATTGGCCAAGGGGGCGGTATGCCTGGTACCGGAGGCGGAGAGGCACTTGGGGTTCTACCACAGGTACTTCGCTGTGCCCAAGAAAGACGGATCGATGCGGCCCATATTGGACCTCAGGCCTCTGAACAAGACGCTGAGGAAATTGCCATTTGGCATGCTTACTCATTCCAAAATGGGACTTGGTCACGGTGCTGGAGGGGCTCTCTGATCCTCCCTTCGAGCCCGTCGATACCATCGATTTGAAACACCTATCCCTGAAGACTGCGTTGCTCTTAGCCCTGTCTCCCGGTAAGAGGGTTGGTGACTTGTTCTAGTTTTTATAAACTTTTTCAGCCGATTTTTTTTACAAGAAAGAAAAAAACAAACATTTACATAAAACCTATACAACCACATACACAACCAGATTCACTCAGAACCCCCCTCCCCGCAGGACCCTCCCCCCCACTCCCAAAAAATAAAATAAAAAGTCGTAATTAATTGGGTATCATCCTATTATGAAAAGCTTTGGATCTAGAGGCATTTGTATGTACAATATGTCCTGGATACTTGAGTATGAGCTTACCCAGATAATTTTAACTCAGTTGTAACATTTAGATGTGTCAACTAAGAGCCAGGCTAGTTGAGTAATGGTGTTAAAAAGGGAATTCCTTGTGCATATAAATGTTTTTTTTATTTTATTCGTTTTTTTTCTCAGGGACAATGCACACCAATCAACAGTAAAACTGTAAGTGAGCCAGAGTTAGCCTGGATGGCTAGTTTCCATCTGTAGCCACTACTATGTCCAGGCAGGTGTCAAATAATTTCTGAAGAAAATGATTGATTTGCTTGCCTTGTTCATGAGCATTTTCTGCTTTGTGTGCTAATAGAATGCAGCCCTGGATGATCCAGTGTACAGCAGCAGCCTGTGGGGTCCGTCTGGGGACGACATGGACCAGGTGGTGGAGCACTGTCTGCTGCCCGAGCTCAGCATTGGAGACTGGCTCGTGTTTACCCATGCTGGGGCCTACAGTGTGGGTCAGCCCATCTCCACCTCCCCTGACACACCCACACCGCCCGTCTACTACGTCATCTCCTCTGCAGACTGGTGAGGAAATCAGTAACTGGGAGGGTAAAATCTGAGTGAATAGTATGACAGCTTGCTAGGTTATAGATATAATGGACCACTTAATTTGTGTTTTAGAGTTCACAATTTCAAATAAACTTCTGAAGGAAAGACAAAATTGTTCAGTGCACAAAGGCACAGCATTCGGTCCTTGCTTCATATTGTTTCTTTCCCTCCAACAGGTTTGAGATGCAAGACACTGGTGTCACCCAGGAGATCACCCTGAAAAACTTCTCATTGGTCCCTTATTTTTTCAATTCCTGCCAATCAGAGGCTGCCCTCTCTGTCCCAGCTTAGCTACAGTATAGTCAGATCAGAAAGGCTTTTAACTTCCCCTCTGGATACTGCTGCCAGCCTCCTCTGGTCTACATTCCACTGGGGTGAACTGGACAAGATAGCGATTGAAATTGCCGGGACCATATTGAATTGAATTAGCAAATACCAATGTACAGTATAGTAGTATGTGGCTGGACCTGAATAAACAGAGTAGATGTTAAGTAATTAGTATGCAAAAAAAAATGAACGACTCAAAAGGGCAAGATCGAATCTTCCCTTCGCTTTGGGCATCCCGTGGCATTGCCGTTTACACACACATATACAGTAGGCATAATTGATTTTAATTGATTATATTTGAAATATATATTATCTATATCCATTGCTGTTTGCCAGGCTTGTAAAGTGAGACGTCTATCCCTGAGTGAAGCAGCGTATTTAAACAGAAACACGGTTTTTAGACATTTTTGGAGGCTTCACTACTATTTATGTATATTTATGATTTTGTTTGGTTGTATAGTTTTTGTTGTGTGATAAAAGCTTGATTCCGTTATTGCATCTATAATCAGTATTTTTTTTAAATTTCTTTTGTAGGATTGCAGCACTACACGGCTGCACAGATGAAGGTGCATTTACTCATCCACTAGATGCAGTAAATGGAGTGAAAGTGACTAATGGGCAGCATGATCATGAGGGAATTCATTACTATACTGCTGTCTGCTCTGGTTGGGAAGCAATGGAAAGCTCATTGTTCAGTGTTCACCAGTTAACTGGTGTTTCAGTGTGTTCTCTCCTAAGTGCTGAGTGCTGCCTTGGCTAGCCCCTAGACTAGTGGTAGGTAAGGTCCGGCAGGTAATTGTTATGCCTCTGCATAGCAAAACGGATTGATTAGACAGAATGTGCTGGAGATGGCACAAGGGAAGTGTTAAGGGATCAGGAAGCAACCGATGAGCAAGGGACGCTTTTTGAAAAGCATCCTTCGTATTGCTAAACCCTTACTTACTTTTTGCCATGTCGATTTATATTTATATTGTATTTTGTTCAAAAATGTCTTTGTTTCCCCCCTCAACATTTATGATTGTGTTGGATGAATGTTATTCCTGACTGTACAAGTATACCTGGAAGGTTTGTACCATATCTGTGAATTTGTCTCCCAACCTTTGTCCAAGGCATGACTAGAAATGGGCAGTTGCTTGTTATTAACTTGTAGCTGTGCTTGTCAAAGTTATGAGCAGTAATAAACACCTCATTGACTGGATTGTGAATTACTATGGATTGGTGTTTTATTATTCTATAAGTATTTGTGGTAGGATGTTCATTTTGAACAATTTCCATAATCGAAATTCGGGAAAATTAACGATCAATTATCGATTATCGATAGCGTAATAATAATAATAATATATATATTTTTTTACTCTGGGCTGGTAATAACGTTGCGCGTTCTCGGCCAGCTATAATGGAGATGCCGCTGTGTAGTAAGAATATCAGACACTAGCGCTGTGGCCAGGTAAACAAACATGTCAGGTTACATGATGTAAGGCAATCGGCGTCTTCCAGCTTACCTGACAGCGGAGTCAAACCCGCGGTAACGTTGACAACCACAGTCAGTTTTGTTGGCACAAAGGCCCCCGCCCAGCCAGAAAACTAGAGACTATGAAGCTCCACCTCACGTTAGTCGGCTGTGCAATGGAGTGGGGTGAGGAGGAACGAATTCCACCCAAACCTAGTTTGAAAAAAAAAAAAAAATCTGAAAAAAATCCACGTGATCGAATTCATTCCTCAACGATCGATTATCGATAATTGATAACCATCCCTAATTTGTGGTATTCCTGTGATGTCACATGCATTTCCAACCAAGATGACCGTGTGGTGATGTAACAATACTATGAATACCATAAATGTTTGAAGTAAAGTCCTGCCGCTATTGCACAGATATATTATTGATACCCATCTTTTTTCATTTTCTCCCTCTAAAAAAATGGTTTTACAACATGGTGACTTTATCCCATTCTCATCCTGGATAATGTGATCATAGGCTAAAGGGGATTTGGTTCAGGGAACTAATCTCTCACATGGTGGTCAACATCCATGTACACCATTGAAGAAAGTGAATAAGTCAATAGAGCACCACAGGAATGAATCTGGATCCGGGTTCGTTAGTTGGAAAAGTGAATGGGGTTTTAGTGGGTATTTCACTTAAATGCATAAAATAAGGTAAGTTTATGGGAGCGTGGATTTTGGTTCAGTAGGATAATCTTCACAAACGTTAATAATTTTTATGACTTTTGGAATGTAAATGTGGGGTTATTTACGTGATTTAGAAAACGCTTCAATAGGCACAAAAGTGATAACGTTTGTGAAGATTATCCTGCTGAAAATGCTGAACCCAAATTCGCTCTTCCATAAACTTTTGTTAACCAGACCTTATTTGATGCAGTAAGTGAAATCCCTTCCACTGACGAACCAAAATGGCCACGATTTCTGGTTAAGCCTACAAAAACACATCCCTGCGGTACCCTATAATTGCATAGGGGGGAAAAAGACAGGAGATCACGGTCCTGGCTATGGAATAAAATAGTCTACCACACCATGTACACGCAGTGGTGACCCCTAAGGTGAACTTTCCCTGTATTACATGAAACACAGAACTATTAACCTTCCACTCACATAACGTCAACTCAGATGATAACAATGATTATACAGAAGACTATTGACCAAGAGATAAGAAATCAATGCAATGCTTTTATGTTTAATAAAGATTCTATTTTCTCAGGAAGAAAACAGATTTGTGCAAAATTGTTTCATTACAAAAATAATCCCAACATTCTTTGGTCATAATCACTAAAACGTAAAAAATAAAAACACATTTGGCAAGTAGCATGTAAAAAAATGGCATCACAGAATGCGATCTACAGTTGTTAGAACTACCCTACCTTTCACAATCATAAATTCGTTGTAATTGCTTAGTTGACTCCAGTTTTCTGAAGTTTAAGGTGATACAGTAGTTTGAGGTACGAATGTAAACAGCCATAGTCTCAAAGGCCCGTTCATGTTCAACTTTACAGTGGTTCCCCTGTAGGGGTACTACAGGGCGTAGCCTACTTGAGAGAAAGGGGAAAATGGAAAAATTTAACAATAAATCATGACAATATATGAAAGGTTAAAATAACTCTGCTCAGTAGGCACTAATTGCAGCTCTTTCCCTCCATTTCTTATTTTGTAGCTAATGTTATATTCTTCCAAAGGTGGGTTACCATTCATTCACTGCATCACATGCTATAGTTTTCTCTTGCAATTTTCTAAGCAAAATGTTGTAGTTGGATAAAGGTGGTACTTGGCTTCAGAAATCAGGGAATGGGGGTACTACTGATCCCCAAAGAGTTTGAGAACCACTGAACTAGAACAACAAATCAGGGGTAGGGAACTGAACATTAGGAAACAGTGAATCAACAAAAGCTGGAAATAATGTAGCTTCTTGATTTCAGCAGTGCTCTGCAATTGCAATCAACTGGATGGTGACATGCAAAAACACTTCTGACGTTTCAAACAGCCCATCTCAACAGCGCTGTGCGAGGCCCGACACTCATCTACAGTAAGGAGGACCAACGTCACAGTTTCACAAGTTTTCCACTGGTCTCTGTTTGAAGCTCCCTCAGTTCAGAGAGAGCTCGAGCCCCGAGGACAAAACGCGTCCTGCGGAGGGGCCAGCAGAGTGGGTGTCCAGCAGGACGTCCTCTTGGCCACCAGGTGTCGGCGGGCATGCTTGGCCAGGTGGTCGCTACGCATGAAGCGGCTGAGGCACATGGGACAGGCAAACCTTTTCTCTCCTGTGTGGGTGCGACGGTGACGAGACAGCTCATCAGAACGAGCGAAGCGCCTCTCGCAGCCCTCCCACTTGCATTTGAAGGGTTTCTCTCCTGTTGGGACACAGACATGAGTTTTAGTTTAAGTGGAGCGAGTGGGAATAAATGCTTTTTTATGGTGCCCTCTTTTTTTACTTGCTTTAATTTATTTCTGTATATGATTTACAGTTTATTATGAGGTGAATAAAATATTAACCCTCCAAATAAAGCTGTTTTATATTTAACTCGCAGTTGAACCTAGATTTATATACTTTCTTGACACAAGAAGTAGACCCCCCATTGTTTTGTTTTCTGTAAAAAAAAAAAATCATTAGTAGTAGCAATACTAATAGTACTACTGCAATAGTAGTATGAGACATTGAAGATGAATATTCATTGAGAGGCGCTCCCTCCCTTTCTCACCTGTGTGTGTCCTCATGTGGGCCTTGAGGTGGGAGCTCTTGAAGTAGTTCTTGCTGCAGTCTTCAATTGGACAAACGTGACTGCGGACACGTGACAACTCTGGCTGCGGGGGGCTGATTCTCTGAACTGGAGTGGTAAAACCGGGCGCGGGGGCAATGGCCGGCAGCTTGGTGCCACCAGGGGTCACCAGTGCTGACTGAACGTAGAGAGTGGGGACAGCTGGCTGAGGGACCAGGAGCATTACAGGCCCCTTGGCCACCTGACCCCCCAGGAGGAAGACCTGAGGAGGAGAGGCTGCCTGGGTTGGTGGTAGCGATGGGGGTGCCTGTTGTCGTTGTTTGTGCACAGTGACTGCTGATGGAACAGGTAGTAACTGTTGCTGACAGGCAGTGGCTGTAACAGGTGTGTGGACTACAGTGGTGGGGAGCTTTGTGCTGGTAGAAGTACAGGAAGAAACAGGAAGAATTTGGCAGTAGACAGCCACAGGAGAGACCCCGGCAGTGCCAGAGGAGACAGGCTGAATAGTGTTTGATTTATCACCCGGCACTGAGAGCCTCAACTGGCTCTGGCTGGCTTCAGCTGACGTTGTCAGTGTTACAGTAGCAGGTCTTTGTGGTGTGGTAGCAGGAGAGATGTACCACATTATAATATTCTCCTCAGAGTCTCTGCGATTCAGTCCATCTTGGGAGTCCAAGATCATATTTGCGTCTGTTGCGTGAAGCTGGGGGTGGTGGTGTTCTCTGGAGACGGGGTGGATATGACAGGAGCAGCGCTGGCCGTCTGCAGTGTGGCGGATAACACTGGTGGACTGGGAGCTCCGCTGTGGCTGCAGAAGGCTCTCTTCTGCTGGCGGCGAGCTCTGCTGGCATGCGTTTGTTGCTGGAGCGCGTTGATGCTGTGATGCTCTTGAGGGTGGGTGGGCGGCCTCAAAGTTGGGTGGGCTGTATGGCGGTGTCATACACTGAAACGACAAGTGGGTTATCAATACTTTATGTAGTAGAAGTGGTCAAATCTATTTAGGATATGATCATTGACACAGATCCTACTACTGACTTTATACTGAATGCCTAGTTGCATGCATTGTTCGGACAAAGTTTGAAGGCAATCTAAAATATGGGTGGGTCAAAACCATAGTGACGGTGTGCTAATGAGTGACACTGTGTATTATTTGGAGATGACAATGAGACTTGTCTAAACCCAAGCAGGTCATTTAGCAGACAATTAACAATCCATAAAATATGGCCCCTAATGCCATATTCTATGCCAAGCAGTTATACGAAAACCTTGATCACTCAGCCTAGAACTAAAAGAGTGAAACAACTCTCAGCCTGTGTGAGTGATTTACCAGGAGAGAGTCATATGGCCCTGCAGCACCAGGGGAGGGAGAGTCATCCTCTGAGAGGTCCGAGGGCGGGGTCAGGGGTCTCAAGTGTCCGAGCCTGAAGCTCCGGCCCTTCCAGTGGTTGGTCATGGACATCAGAGCCTCCACAGCCTCCATATCTCCCATACCCAGCGGGCCTGGCTGGAATTCAGCCTGGATGCTCGAGTGAAGCTCCTCAATTTCCATCATGAAACTCTGTCAGAAGAGGAAAGATGAGGATGAGACAAACATAAGGCTACAGGTCATCTTTTCCATTTTCTAATAACTTTATCATTTTATTTAGTGTATTCTTACATTGGGACTGTCAATACAGCTCTCATAGTCTTATTCATACTGTAGTATTCCCTAGCCCCATATGCTCCACTCTGTTCTCCGTATACACTCTCGAACGAGCGTCACACAGACTTCCATAAGTCATTTGGGGGGCTCGGTCGTTCAAAACGCTCTCCTACCCGTCTCCGATGTCTGATTGCAGATCCAAAGACATAACAATCCTACGGAAACCAGTATTTTAGGGGGGGGGGGGGTTAAAATTATATTCCTGTGTGAAACAACCGTTTAAAAGCAGTCTTTCCACAGCCTGTGCTTAATTGACAGCAGGGTGTGTTTGATCTCACTATCATGGTGCACGCGGCGAGAAAACAACATTGCAGTCACATGATACGGCGGCACAGTGATCAAATCATCAAATCCAGCACCTGGGAAGCAAAACATGTCATGAAATACTCAAACTCTCAAGGTTCCTGTCCGCACTAGGAAGCTTCTCTCCTAAATACGGCACAGGATGTGGAAAGACTGCTTTTAAATGATTGTTTCACGCAGCAGTATCATATTCACTGATGATGTCATCAGTGATGTCATAAAGTCCCGGAAATGATGTCACTTGAGCAATTGTGCATTGTGACATCACTGATGATGTCATATGCATTGTGACATCAGTGATGTCAAAAGAGCAATTGTGATGTCATCAGTGATGCGAAGTTGTGACATCATCAGTGGTGTCATAAGAGCAAGTGAGCCTGCACAGCGGTCGAGCTGCAGGGCGGGCGAGGCTGCAGAGTGGCCGAGCTAGCGAGCCCGCACAGCGGCCGAGCTGCAGGGCGGGCAAGGCTGCAGAGTGGCCGAGCTAGCGAGCCCGCACAGCGGCCGAGCTGCAGGGCGTCCGAGCTAGCGAGCCCGCACAGCGGCCGAGCTGCAGGGCAGGCGAGGCCGTGCTAGCGCAGCTGGCGAGCCCAGGAATCGAGCGTGCGTGGACTAGTGTTAAATAACAACATTACTTTTACATTACATTGTGTACATTATATAAGCTACAACCGGTTCAATCAATGATTTTACAAGTCATCAACCCATACAGAACATGGCACGTGAACTAAGCATGACCAGCTGCTGCTCAGCTCTAGGCCCTTTCACCTACTTCTCCTGGGGCCAAAAGCAACTGCTTACACAAACAGTCCGGCAAAACAACCCCTCCCTCCTGGCCCACCATAGACTCCCTCAGTATCATCTCACAATGTGTAGTCATCCCAATCCTCAATCACCCATCATAGTGGTTCTGGATCAAAGGGTTTGTATTCTTTCTACAGTAACTTTAGAAACTGATCATCATAAGGCATCACATTCACCAATAAAAACAAATAAATTAGACATCCAGAAAAGTGTTAATTCATATTGTCCACCAATAAAGTAAGTTATCATCATAACTTACATCAGTTTGATATACGATCTGGATTTAGGTTTACGTCATCATTTATGTCGGGGTAAACACGTGCTGCGTTGTTTCCATTTCTTTACAAAACAGGTGGACCTGCAACTGAGGTTTAGGTCTGTTTACCTCCGTGCCCGTCACATAATCAAAGCATTTCCCATTATTAAAAACATGACATTTAAATTGAACAGTTTGAACTAAAACGGTTTACTTACATCCATGTGTGAACTGGTTTCTTCTGCGGTTCGGGGGGAACTGGGGTGACTGGGTTTACCGGTGAGAGCCATGGATGTGAGAGCAGGAGCTGGCGTCTTGTGGGTTGTGTGGTTGTGGTGGGAAGCCTTTAAAACCAATATTGCATGTTCTTCAGGCGCATTCATTCATCGTTTCAAATGCGGTGGGAAAAGATAGGCGTGGCTCCGCGGTGCGACCAATAGTACGTAAAGGTGTGTGAAGCACCGGCCAATGGGAGGGAGGGGACTCGGTGCGTGATCGAGAGCTGATGGGATCGTGGAGGCGGCGTGGTACACAACAGCATCGGCGTGTGAAAAACATCCCTGACTGTCTGATCACCCCCTCCCCCTCCGCCATGGATGAGTCACCTAAAAAAGTAAACCGTGCACTTCAGACACACACACCTTCTGAATCTGAGGGGGGGGGGGGGGGAGAAGAGTAGCCTACAGGCTACTGATGATCAGCAATTTGGGTGGGGCAATGTGTATTGGCACTTAATTGTAGCCTAAACCCCTTTGCAGTATTAGAGCAAAGTTCAAGCCGGTTTGGTGACTTGCCTATTCATTATCACAATTAACACATACACAGTGAGTAAATGTGATTTTGTAGTTAGGAGAGCAAAGATCAAGCAAAAAGTAGGTACCACACATCTATTTGTGTGTGTGTGTGTGTGTGTGTGTGTGTGTGTGTGTGTGTGTGTGTGTGTGTGTGTGTGTGTGTGTGTGAACTGTAGGCTAGATTAGAGGCCGTAAAGCCAGTGGTTCTCAAACTTTTTTTGGCTTTCAGTACCCCTTCTGTCTGTCTGTTTGATTGTTTGTTTGTTTGTCAGCAGGATTACGGCAAAAACTACTGAGCTGATTTTCATTAAACTTGGTGGAAGGGTGTAGCATGGGCCAAGGAAGAGCCCATACAATTTTGGATCCGATCTGACTCACAGAATCTGCAAATCATTTCAGATTGGACTATTGGCCTTGGTGGAGGTCTGTGCTCTCAGAGTGCCCTTCTAGTTCCTGAAGTTTCTGATTTGACTTCACTTTGAGCAAATTTAGATATTTTTGCATTACTGCTCTTTTGAAGGTCTAGTGCAGGGATACTCAACTTGCTTTGCCGGCGGCCACTTTTGTGAAATGATAGGAGGCCAGGGGCCAGTTAATAAACAAACGGTATACATTTTTCTGTAAAGGATTGTAGGTTTTTGGGGTGTCAGCCGGAGTTTAGTCTGAAAGTTAGTTAGGTTAAGTTAGTTAGGTTAAGTAGCCTACATATAGACGGTTTTAACTTGACAACAAAAACATTCTAAATTGAACCCCCGCTCACTTCCTGTTGCAGTGTTTGCTATGGACATAAAAGAAAAAAAAACATTCAAATGCAGGACTGACCATTCCGTGAAAACCGTCTATACAGCTGAGCAGCGAAAACAAAAGTAACAATGTCGAGTGAATATTTCTGCAGTTTGCCGAATGCTGAGAAAAAGGAAGTGCTGTGGGGTTGCGCTCTGGTGAAAACCGTCTATAAGTGCCTGGGTAGCGAGCAGATGGCGGTATTTGAATTTATCTGGAGCTCAGTCAAACTTTATTTCACGTTAGTTTTTATTGTGAATTAGATTCTAATTCACAATGAAAACTAACGTGAAATTATTAGAAAATGGTCGGGGGGCCACTCTGCACCCTGTCGCGGGCCGCATCTGGCCCCCGGGCCGCAAGTTGAGTATCACTGATCTAGTGGTTAGATGAGTAGATTTCAGGCCTGTTGTCCTTTGTGGGGGAAAGAGGTCAGCCAACAGGAGATGGGAGGCCTCAGCCAGCCTGTGGATTAGGTAAGTGTCAGCTGTCTAGACCCTCCTGCACATCACTTAGTCAGAACAAAAGGGAGGCTGTACACAGACAATAGAGAAATACACACACAGATGACTGGCACTTTGGCTGATGTTCCTCAAAAGCATATCCAGCATCCAGGAATGTAACTCCACAGACTGGAAGATACTCAGTACAGTGACAAAAAGTACTAATTCTAGGCAGACTTTTTAAATCCATATCCTTTATTGGTTTATTTAAGTTAAGTAAAGTAATCCTTTATTTATCCCCATGGGGAAATTCATCCTCTGCATTTGACCCATCCTCTACTAGAAACCTTCCTAGAACTAGGAGCAGTGGGCAGCCGCAGTGCAGTGCCCGGGGACCAACTCCAGTACTTTTGCCAGTGCCTTGGTCAGGGGCACTGCCAGGAGTATTAACCCAGCGAGCATTTTTAGGTTGAAAAGACGTTTAAAAGACGTTTAGGCTCAACGTGGAAAAAAGGTTCAAAAGTGAAAGTTTCTTCACAGACTATTTGCAGAGGTTGATTAAATGTTCACATTTAGACCATATTTCACCAGGATCTTAAATTAAAAATCCAGCCCCTCACACGGGATTCGAATCACATTCTCCCACGGCGCTCTATGACCTGAGCTATACATTTACTCATAATACATCGGACGCCGGGCACATATACTGTATACTCTATCGCACACAATTTGTAGACTACACGATTGTACACCACAGGCTCAACGATCGGGAGGACAGGTTATTTTATGTGATGTGTACGAGACTATTATATTATGTAACAGACTAAAATTATGTTGACTGTGTGTGTGCGTCTATAGTCTGTAGGCTGTATATGGGCTTAGGTTAACTTCATTTAACACCAGCAACTCAGGCGGTACACATAGCCTCGTATACAGTATGTTACAATAACATAGCGTGCCCACTGCCCAGAGAACCTCGCTCCACACAGACTTGCTTTGGTCTAGTCACAGCTAGCGACTACTATGTACTTGCACATGCGCGTTACTGCAGGAACTCAATTCATTATTTTATAGTATTGCCGTCCTAAAGTATTAACAATAGTTGTGTCCTGGAAGCTTTTTGCTGGCAGCACATAGCCTATATAGTCCCATATTTATGATATTTCATGTGACATAAAATGCGTTGAAATGTAGTGTTTGTGTAGACTAGATTTCAACTCTCAGTTACACAATAAATTGGACAAATGCCAATTCACACACTATCAATATTGTCTCTATTTCTAGTTACAACAAACGTTTGAACAATATGATTAACCAAATTGTGTTTTTTGACACGTTGACGTTGTAACCACATTTTAGCCAGTTGAAAAGAGGGTGAAATTAGGTTTTAGATGTTCAAACCCAATATCACCCAGATTTCAACTAAAATTAAACATTGAAAAAACATTTTGTGCTCGCTGGGAACCCTAACATGTCTTTGATGGTGGGAGGAAACCGGAGCACCCAGAGAAAACCCACATGAACACGGGGAGATCATGCAAACTCCACACAGAAAGCACCTGGGACGGAATGGGGTTCGAACCCGGGACCTTCTTGCTGTGAGGCAACAGCGCTGTCCATTTACTGTCTTGACTATAATCTAGCATCTTGAAATCATGATTTCCAGCAACCCAGTTTCAGTTTTGTGCTGGTTTTTTGAAGAAAGTGTCCCTTATTACAGCAGATGGGCAACATAATATTCACTGTGTATTATAATTTGTATGTCGTGGGTCTGCAAATTCATCAAGTAATTATTTTGTGACAACGCCCTCTCTCGCTGGCGCTGTTCGCCGTGGCACTCGAGCTCCTCGCCTTAAAAATACGTGGTCACCAAGGTATTGTAGGCCTGAAGGTCGGAGGTATCGAGATGCATATTAGTTTGTACGCCGATGATGTAATATTATACCTACATAACTCGGAACAATCGATCCCCCCTCTCCTAGAATTAATCACCTCCTTTGGTAAGCTATCTGGATACACAATTAACTGGACAAAGAGTGACTTTATGCCTCTCTGATGTACTTTTCCTGGAAAATCTCCCATTCAAATTGGCAAAGGACCGCCTTACCTATCTTGGCTTGACTATACCCAGAGATCCTAAACCAGGG
The DNA here is from genome assembly GCF_964638095.1 of Poromitra crassiceps. Classification (NCBI taxonomy): domain Eukaryota; kingdom Metazoa; phylum Chordata; class Actinopteri; order Beryciformes; family Melamphaidae; genus Poromitra; species Poromitra crassiceps. The sequence goes on along the minus strand of NC_139623.1, from coordinate 95,128,945 downwards.
GCGGACTGGGATTCTAATTCAGGCCGGGCATTAGATACCAAGCAGGCCAGGCCGATATGGGGCGACGTGCGTGCCGGCGTCCGAAGGGCGCCTGCGAAAAATTTGGGCCGTTTGAAGCCCAATTTGGGCCGTTTGAAGCCAGATTTGGGCCGTTTGAAGCCAGATTTGGGCCGTTTGAAGCCCGATTTGGGCCGTTTGAAGCCAGATTTGGGCTGTTTGAAGCCCAATTTGGGCCGTTTGAAGCCAGATTTGGGCCGTTTGAAGCCCAATTTGGGCCGTTTGAAGCCCAATTTGGGCCGAGTCCAATTTTACAATGAGATGCACCCACTTTAACCCTGAATAAAGTAATAAAACCACTAGTAAACCAGTAGGCGGCGCCTGGCCTGCTGTTCAGTGAGTGGCCTGACTGGGGGCACCAAATTTTTTTTTTTTTTTTTTTGCAGGCCAGGCCAGGCCAGGCCACCGGGCATTTGCCCGACATGCCCGATTATGCAGTCCGCGCCTGTCCTAAACTAATATTTAAGTTGAATTTTGGTGATTTTGTTTTAAGACTTAAAGGAACACTCCGCCCATTTTCAACCAGCTTTGTATCATTAGAACATCAGTAGTATATCAGAAAACTGTAAACAGTTTTGAAGTCTGTCATTTAATTTGACAGTTATTGAGTGTTAAAGTGTGGACCAGTGACATCACTGGTCCACACTAACTCAAATTAATAACTCATTAACTCAAATCAACTCTCAATAACTGTCAAACTATTCATCATTCATCTAGTTTGACAGTTATTGAGAGTTGATTTGAGTTAATGAGTTATTAATTTGAGTTAGTGTGGACCAGTGATGTCACTGATCCACACTTTAACACTCAATAACTGTCAAATTAAATGACAGACTTCCAAACAGTTTACAGTTTTCTGATATACTACTGATGTTCTAATGATACAAAGCTGGTTGAAAATGGGCAGAGTGTTCCTTTAAACAGTGTATAGAAAACTGGAAAATCCTGCCTTTGTCATGCCTTTGCCATGATTGGCCGTATAAACTCAGTTAAGATGGTTTCACTTCCCAGGTTCCTCTATCTATGTCAAAACCTTCCCATCTTCCTTACATTTGCTTTTTTTTTTAACTGGACCCCATAATTCTATCCTACATCTGGAATTATAAGAATCATAGAATTTCAAAAATTCACTTGCAAAAATCAAAGTCTGTAGGAGGGCTGGCCTTACCACTACTTAGGCACTACTACTGGGCTGCCAATGTTAGGACTCTAATAGTCTCTCCCCAGACTGAAATATTACGTTGAATCGCTGCGCTCCGCATACTACATAAATTAGTCTGTACCACTTCACAGCCACTGCTGGGGTTTGTTTGAGGGCGCGTCTAGGGGGGTGAAATTGAATGAGTGACAGGTCGTAGCACCAATGAGAGAGTGGTTTGAAAAATGGCAGGACTGTATCCATCACTGGCATATGACTGGCCAAGTGAACGGTTCCCTCCCATTACCAGCCGGCTGGGGGGAAGCGTCCCAGACCCAGAGAGAGCTCTGCAGCATGCAGTAACGTAGTGTATCAGCATAAGAACTCTCATGGGTCTGGCGTCGAGACTAGGGCTCTAATGTTGTGGCGGCAAGGGACTCCTGACAATTTAACTCTGGCTGAAAATGGAGGCCAGCTCTATTGCCAACTCCTCTCTGCCGGCCATGTTATTTTCTAAGCTAGAGAGGCCGGGAATTTACAAAACTTCAGTTTTGTTGTGAGAAACTCCTCCAGAATTCTAAACCAAGTTAGGAAAGTTTTGAGTTGACCAGATGTCTCTGTCCACACAACAATTTGTTTCAATCATTCTTTTCAGACAGAAACTACCATGCCTGGAGTGAGAAGGGGCTGGTTCACATCAAAGACCTATACATTAATGGTCACTTTGCATCCTTTGATCTACTGAAGAGGAAATTTGAATTGCCTGGCACACACTGGTTCAGATACCTGCAAATCAGAGATTATGTGCGATCCAAGATACCTTTGAAGCACTCCCAAATGAACACGTTTTTTTCAATGTTTTGCTGATCCCTCCTCACTCCAAGCATCTTAATCTCCAGATTTGTATGTCTGTTTGACAACTGAACTACGGCCTCTAGTGAGAGGATTAGAGAAACGTGGCAGGGGGAACTTGGTATTGATTTATCTGACATCATATGGGAAAGGAGTCTATCTGTGGTACAACTCTGCTCAGTTAATTGCAGACACCAGCTGATCCAATTCAAAGTCACTCACCGTCTTCACTATTCCAAGCATAAATTGCACAAGATCTTCCCCTCTGTCTCATCATTGTGCGACAGGTGTCAAGTGTCAGTGGGCACACTATCTCATCAAGGCCGGATTAACCATAGGGCAACCGGGGCAGGTGCCCCGGGGGCGTGATTTCTAACCCCACATAGGATAAGCAATAACCACGCCCTGTGGCGCCGGGATTGGCCAGGAGCAACACTGGAGGGCACGCAGGCCAGCGATTTCATGAACCAACTGAATAGCTCTTGAGAACGGACAGCGATTTCGAGAGCGGACATTGAAATTAATTATGGTCACCTACCTTCCTTAGCATAGTAATAATAATAAGCATAATAATTGTAATCTACACAATGTACACAATCTACAAAAACATGCAATAATATAAACAGCGTTGTGTTCACGTTCATAGCTCATATAATATAATGTATCATATCGTTAATTTCAAGCTCAATTCTTACCCAGAGAAAAGGTACAGCACTGAAAATGTAACAAGCAATAGTTTTTTAAACATCTTTATTTTAAAAAATGAAAAACCCCAGGTGCTTTAGTCCCAAGCTTCAATGCTCCTGGCCAATCCTGGCGCCACAGGGCGTGGTTATTGCTTATCCTATGTGGGGTTAGAAATCACGCGCCCCGGGGCCCTCGGGGTGAAGGGGCCCTCCAAAAAAAAAAAAAAAAAAATTTGGTCAGGCTCATGTTGGGCTCCACAGAACTATGACACAAATCTAAGACCAATCAGGACAACATAAAATTTGTTTCCAAGAAGATTAAGTCTGATGATTTAGTCTCATTGGATGCCTGTGAGCAAGTGGTGACCAGGGGCGGGGGAAGTGGGGGTGCTTGTGGTGCTGCGGCACCCTCTGCTGTTTTGTATTGGAAATGTAATGTCTGTAATGTAATTATTTTTTCATCATTGTAAAGCCACAGCACAGTGAAGAGGATATTAATGTGAAGATTAGCCTCTTCCTTTTGCTCTCAGAGTGCATCAGATTCATGCATTTTACTTTAAAATGTACAAAATTTCTTTGTCCAGAAACCCCCCAGTCAGACTAATATTTTTATCCTGCCGGTGCTACCTGTTTGCAAAGTCTAGAATCGCCTATGAGTGAGTGAGAAATTGAATCTCAGAAACTGAATAATGACATAACAGTATAATACTAATGTTAATTTAAAATGAGATATTCCTCTAAATATGGCGAAAAAACATCCAAACATCCGGACGATGGGTAGGGGGGCCCCTGGGAGCTTCAGTGCCCAGGGGCCCCTGGGGGTGTTAATCTGGCTCTGTATCTCATGCCTTTTGGTTCTGCCCTTCACTAACGGGATTCTGGGCCAAAATATTTGACTGGTACTCTAGGCAGTGGTTCTCAAATGGGGGTCCGTGGCACTTTGCCAGGGGGTCCGCGAAAAGTTTTCAAGTAAAATAAATAAATAATAATAATTAAAAAGAAAATGCGACATGTTACTTATTCCTTCTCAAACTACTTCCTACATGGTGCTAGTCTATCAAAATATCTTGGCTGTCATTGATTGTGTTGCATAGTGGTTTTCTGGACTGTTGACAAATTGTGATATTGTAAGTCGCTTTGGACAAAACAAAAGCGTCTGCTAAATGCGTAATGTAAATGTAATGTAATAAAAAAAAATATATATATATTTTTTTTTGCAAAATCTTCATAGTTCAACGAAAATAGTTTATGCTTTAAATCTAAAATGGTTCATGGATTACATTCTAATAACAAACCTATCAAATTAAAAGTCAAGCACGTTACCGTGGAAACAATTAAGCTTAGCCCAAAATCACAAATCAGAATGAGGGGGTCCCCGGTATATTTTCTATCTTGTAAGGGGTCCTTGGCTGAAAAACATTTGAGAACCTCTGTTCTAAGGCCTACAAAATAACCCTTCAGCCGGAGGCAGAAGTCGCCATCTTCTGGTGTTCAGAGTCCTCTCTGAACTTCCCTACAGCTGTGCAGCAGTCTCTGATGCAGGGGACAGCTGTTGCCAAGAAACTCATTCTGAAGGAATGGAAATCCCCCTCTTCAACTCCTTTTCAATTGTGGTTGACGGCATGACCTCTGTTATACGGATGGAGAGACTTAGGTTCCTGAGGACCAACTCATTAAAAAATTCTCTGCCATCTGAGACCCGTTCCTGGCCTGCCTTGATGAGGTTAGGGGCGACAGGTGACTCACCTGGCTGGTTTCGCATGGACCCATTGCGTGGGATCCCTTGCACAATATCTCTTATAAGTACATAAGCACCTTAAGCAGCTGGTAGCACCACATTGTAATATTGAATGTTGATCATGTGTTTTTTTTGTTGGCCTGTTCGTGTTTTTTTTCATGTACTGTTCAGAATTGTTTTTAAATAAAATATTGAGAGAGAAAAAAAGTAATTTGTGACAACATACTTCTGAATGTGTTTCTGTATTTTAAAATACATTAATACATTGTGGTGTGGTCTGTGTAGTGCAGTGGTAGATTCCCTGACTACCAACATGAGGGTTGCAGGTTCGAGCCCCCATGATATTGGTTTGGCGTCCATACAGGCACAATTGGCCATGTCTGCAGGTGGAAAGCCCAGATTAAGGGTATGTGTCCTGGTTGGTTAGGACGCCTGTTCAGGGAAAGGGGAGCTAGTGTGATCCTCCCACGCACTACGTCCTGCCAGTGAAACTCCTGGTTGTCAGGTTAAAAGAAGCGGCTGGTGAGCACATGTGTCGGAGGAAGCATGTCCTAGTCAACAACTCTCCCCAGATTGGTAGAGGCGTTGGAAACATCCCAGTTTCCCCTTGGGGATCATTAAACTGTAAATTTATCTTACTTTATCTTTAATCATTTGTTGAAGATTTATTAGTAATAATTTACATTTTACTTTATGTCTATGTCTATTGAATATATGTTCCCACTAAATGCCAGACCCCTTCAATGAGACTCAGCTCTTATGATATCAGTTTGTTGTCGACCCTGTGATCGTTCCCCCGCTATTGAGTTTGAAACCCAACACTCAAAACTCAACTGAAACATGCATCACATTACAGAGCTATCTTTGAATAAACAGTGTGTGTGTTGTGCACCATCACATTGTGAAATTACCAATACAGCACTCTATTATGGCTGACTCTTACTTATCTATAAAAAGAGTTATGCCAATTTAAACTACCGTTTGAATAAACAGTCATGACATAAACATTTTTCATTGGTCCTCAAGCAAGCAAGGTGCCCTAGTTTCCTAGCATAATGCAATGGAGACCTTTTTTTGTGTGTGCATGTTTTTAGTGGGGGAGCACAGGGAGAACATGCAAACTCCACACAGAAAGGCCCTTTTGACGAGCCCACCTGGGCAGTAGGCTCTGAGGAAATGGGAATGGGGACACACCCTCAGCGCCCACGGCGTACCAGGTGGGAATCGAACTCAGGACCGTCTTGCTGTGAGGCGACAGCGCTACCACTGCGCCACCGTGCCCCCTAGACCTAGATTTTGGGCAAATGTTAATTACATCAGCCATGTACTTTTGATCAGAATATTACATCGCTGTTGCATAATGGACAAGTAGATTTTTTTTATAAGAATCGACTAACTATTAACTTAGAGAGTAGTTCATACAAGTAACTAGTAAAGACAAGTTGGCTTGGCTGGCAAGTGAGACTAGGTCAATGCGGGCTTGCTCTGCTCTTGTGCTGACACAGGAATGGGTGGTTGGACCTCCCCAAAAAGCAATTGGCTTAAAGACAGCAGCCAGGAACAGCTCATTCAACCGCTCTACTCCTCATGTGCATGCCAGGAGTGCCATAATAGCCTTTAAGCTGCGTAGCATCTGTGAGTGTGTGTGTGTGTGTGGAGCAGTGTGTTGGTGCCCCACGCTCTGACCCATGTTGCAGTCAGTTTACCCCCTGGTCAGCCTTGCCCTCAGCCTGGATAGCCACAGCCAGCACTAGAGGAGTTATTTTAAAGCCCCAGTGTTAGTGATCGTGTTACCTCACAGGGATAACTTATACTTCTGGTTCAGGCCTGAGTGACAAGAGCCACTGCTGGTCCACTGGTGTCTGCATGATGTGGAAGAATATAAGTGGTGTTGGTTTTGCTTTGGGCCTCATCTAGGGGTGCAAGAAAGTCAATTCAATCCACTGTTGATGCAGAGACCTTCTCCCAAAAGAGAATTAGATTGAATGTATTCCTAGTGTCTTATCATCACTTGTCTATCATCAAAAGGCCTATTTTGATCATCTTACTAATTTGGTCTATGATGATATTGCAGTTCCCGAGTTTTTTGTACCCATATTTAACAACACCAAAGGTCATTTGATAACAAAACCTAAAAATAGCTCTGGAGATTTCCGGGGTTTTGTTTGACTTCACTCTGAAAAAGGTTATAAGGTTTCTTTTCCACAGAGCAGTAGAACTGGTGTCATTAACCTCGTGTCGTACTCAGTCAACATAGGGAAAAGTTCCTATAAACAGCAGGTTTTGCGAGGACAAGTTGAGTCTCTACAAGGTAGCCTATGTGACATGTGGCACATGTGGCAAGAAGGCAAAATCAAAAGAAAATATGCGGTTTCATTCCAAAATGTGGTATCCACAGACCACAGTGATTACTATGTTCTCAATCCAAACAGCATTTGTTAAGTATGTAACGTTGGTGGATGCATATTCAGCTGTTTTCAAACTGTTGTGTAACTATTTTCAGATAATTATTTTCAAAATCATTGTACCAGTCTTCTGGAATAAAACCTAATTTATAACGTGCAATTATTTAGCATTTGTTCTATTCTAGGCTCAAACTTGATATTTAACAAAACATCTGTTTGGCTAAAGTTTTGTCAATGTGAACTGAACACCATGCAACATTATTCATAGATGGCATAATTAGCCTTTTCTTCTTCTTTTTTTCCAAATTTTATTTTGTAATTTTCAAAACATAGAAAACAAAAACAGGCTCAGACAAAAAAACAAAAAACAAAAAACATACATACTGTATATCAACATTCATGTTACAACATGGCGCTACCAGCCGCGTCGAGTGCTTATGTGCTTGTAAGAGATGTGCGTGGGATCCCACGCAAGGGGTCCATGAAAAGTCAGGTGAGTAAGTTACTTGTCGCTCTTATTCTCATCTAAGTAGGCTAGAAAAGGGTCGCAAATAGTGAATTGGTCCTCAGGAACCGGAGTCTCTCCAAATGTATAACCGAGACCATGTCCGTCAGCCACAGCTGAAAAGAAGATGGAGAGGGGGACTTCCACTCCTTCAGAATGAGTCTCTTGGCGACAGTTGTCCCCTGCGTCAGAGACTGGGTTGTACAGCCGTAGTTCTTCTTCTTCTTCTTCTTCTTCTTCTTCTTCTTCTTCTTCTTCTTCTTCTTCTTCTTCTTCTTCTTCTCCTCCTCCTCCTCCTCCTCCTCCTCCTCCTCCTCCTCCTCCTCACCGGAAAAATGTTTTTGGTGATGCAGTATGAAGTCAGCGAAACTCAGTTGGAATTTATGCTGCATTCAAGGCAGCTTGGAATTTGGGACTTTCCTGACCCTAAAGCACAATAGATGAGGAAGGAAAAGGACGCAACATTTTTTTCCCCATGATGGCAAAGGCTATGCGAAGGCATGATCCGCCCCTCTCTGCCTCTGATTGTCCTAGCGTCAAGCGTTCATCCAATAACATTCGCTTGGCTATCCTGCATCTCTTTCTACAGTCTGTGGTCAGACTCAGTGGATCAGACAGACAGCAGTTTTGCTTGCTAGCCTGCATGAAATACGCCACTGTGTCAGTGCACGTATGTAGCTTATAGAGGGGGGAAAAAGATAAAATACTTGATTACCACTTGAGAATTGATCAAGGGTGATATAAAAACAGGGTCAATGCATTACAGTGAACTTTAATTCAGCTCATTGTAACACAAGATGACATGTATTTGAATTGAAATATAAATCAGAAGAAACAAGGTGATGAAATTTAGAATGACAAGAAAAAATACACATTCATATGTCTGTGCAATAGGCTAAGTAGGCCTAAATAACTCTAAAAGTTACTAAAGTTACTATACAGTTTGCAATTGTAACGTTCAATATAATGAAGTAAGATTTCACACATAACCTTTTGATTCTATATGCTGCCATCTGCCATCTCATGCTTGTTGATTTAATGATTGTTTTGCACCTGCTGCTCATGTTCAATATCATCAATAGGTTATGTGTGAGATCTTACTTTATATTAAACGTTACCATTGCAAACCGTATAACCGAATAACTCTTGTCATTCTAAATTTCATCACCTTGTGTCCTCTGATTAATATTTAAATTCAAATACATGTAATTGTGTTACAATGAGCTGGATTAGTTCAATGTAAATGCGCATTGACCCTGTTTTTATATCATCCTGATCAATTCTCAGTCACGCTGCATGCATTGCCAAGAGTAGCGGCAGCGTTATAAACCATAGATACAGGCTATATTAAAAACATAAACACACGGTGGTGTTTTTCATGCAGGCTAGCAAGCGTAACTGCTGTCTGTCTGACCCACTGAGTCTGACCACAGACTGTAGAAAGAGATGCAGGATAGCCAAGCGAATGTGTTTGGATTAACGTTTGACGCTAGGCCAATCAGAGGCAGAGAGAGAAATATCACACCCAGGAGAGTGAAACTTTCAGTAATTTCAGTGTCATATTTCCCTTCAGATTCTCATGATGTCTCCTCAGCAGGAAACCTCTCACTTCCAGTTGGCCAGTACATTTGACAAAAGGTAATCCTAGCCAGTTATTAAGCTCTGGAGCATTTTCTCTGTCTCTATTTCTCTCTCACACTTTCTGTCTGTTCATATGCACATGCCCATTCTGATCTGTTGCAAATATTTCAGGTAGCAGTGCAGGGAAGGGACAATTATTCCCTCAGGTTCAGAGTGGCTTCCTGCATGAGTCTTATACTCATCTCATTATGAAAGGTAAACCCTGCCATCTACTGGTGCAAAGACACTCTTCATTTTCTCTACAAAGTGCATAAAAGTGGGATTAGCTTTAAACAATATTTGTGATCATCTGGGGGAGCTTCATGGAGTTTCTGAAACAAACTGTTGGTAATTATCAATAAAACCAAAGGCTGGGGTGGGGGCAGGGCAACTGAAATAAGTTTGTAAAGTGGAGTAGATCCCATGTGAATCAAGATTTATGTAGCCTACTCTGTAACTACTACCTCTGTTCAGTGGCGTTGGAAGTACTTTTAGGTAGGGGGTGCTGCCACCGATTCAACATTGGGGGGGACGGCTGACGGCGCCCATAGGGCGCCAAAAAATTTGACCACTTTGTAGCCAGATTAGAGGAATATTAATATTAAGATTAGACTGTTGTGTCATTATTCAGTCACCTTTTCTCACTCACCTCCATGTCACCACTTGCTCCCACTGCTGTGTTGGAATCCTCATTCTCTCTCCCACCCTTTTTGGACTTTTAGCCATATTTAGAGGAATATTAAATTTTAAATTAACATTAGGATTATACTGTTGTGATGTCATTATTCAGTGTCTTCTCCTCTTCTCTGCAGCATTACTCAATTTACCCTCAGGACTCAGGGACAGTGATAGCCTACCTGCTATTCCTCCGATATATCCAGGGCCGGATTAATAGTACCATGGGCCCCCGGTGCTATTCATTTTCTAAGCTATTCATTTAGCCTTTTAAGGTAGTCATAAAGATTATATCTTCCAGACTGAAATGTTATAACAGAAGTGGAGTATTGGCCAGAATTACATGAACATTTGGACACTTATTCAGCGGGTATTTTGCATGTTGCGTTCAGGTGCACTGTAAAAAAAAAAAAAAAAAAACTTTTTTTTTTTTTTTTTTTTTTTTTTTTTTTTACATCTCTTGCCACCAGGGGGTGCTGCAGCGCCCACCGCACCGTGCTTCCAACGCCGTTGCCTCTGTTAACAACTATATTTGTATTTAACTGCCTATTCCTTTGATGTTACACTGTGTTTGCTGCCAGAATATAACATCTTTTGCTGGTCCAAAGTACCTTAAACTTTCACAGGTTACTTTTGGGTACCCACTAAATCCATTTATGAAACAAAGCAAAAATGGCAAAATTTTGAGATACAAGGTTTCCGCCCGACAGCAACGATATACTAGGCATCTCGCGCGCTACACGCGCTCGAATCCTAGGCGCGCGCACAATCCCTCAGTCTCTCTCCCTCAGTCTCTCCCCCCTCTCTCTCCCTCTCCTCTCTCTCCCTCTCCTCAGTCTCTCTCGTGACTTTTTGTGTGTGTGTGTGTGTGTGTGTGTGTGTGTGTGTGTGTGTGAGAGTGAATTTATGATATCAATGATGATGTCATCAGTGGGATTTATGACATCACTGATGATGTCATCAGTGGGATTTATGACATCACTGATGATGTCATACTACACACTGCTAAGGCCTCATCCCTCTCCTCTGTCCTTGTCCTCCTTGACTTGTCTGCAGCTTTTGATACAGTAAAAATCACCAGATTATTCTCTCTACTCTCTCTGATCTAGGCATCTCAGGATCTGCACTCTCCTGGTTTGCCTCCTATCTCTCTAACCGCTCACACCAGGTTCTATGGCGAGGATCCCTATCCAGATCATGTACTCTTAGCACAGGTGTGCCCCAGGGCTCAGTCCTGGGCCCCTTGCTAGTCCTTCTCTATATCAGATCTCTTGGCCATGTGATCTCATCTCATGGCTTCTCTTATCACTGCTATGCTGACGACACTCAGCTCTACCTCTCTTTTCCCCCTCAGACACCCAAATCGAGGCACGTATTGCTGCATGCCTCAAAGACATTGGTGCTTGGATGTCTGCCCACCATCTCAAGCTGAATTTTGGTAAGACAGAGCTACTCTTCCTCCCCGGGAAAGACTGTCCCCTCACCGATCTTTCCATATCCATTGACAACACTACGGTGTTTCCCTCTCAAACAGCTAAGAACCTTGGAGTGATCCTTGACAATCAGCTGTCCAACTCAGCCTACATCGCAGCAACTGCCCGCTCCTGTAGGTTCTCCCTGTACAACATCCGCAAAATCCATCCGTTTCTCACAAGGGAAGCAACACAACTCCTGGTCCAGGCACTGGTCATCTCTCGCCTGGACTACTGCAATGTTCTTCTGGCTGGGCTACCTGCTGCAGCCATCCGACCGCTTCAGCTCATTCAGAACGCTGCAGCCCGTCTGGTATTCAACCAACCCAAATTCTCTCATGTCACTCCCCTCTTCCGGGACCTTCACTGGCTTCCCATCTCGGCACGCATTCAATTCAAAACACTGGTTCTGGCCTACAGGGCAGTACACCAGACAGCCCCCCTGTACTTACAATCTATGGTCAGGCTCCAAATCTCTCACCGTTCCCTCCGCTCCTCCACCAGTGCAGGACGCCTCGCCCCTCCTCCACTACGGGGGCTCAAAAGTCGCTCATCTCGTTCGCGACTCTTCTCGTCCGTGGCACCTCAATGGTGGAACGAGCTTCCACCTTCGGTCAGGATGGCCGAATCGCTGCCGATCTTTCGGAAAAGACTAACGACACACCTTTTCAGGCTCCATCTGGGCCCTTCTTGAACTAACTTCTTTCTCTCTATATAAAAATAAATAAAAATAAATAAAAAAATAACCTGAACTAAACTTGTACCACTGTTCCTTCAGAAGTTGTAGTTGTCATAGACTGTGTTGCATAGTTGATTGCTCTATTGCTGACAAAAATGTGTTATTGTAAGTCGCTTTGGATAAAAGCGTCTGCCAAATGTCGTAATGTAATGTAATGTAATGTCATCAGTGGGACAGACGCAGAAATGGCCACTGCTCACCCTTGTGGCTTTCAAATTCTCCAAAATGGCACCGTGAAAGCACTCCTCAATAAATAGGCTATATATTTTCATAGTCTCTTTTAACACATTCTACCCTCGCCCGCTCAATTATAGTGGTGAGATGTGAGACTGGCTTTCAAATTCTCCAAAATGGTCTATGAACTTTTCAAGCCTGCGCGCCCAAAAACACTTATCTTACACCTGCAGAAAGATGACCTGTATGTCGTCTTCTCCTGTGGCCAATATGGCTACCACGTCTCCTCCGCTGGAAGGTCAAGATTGAGACTTTGGCTTTCAAATTCTCCAAAATGCCACGGTGGACACGTTTGCAGATTTTGCCCACAAAAGGCACTGCTCACTAAAACAATACAGCAATAAAAGCAAATACACAGAAAATCTGTGGATGACAAAAGGTATACAAAATGCTTGCAGCCAAGCTCTTCGCCTGGTGCAAGCAGGAAGTAAACAGCTCTGGTCATATCAACCATGTAACCCCCAAGTAAAGGTCATCACCCGCTGTCCCAGGTCCTTGGCAGCCAAAGTCTCAATCCTGACCTTGAAATGATCTCTCCCCCTCTCTATCTCTCCCTCAGTCTCCCCCCTCTCTCTCCCTCTCCTCCCTCTCCCTCTCCTCCTCTCCCTCTCCTCTCTCCCTCTCCTCAGTCTCTCTCCCTCTCCCTCAGTCTCTCTCGTGACTGTGTGTGTGAGTGAATTTATGATATCACTGATGATGTCATATATATATATATATATATATATATATATATATATATATATATATATATATATATATATATATTAGTGGTGGGACTCGATTAAAAAGATCAGGGAGCATTTTATCTGGGAGTTTTTTTAAATCTAAACTTCGCATCTACCAGGCCAAGCAATGCGTTGGTATGATCGGTATGCCTGGGTTCGTCCACTGAGAGACGTTCAGTGGTCTCTTGAGTGCAAAAATAAAGTGCAATTAAAATGCGTTGATTTTTTAACGCGTTAATTTGTCTGTAATTAATTAATCGATAATCGAAATTAACGCGTTAAAGTCCCAGCCCTAATATATATATATATATATATATATATATATATATATATATATATATATATATATATATATATATATATATATATATATATATATATCTCTGTCTGTCTGTCTGTCTGTCTGTCCCACTGTGATGTCATAAATCCCACTGTGACATGATCAGTGATCAGTGATGTCACAAAAGAGAAGTGGGAGTCTGGCTTCAGACCCCCGTCTTTAGCCATGGGCTGGTATGTTGAAACTCTGGGCTTTCAGTATATTGGAGCCATTCAAAGTTAGCACGCTCGTTTGATCCATGCTGTGTGATGAGGTCATCCCGCTCTCTTCCCTATATAATAGCTATATCTAGGCAAGTTCTCACTCTCATATCCAGGGCAAGAGCAAAGAATCAAGCACTGCTCAAAGTAGACTTCTTTTCTCGCGCGACCCAGCTTGCCTGCCCTGCGGCCTTGCCCACTTTGCGGCCTCGCCCGCTCGGCTGCTCACCCAGCTCGCCCTGCAGCTTGCATACGCGGCTCCTTGATGGCATACTTCAGGGATGCTGGATCACGTGTCCTGGAGCTGGCAACATACAGCTGTCCATGGCTGAAGACGGGGGTCTGAAGCTAGACTCCCATTTCTTTTTTGTGACATCACTGATCATGTCACAGTGGGATTTTCTGACATCACTGATGATGTCACACATCACTGATAATGTCACAGGGATTTATGACATCACAGTCGGACCTGATGTTGTCACAGTGGGATTTATGACATCACAGTGGGCAGTGGCACATGGGACAGAGAGACAGAGAAACAAACAGAGCCCTAGCTCCCATTTATATACTGATGATGATGATCATGATCAGGATTACCCAAGGTTATGAGCTGTCCTTGCCCTGTCTGCCTCATTTTCTTTATTTCATATCAGAGATAGGCATCCTTTTTTCACAAGCTCTCTGTCCGTCCCTCATGTGCACACTTCGCTCTGGGGGCTGTGAGGATGACTGAGACCCAACCTGGCCTTTGTGCCTAAGGTGATTGGCTCATGTTCTCCCATTGGCCTTTGCTGCTTTTCCAGTTTGTGCTGTGACTTACACGAGGATGAGGGGCCTAAGGAAGAGCGATCAGCTGTTCATCTCTAACCTCTTAACCCCATTTTTATTGGTTTATTCTTTTATTCTCTTATTCTTTTATTAAATCCGCTGCCGATTTTGATTTTGATTTGTTTTAATTTTAATTGATTTGATTTTTATATTGATTTCTATTTGTATGATTTTTATGGTATTATGGTTTTACTGCTTATTTTATTCTTCCCTTATTAACTGGTTCGATGATTTAAACACACTATGCAATAGGGCATGTGCAATCTTCGAAATAGTGCAATCTTGTGTCTAGCTGGCACTCTTTCTGTGGTGAAGTGCAATGCTGTGACTGTGACCGTGTTTGTTTTGTTACTGTGTCTGTAACACCTATGTTGGCACTGGCACTTTTTGCCCAAGACAAATTTCCCTCCAGGGACAATAAAGTTTATCTCATCTCTCATCATCTCCTGTGCAAAACCTTGGGCAGGTAAACCTGTCTCAAAGCAGCGTCTCTCTCATTGGGTAGTAGAGGCAATTGCTTTGGCTCACACGAGCACACTCTACGGGTGGCCTGGCCACATCCTGGGCCTTATCAGGGGAGTGTCTATTCAGGATATTTGTGTGGCGGCGAGCTTGTCCTCACCCCATATGGCTCATTTCCACCACATTTTACTGCCCTGCACAGCTCGTCACCACTCGGCTCTAATTGTTTCGGCCCGATGGACGTTTTGCTTCCACCGCGGATCATCTGCCCCCACCCACCCCCGCCCACAGCTGGTCGTCATAGCGACCGCATATCTGTCCTTCGCTTATAGCCGAAGTAGGCTATAACATAACGTTACAATTAAATCCATCCACAGAACTTTTAAACTGTTTATGAAATACTGGTGCCTCTAAATGACCTACAGTGTACATGGGCAAATGTGACAATCGGCCAGGAGAATGGATATCACTTTGTTGTTAGTCAAAACTCACATGCGCTGCGCCGCGCGAGGGACGGGGGTTGCGCTAGAGTGAAGCCTCTACCCGGCGGCCTCACCAGGCAAGACCGCGGCTTCACCAGAGCCCCGCCTGCGGCCTAGCGGAGCCGACGCAGCACTCAACTACAAGCGCTTCATGAGCAGCGGACTTTTGGACAATTGAAACCACCGCCACGATTTTATTTCACCAGAGGCGAAGGCAGCAACACAAAAGACTGATGGAAAAGCATAACAGAAGAGAAGGTAAGCCCCACTAAACTGGTATGCAGCGCTGCATTGACAGTCAGTAGGATAGACAGAGTAAACACGATTCTGCCTGACCAATCAGTCGTCTACAATGTTTTCACGTCACCGTATGAACCCGGGTTCACAGAATAGAACCACGACGAGGCAGGTACTAAAAGTAGCACGACTCGACCCCAATACAACCCGGGCTGGGATAGTTTTTAGTGGTGGAATGAGACCATTTATCGAGTCGAGCGGAGCGGGATCGCGCTACTACCTGCGGTGGAAATGGGCCATTACTTTTGTTCCGTTCCATATCCTGGACGTCTCGGCCCTGTGCAAGGCTCGTGCAGTCCTGGAGTCTTAGCTGAAACAGGGCTGTCTCCTGTGTGTGTTTGTGAAGCTTGATACGCTTGTCTGGGACTACGGGAGCTGCTATATCCCATTCAGCGAGACACTGAGCGAGTATTATGAAATATAAGTTAAGGTTATGAATATAACCCTGGTTCTATGAGTAATACAAGTGAGGCGTTTCGCCAGACAACCCTTCTTGATGGGCGGGCGAGAAGAGAGGGCTTATCATAATGATGCGTCACCAGGGGTGTAGTGGTAAATACAAAGGTGGGTAAGCTATCTATCCAAGGTAAGTAGTTTACCCACCTTGTTTTCCCTCATTGATTTATATAGGTGATCTGAAAATAGGTGAGTAAACTATCTGCCTCATTTCAAAAGGTGGGTAAACTGCATTTACTCGCGTTTACCCTCCACTACGCCCCTGTGCGTCACTCTTGCGCTGTTTTTTTAATAGTGGGGGCCACTCCCTAGCATGGAGGGAAACACTTCAACACCCAATCAGGATGGGGCATAGTGAGAAAGGACCTCTGAGGGATCTCATGCAAGATGGGCACCCATTCAGCCAGATGCCTCGCTCGTATTACTCATTGAACCGGGGTTATATTCATAACCCTAAGATTTGAATTGATTTAGTTTTAGATCAAATTAAATTGTGAAAATCATAGGATTAAATTGGGAGTCCCACATGGTGTTCCCACTTGTTTCCATACCTCAGTGATGCTGACAGTATGCCAAGTATAACCAGATCTTTCCTTTGAGATATGGTGACATGACATCACCTTGACGAATGCTTTGGAAACAGTATATGGTTACAGTATCTTCAAGTCCTCAGCTAACTCTACTGCTATGCACATGCAACAAGAAGATGATCTGTGATGTTGATGCACATGCAACAAGGTAAGAATATGTTCCATGATGTTTTGTTTTCTAATTATTTGGGTGATCAACTGGAATCCTTTCTCATGAACTGACTTGCTGGACCTTGAAATATATATTATAGTCATGAGTGGAACCTGAATGTGATTTGTAAAGGCCAATACAATCGTATTATGGATTTATTATCCTGCTTGATCCTTTGATTGCACCTAGAGGCAGTGATGTCAGCCATACAGAGACACAATAAAGAAAAAAACATTGCATGGATGCATAACTGGGACGTATCCTCAGTGATGTACCCTGGGGTCATAGGATGTTTCGGGTCTCGCAACATCATACACCCTCGCCCAGGTGACCCAGCCGGGGCTGGCCAAGCCCCAACTTACGTCCCAGTAGCTACCCACGGTCAGCCCTATAGGGAGGGTCGAAGGTGGTCACGCGGTCAGGGCCACTCAATCCGCTGCTCCGGAACTACTCTGCCGGGACCGGGGGAGGGGGAGGGCTCTGGTACGTAGAGGGACCGGGCTCCGTGGGTTGCCACCCGGCCGGGTTCCTCCCTCGTCTCACCAGGTCTACGACCTGTGCGCTGCACCAGACTCCCCCGCTCCAAACATCTCATTCCGAGGTGATGGTATCTTAGTGGACACCATGCAGTACCAATACTTGGTGGCACTGCAGTCTCCACTTGCGGCTTGAATGGCCCTCCTAAAAGGCCTCTCGTGGGTTGTTGGGCTTCTTCCTCACGGAAGACGCAGGCTGGGGAGCTAACCCATACTGCTGCCCGGGTGCCGTCCCTGTTCCGGCTGTCAACTGACTCTCCAGTAGTCACTAGTCTTTCCTGGTTGTCACGTAGTCTATTCCTATGAGTCACTGGCTAGGCCAGGCTAACTAATAAAGAAAAAAAAAAGTTGTGTTTCCTTCTAGCTTCAAAAAGAATATGGTAATAATATAGTAATAATAGTCATGAACAAATAAATGTATGATTAGTGGTGAATTACATTTATAAAAGCAGATATTCCCAGTGGTTAAGCACATGCAGTAGGCTTACTGCAAGATTATTTTCAGGCTTTGGCGAGAACAATACCATGTGGACTAGACACTTTTGTCACAGTTTTTTTTCTTGAATGCTGGCTGGTAATTATAAGGGCAGACCTTTATTACATAAGCATCAAGCTTGTTTCCTGATATCCTACATACTCAGCCTCCAAATAATAACAGGCTACCTTGAGTTGGTCTGCATAACCTGGTATATTGTAAAAATCATAAACCTAACCTTACTTAATTTAACCCTTTCTTTGATACTGGGATGGATGTACCAGGAAATTACTGCAGGTGTCTGAAAAATGTAGACAAACAAGGATACATTTGATGTATTGGATCAGAACAAAGAGTTTTCTGTGTGAAAGTACAGTATTTTTTATTACAGTAGCACTGCCTTTCTTATCCAAGCCAATCACGTCCAATTTAACACATTTCCTGTTTGTGCTCAATGTCCAACCAGCAGAGCGGTTGCATGTACACTAATCAACACAGAGAGAAGAAGCTTGGTAGAGTTAAGATGGCGGCATGTGGGTGAGGAGGCTGTGGATCTAAACTCGGATTTTTCGCCATTATACAATTCCTATGAACCCTCATATATACAGTAATCGAGAAAATAACAATTTCCACTTATTCCACACGTCTTCGTGTGATTTTGGATTGACCCCATGACATCTATACACTTCGTGGTTCACCCGTTGCCCGGGACCGAGGATCAGCTCAATGACAGGTATTTTGTTGCGGGCAGTGGAAAAGAAGAATTGAAATCAATATTTACGTGCTGGGTGTGGTACACGGTGTTCAACGCGAGGTTTATGAATGATGTCGACATTGTCATACGTCTGAATACGAGTTGAAATGATTTGTACGACTCCCCTGGGTTAAAACAAGGCCCCGGCATCTTGAACAATCCCCGTTAGCTTGCTGCTAGCTAACAGTTGGCGTAACGTTTGTGGTGCTAGCGTTAGCAGGCTGTTTCCTTGGTTCTCTGGAATGATTGGCTCACAGTCAAAGTTGAGATGGACAATGCGGGTTGGGGGATGGGGGGAGGGAATATAGGTCATAAAACACAATGTTGTGTACGTTTAACACGTTTTCATGCCTAGTTGTGTTGTATACTCTTATTGTATGTCTCAATGTTTGTTTTGTGGGCGTCTCGATGATTATCAAGATCAATGATGTAGCTAACGTCAGCTAGCTGATAGCTAGCTGCTAATGCTAGCAAGCTAATGCTATACCACGCTCTTGTCAAAGCCTGCCAAAGTCTTGTCAAAGTATCTGTGTCTTTTGCGTCAATTATAGTAGTAAATGATGGTGCTATATGTTGACATCAATGGAAAAATCACCTTTCTCAATCTCCAACGTTTCTAACGTTAACGTTACTGCACCGTGTGCGCAGTGCGATAATATCAGGAAAAATGCAATGATGCACAGCTAGCAACTCCATTCACATCACTCGTAACGTTAATCGTTTTTGATAAGTTGACATGCGGACTAGCTGAGGCATATGAGTAAGCAGAGTGGGATGCTAGAATAACGGAAGGTTGTTAATGATCACATGACATAAGTTGAATTCAATGTGGCTGCAATTTAGACACTGGATATTATAAGTGGCACCAATGTGATTACACTGTCATTGCTTTTGGGTTTATAGTTTTATTTAGAAATGGTAGAGATCATTAGATAGTAGTACTAGACAATGTCCAGAAAATTATATGCGACCTGTATTTTGGCACTGCATGTGATTTATGGTAAACCTATTTATATCATCCATTGAGATTGAACTGATTAATTAGCTGAGCTACTTTAAGAAAGAGGTTGAGAACTCATAAAGTGTATTTTAGAATGACCTTGAGATAAAGAAGAACTGAATATAGGCTGTTAGTATTTGAAAGCCTTGTACAGAATCAGATTGGTATACTTCCCACTATATGGCACCGACTTTGGTCTGACTGACAAGAAAGCACAACTCACTGTGGTGGATCAGATTCTTATTGAAAAGGCCAGTCAAACATCTTGGTATAAAGTTAGGGTAGTGATGGTCTAACCGTTAGACCATCACTTCCCTAAGCAGGTTATAGCTGTTCATCTCCAAGCATGCATGGCATTGTACACATGCAGAGCTATATTAGTCACCATGTGCTGCTGGGCCCCCCTTCTCTCTTTTACCCGAGAAGGAACTTGCAGTTGTCAAAGCAGATAAGTGCTTTGCTTTTAATAATGGGATGACTTGTCAAGCTTTGTATCTGTGCTATGGTGGTGCCATTTATTTGCCTGGTAGGGTAGTGGATGTCTGACTGACCTGGATGTTTTCTGAGTCATTTGCTCTTACCTCCCTGCAGTGTTTGGACTGATGCATGGGCTTTTAAATGGGCTTCTGTAGTATGGGGGTATTTCTAGCTTCGCCGTGTCACTTGCGTCTCAGATGTGGTGAGCCAGAGGAAAGTGGCTGGGTCAGTGTTTATAATTTAGCAGTATGTGTTTTCCTTTTAACCTGCACCTGGCTAGTTTCTGATGGGCCTCCTGTGCAGTGTTGAAAAGGAGATGTCAGATTTGTTTTACCAGGGTTCCCGTGGCTCATTAAAAAGTCTTAAAATGTCTTAAATTATAAAAAGAAAAATTAAGGTCTTAAATTGTCTTAAATTTACTGTAAATTTGCTGTAGGTATTAAATTTGCAGATGGTATTTTTAAGGCTGATGTCTGTTTGATCACTGCACATTGAAAAACTCACGGTAACGTTAAATACTGTCCAGCATCAAACTCAATTTTTAGTAACAGTCTCCCGGATCCATTCCAGACAGGCGCGCAGGTCAGCATGCAAGTGGGGTTGTTTTGGTCAATGAAAACCAGTAGGGGTGCTCCGATCTTACCCCGCTCGCCGGGCGCTTCTGACTCATACTGAGCGCATTAGCGCCCGGCGAATGGAACGCATTTCCCATTTTACACTTTGCCATTTTCACGTCTAGGTCTAAAACACCAGCTCCTACCTGAGTCTTCACGTGAAGTGAAGACGCTATCCGATGTCAAACATCCTCTTCTTTTAATGACACCTAGTTGTTGCATCCAAATTGTTGCATAAAATCCACTTTTCTGTCGCTCAAAAACCGAAAACCATATATCTGGAGCACCTCGAGCAACCCGGAACAACGAATCACTGTTTACTCAACAATGCCCCCCACACTTCCGAAATGGTATTGCACCTCCATTCCATTTCCATTTACAGAAATGTAGGCGCAATACCATTGCGGAAGTGTGCGGGGCAATAGTGAGTAAACAGTGAGTCGTTGTTCCGGGTTGCTTCAGATCAGAGAAGAAGAAGGAGCGGTGCTCCAGATACATGGTTTTCGGTTTTTGAGCGACAGAAAAGTGGATTTTATGCAACAATTTGGATGCAACAACTAGGTGTCATTAAAAGAAGAGGATGTTTGACATCGGATAGCGTCTTCACTTCACGTGAAGACTCAGGTAGGAGCCAGTATTTAAGACCTAGACGTGAAAATGGCAAAGTGTAAAATGGGAAATGCGTTGCATTCGCCGGGCGCTAATGCGCTCAGTATGAGTCAGAAGCGCCCGGCGAGCGGGGTAAGCCACGATCCAATCTGATTCCTGTGGTCACAATCCGATTCCAGAATCGATTCTCGATTCCAACGATCCTCGATTCCAGAATCTAGAATAGATTCTCAATTATGTAGTTTTATATTAACACAAAGGTAAATCTAAGACAAAAAATGTCATTTATTAATGCTGAACTGAATAAATTCAACTTCTGAAGTTTTACAGTCGGGGCCTAAATTCATTTTGCAAACTAGGGGGCAATTCCCCCCTTATGTTCTTCAGATAGGATGGATTTATAGACTGGGGGGATCTGTAGACTTTGGTAAGGATTTATAGACTTTTGGGGGAAGACATTAACCAGAGTTCTTATGTGCAAGAGGTGGTGGCACCGTGGCAGTACACAAATTCCAAGTAAAAGTCCAAATACTTAAAAAAAAAAACATACTACTACGGACTGCCCCAGAGGGAATCCAAACTGCTCACACTGTCATTATTAGTGCCATGCTTTACCCACAGAACCACACAGGAGAGCCAGGAGAGGTGAAGGAAGATAAAGGAGTTATCTCATCTCATGTGTGATTTTACCTTTCCTTCTGTGCTTGTTTATAATTGTTTTGCCTTATACATTTGGTCTTTGGTGTGCTTATTCTGGTATACAAGCACTTTGTAACTTTGTTAAGAAAGGTGCTATACACAGTTTATTTTATATTATCATAATGCTGATGTGGTGGACATATCCCAGTGTAACATCGTAAGGCATGGTGATGACAGTGGGCAGACACTGACAGTGTTCTGAATAAACACCTGCATCAGGTTAGACAAAAGTGCCCTGCATGCATCCAGTGAAAATCACTGACCAAAGACTACTAAATGTTAGACACACTGGGTGTTGTTGAGTATATCCAGCTAACGTTAGCTGCTATTAGTTTGATAAATGAAGAAAAGATTGTTGAAACCATAGCCGCATATTCAGATAGCTGCTAACTTATAAATGGTCTACCAGACAGCATGCATAACGATAGCCAGATAGTCAACAGTCTTTTTGAAGATTGCGAGCGGCTAGCCGCTTTAACGACTGTGTTGTTGTTGTTGTCATAATACACTGACATTGGTGTTGCTAATGCTAACATCGCTAGCTCTAGCCATCGACAGTAAAATACTAACTAGCGATCTCATTCATGCCAGCCAGCTAATGCTAGCTAGCGCTATTGTCTGCTGCAACTGTAGCTTTGTCTCCCGTGTACAAAACCATCGTCTGAGACATTTTCATTCCATCTGTTTATGTGACTCTTCATAACAGCTAGTCTCGCAGTGCCAGCATAACAGCCAGCTAGGTTGGCTTGTGGCGTGTTTAGAGAACGGGACAGCCCTTCCGCTCTTCCTATGATGAGTGGATCACATGCTTTTTTTCAACGGACACTATTGGTTCCGCGGCGCAGTGCTGCCTTCATGTGCGACTCGAAAAGACAAAAGGCAACCACAGCATTAAAAATTAAACATTGCCGCCTCCAATACAATACGAAGAAGAATCGATTCTTGGGAGTTGGGAATCGATCCAGGAATCGTGGCATTAAGAATCGCGATCCTTTCAAGAATCTATTTTTTGGAGCACCCCTATAAACTAGTATCATGGTGGAAGGCAGTGACAGCGCTCCAGAGATTTCTCTACCTGTAAGCGTGGTCGTGTTTTGTTTTTTAAGAGTGCTGAGGGAAACTTGAGTTTACTGTGTATAGTAGACGTAGCGTTAACTGGTTAGCTTAGCCTCTTGTCTGTGGCTTCCTGAGATGCACCTTCATTCACCAAACTTCTCGTGTGGTCAAACTGGTCGTCACAGCTAAAACTGCTAAACTCTCATGGGTGTAGCACTTCGGACACCATGTATTGTTGCTCAATGACTATCATTCAAGATAACAATCTCAGAACCAATGTAACTTTTTTATTCTTCTTCTGCCCCTCTGACTCCCACATACATACATCACTGTAATGTCCACAGCGCCACTCCCTGGCGCACTCCTGCCATTACGGTTTTCATATGTTTACACAAGGTATTGGCAATGTTAATCTGTTTGTTTATCCAAACCAAAACGTGCATATAACAACTGTTGATTTTATTTGTGGTTTTCAATATAAAACTTGGTTTGATGATTTCAGTGAGTGAATCAGTACTTTTTGAACATTTTCAGGACATTTTAACAATAATAATAATGATAGCCTTAAATACCCAGTCCCAGATGTTTTGTTTTTCATATCGCCCAGCCCTATTTACTATCGAATACATTGTTTTTTATGTCTTAAATTATGTTTGTTGAGGTCTTAAAAAGTTTTAAAAAGCATTAAATTTGACTTTGGAAATGGTGCAAGAACCCTGTTTACATTTGTCTTAAACCTGTAAATCAAACAGTGGAACAACATGGAATATAGACAATAAACAGTCAACAGATAGGCATTAGGCACATACATGCATGCATACATACTAGGGCTGTGGCGATTCACTTATCTCCCGATTCGATACTATCACGATTCTTGGGTGCCGATTCGATTTATATTGCGATTCTTAAGTATTGCGATTCTACGATTATTGCGATTCGATATTACGATTTATTGCGATTTTTGTTTATTTTTTTCTTTTCTTTTTTCAGTTTGTTTGCTTTTTTACACTAGATTAGAACATGGGAAAAGTTTAATCATACACTAGAGACTGTATATTATATATCATGAGTAGGGCTGGGCGATATAGTTAAAAACAGGGGCGGACTGGGATCATAATTCAGGCCGGGCATTAGATACCAAGCAGGCCAGGCCGATATGGGCCAACGCGCGTGAAATTTGGGCCGTTTGAAGCCAGATTTGGGCCGTTTGAAGTCCAATTTTACAATGAGATGCACCCACTTTAACCCTGAAGTGTAATTATTACTTCAGACTAACTAATAAAGTAATAAAACCACTAGTAAACCAGTAGGCGGCGCCTGGCCTGCTGTTCAGTGAGTGGCCTGACTGCAAACACCCCAAAAAAAAAAAAAAAAAAAAAACATTTTTTTTTTTTTTTTTTTTTTTTTTTAATTTGCGATTATCGATTCTGGAATAAAAGATCGATCCAAAAAATCGTGACATTAAAAATCGCGATACTTAGGTGAATCGATTTTTTCCCCCACCCCTAATACATACCTACCTACATACCTGCCTACCTACCTACATACATACTGTACATACATACATGTATACCAGTGGTGGCTGGTGAGCTTGGAAACAGGGGAGGAAACTAGTGCGGCGACCGAAGGTCTACTTTCAAAAATTTGGGCTTTTTTTTTCTTCTCTTTTGCAGTTTGAAGACAGATTTTAACAACATACAAACAAAACAAAAGCTCAGACACAGCTGGAAAACAAAGCAAAGCATACTATTGATTGACAATTATAATATGGTGCTACCACCCATATAAGGGTGCTTACATGCTTATAAAAGCATAATGGGTTATACAAGGGGCCAAGAC
Source organism: Poromitra crassiceps (assembly GCF_964638095.1). Taxonomy (NCBI): domain Eukaryota; kingdom Metazoa; phylum Chordata; class Actinopteri; order Beryciformes; family Melamphaidae; genus Poromitra; species Poromitra crassiceps. Next base: position 95,104,234 of record NC_139623.1, on the reverse strand, counting down.
AAACCAGCTGAGCAAGTCACCCACCGCCCCTAACCTCATCAAGGTAGGCCAGAAACGGGTCCCAAATATGTCACTCCTATACCCTAATGTAATCTCAATAGCAGCACCAGTCTCCTTCAAGGAAACAAGATCAATAGAAATTATTAGGCTACAGACCGCTTTATAGATCCACACTGTTACAGCAGAGCCCTTTTCCCACATGCGCTTTGTACCGCAAAATGACCGGAACGTGGTCTAATGCCTGCATGTGAGAAAGGCGCCGTGCCGGTATAAGCGCGACCCCGTCGTCGCGGCCATTTCACCAGTTTTCAGCCAGTCAGAAGAACGGTATGCCGCGATAGGCAGACAGGTGAGAAAGGGGTCCAGTCATTTTCCGCGACACCGGTCCTTCTCTCTTCATGGGCGAGTACACACTTGCTTAACGTTCACTTCCAGCTTGCGTCATCTAATCATTCGCGCACATCAAAGCAAACTACTTCCATTTCGTCCCTGTGCAATGAAAGCCACTTATCTCCAAATCGCCAACTTTTCAGGAAATGAAAAAAAACCCGTGCTCTTAAAATACTGAACACCACGTTGTCATATTTGACACATGTCTTCATTGTAGACAGTTTATCGCTGAATGTGTCATTACATTATTAATATCTTACCTGAATAAGCTCAAATGCTGTTACAGGATTATCACACAGTGTCTGGGGCACTTTCTGCTGGCCAGACAGCAGCGTGTGGGAGCCTGCGCCTGCCTTTAAGAGCGCGAGCACGAGCCGCTGTGCTCCAGGCAGCGGGGACGCGCGGGCGGAGCTCTCACTCTGCCAAGCCGGGGAGAGTGGCTGCTCTGTCATGGGTTGAGCAGTCCCGGAGTAACGTGACATTATTCTTGTCAGAAACAACTTCGATTTGCATACTTTAAATGAGTTTGCAGCCCAAGGACAACCCGAAAACACCTTATTGATCTAAACCCGACCCCCCAAATAACCTCCCCCCGCCCCCCAACATACAGGAAATTTCGCTCCTAGATTCTCACATGCCAGCGCTGAGGTGTGAAGGGAAATTCCGGGAAATGTCCGATATTGACTTACAGGTAATTTTCAGGTACGCATGTGGGAAAACGGCTCAGGCAACATCAAACTTAAGTTAGTTAGTTAGTCAGTAAAAGGCTTGATGGATGAACAAATCAATCAAAAACACTTCACTACGTCCAACATAGGCTACAAGATTCGTTTCATAACGAAACATGCAAATTGCATGTTTCGTTGCAATTTGCTATGCAAATTGCTGTTTCGTTCCACGCTGGTTCCGCGCTGCCAAATTCAGTTAAAAAATGTGCGAGTTTAAGATCGCCAAATGGCGGGCTATATTCAGCATAAAACAATATAATACAAAAAAGTAGCACTGCTTGGTGGATGCCGAATTTAGTAGAAGACCCGGATAACTCGAACTGAATTGACTTACTTGAATATCCATGCAGTCTGTAGCCGGTGCGAGTGCAGCCGATGAGGTTAAATTATCCCAGTGTTTGCTTCTGACCCTCTGTCCTCCGTGTGAACCACGCTGCCCTCTCTAAACTCCGCGTAATACAATGCAACGACTGTCTGGCTTGTGAGCTAACTTACTGCTTGATAATATAAAACATAGGAAAAGAGAAAGGGGAAAATATAGGTGCTACTGTCTGTAAATCTATCTATTAGCCTGTCAGGTCTTCATTTCCTGTATTTCCAATGGAGCGCTGCGGATTCAACAAGATTTTCAGACGTAGGCTATTCAGCATTGGACAATACAGAATGTCAATCACTGTCAGCCATCTATCCAACCAACAACCAATTAGATTTCACCTGGTTTAACCAGTGTAAGGGCGTGCGAACTTCCAGCTCAATGTGATTGGTGGGAAAACACATCACTCTCATGTGTTTCTGTGAATTGCAAGTGTTTTTCAACCAATCATATTTTTCATTAGATAAATGACCAAATAAAGAAACACCCACAGGGCGAAGTTTTTTTTATCTGCCTACTAAAGGCTGGGACCAGGGCCAGAGTGACTCTCTGCATGGAGCTCTCCTTTCCATCAGTTCAGGTCACTGTTGTTGAAGCATATAAGAATATAATGAATGAAAACATGAGCATCTGCACATAAGAAAAAACACATTTGATTGATATTTTATTATAATTTTTTTTTTGAAAAATGAAAAATATAAAAAATAAAAATAAAAAATTATAATATTTTTTTTAATATAAAATCCCCAATCTAATAGAGGAGGACCATCCTCCTATGCCTCACTGGAAAAACCTCCTCTGATGTATACATGTATACACACACATTTCATATGTGGATAGTTTAATATGTCATTTGCTTTTTTGCGCATTTGTACTCATAATAATTCCATTGTCTTTGAGTTAGCCATAATGAAGCAAGATGTAGCATAGGCCTGTAACTGTTACATTTTGAACCAGTGGTTAATCACAATAAAGGAGATTGTCAACCTGTATTGCACCTGAGAGTGTGGAAGGTCATCCTTCAGTAAATCAGTAGATCAGTAGATAGATCAGTAGATCAGTAAATGTCTAATGGACTCCTCCATTGTTTGGTCAGGAGAATTTCAATTAACTCTGACAGCCAGGGCATTTAATTAGTCTGACTGCTGTGGTATTTAATAGATGAGACTATCTAAATTAGGGGTGGCGAAAATGTTTTTCTTTTCCCCTGACCGACGACCGCCGCTCATTAACCATTAACCGACAAGATTAAAATGTGCTATTTATAGCCTAATCCAGGGCTATTCAACTGGCCGGCCCGCCAATTAACACATTGACTGCCAGCCATTTTTTTTGCTGTAGGTAGCTTCTGCCAGGCCGTTTTTTGAGGATTCTGGCTCATTTTAAAAGAGCCGAGGATTCTTTTCTGCTTGGAGTTTGTGAACACAAAGTTCAGAAAAGTACTAATAGAATGTGTGCTTTCTCTGTCTAAAAGAGTTAGTTTGTAGAGTTAGTAGTTATGTAGATATTAGCCATTGAGTACAGCATGGTTTGAGCATCTGAGACAGGAAGCTGAGATAATCGCAGTTTTGTGAAATTCAATCAAACAGGCAGAACAGTCACTTTAACCATTTATTTTTGGCATCAGTGAGAGATCAGACATCCAAACAATATAGTTCCGAACGCCCTCTCCTTCAACTCCTCCCTCCGTGGGCGTGTCTAGTGGCTTTCAGCCTGCGTTTGTCACAAGCGAGTGGTCTGCTGCTGCTGCTGCTGCAGCGAGTTCGAGCAGCCTCCCTCCCTGGCAGCGAGTTTGAGCAGCCTCCCTCCCTGGCAGCGAGTGTGGATAGGTCTCACTCGTCTCTTGGGTTTGAGAGCCCCGATGAAGCCCCGTGCGACTCTAGGCTTATGCAAATTTGCAATCCCCCGTGTGCTGGCGCGGCCCGAGAGCGGCGAGTCTGGTGACTGATGACTGTAAAATCGGCAAGCCATTTCCTTGAGAATGGAGGAAGCAGCCGCGGGAGGCGGCTGCTTTTGGTTGACTTTCTCTCTGTCGGGAGGGCACCGTCGCCACCTAGCTGGTCGGTAAAATAGATTATACACATTCAATACTTCCAATATCTCCATAGGAGACGCGGGGGGCATTGATCCACGTAGCACCGTCAAAAAAAAAAATTGATTTTTTTGACGTATTAATACGTCAATGGCAGTGAACCGCTGGATTTTTTTTGACGTATATATACGTCAGTGGCAGTCAACGTGTTAAGTCAGACCGGCCTGCGGATGAGTTGTAAAAAAAAACGTTTTTTTAGTATATATATTTTTTGACGCGTTGTGTGTAAATAAAATCACTTTTGGTATTCATTGTGTTTCAGGCATTCTTTTCGATGTGTTTATTGCGCATGTTCATATTGCGATGACGATGAAAATACGATTAATTGTGCAGCCCTATGTGATAGTGCTCTCATCATTAGGTGAACGGAAAAATGCGAATTGAACTTGCTTGATTAACCTATGACGTCCATATATAGCAGGGGTGCCCACACTTTTTCAGCTTGGGAGCTACTTTTAAAATGACCAAGTCAAAGTGATCTACCAAACATATTTATTTATATATATATACACTGAGTATACAGTGGAAAACAGTGGAACAGTGGAAACAGTGGAAAAACAGTGGAAACAGTGGAAAAACTGTGGAAAAACAGTGGAAACAGTGGAAAACAGTAAAAAAAATTTTTTTTTTTTTTTTTCCCCCTTCCTCAATGCCATGCGATCGACCACACTACCTTCGCGATCGACCGGTCGATCGCGATCGACGTATTGGGCACCCCTGATATATAGTATATTTTGAGAGACAAGCCGAGGGCCACTTAAAATCGGTCCGTGGGCCGCATTTGGCCCCCGGGCCGGACTTTGGACATGCCTGACCTATAGCAACACTTGGGGAACCGACTAATACCTCGAAGCAGCTTCTCATGTAGAGATGTAATGTTAGGGGTGCACCGATCCCATACTGGTATCGGGTATCGGGCCCGATATAGCACAAAACTCTAGATCGGGTATCGGTGGCAAATGGCCCGATCCATAGGGGCCATTCTATTCACTCTAATTATATGTGTGTGCAGTGTGTGACATCATACGCTAGCAACGTGCTCAGCACGCCTGGTAGACTGTTTCCAAACAAGCTGATGTAGGCTAGGCAGGAGCAGCTAACCGCATGGAGTAAGCCAAAGGATCACCTATTTTGAGGTATTTCACGCTAGCTACGCCAACCAGTTTGACACAGGGCTCGACATTAACAGCTGCCCAGTTGATAAGGTGACATCACACACAGACCCTCTCGCTCCCTCTCTCATCTCCCTGACGCAGCCCTGGGGCCGGTTGCACCAACTGGTCTTACAACTGGTCTTAAGCTAAGTCGGTCGTAACTTTACGACCTAACAGCTACGCCGGTTGCACCTACAGGGCTTAAGCCTTCTTCTCACTAAGACCGGGCGTAAATATTACGCCTAGTCCAGAGCAGGCGTAGTCATGGGTAGGGCTGGGTTAAAAAAAATTGATTATCAGATTTTTAATCTATTTTTATTTTTATCCTTGAATATCGATTCATATCTCCAGAGATCTATTTTTTTTTTTTTTTCCCCCGTGAACTTTAACCCTGAGAGACTCGCGGCACCACCAGCATCACGGCTGCAGTGCTGCTTTAAACATGGCTGCCGCCAGTGGCTGATTATCATTCAGATGATCACAACCAACCTAATACATCCATGGCATGATCACAACACTATTGCAATTTTCAATCCATGTCTCGCACAGGTTCCGAGAGGAGGGGGGACGTCTGAGCTGGCATTACATTAAACTAAACATGGCAAGGATGCAGCGGATTTGTTTAGTGTTTACGTTAGCTGCTGTGGCTAGCGAGTGTTAGCGCACTAGCGCGGGCCTACACCCAGACTCACTCAGACAAACCACTTGTTGTGATCAACAAGCCCCCTATTAACTCATTGAGTGCCAGCCACTTTTGGAGAACGGACGCTCCCAGTGCCAGAGTTTCAGAGCGTTTTCAGTGATTTCTCGAGGCCCACAGAATATTGTGTGATATTACTATGTAAACACCGAACACGCACAAAGAACGAGGAGACTCTTCTATCATCAGCAAAAAAAAGTTTATTGATATCATTTTCCGTTCTTTAGTTATCAGCCGGAGAAGATTGGTGGATTTCAGCAAAAACACACGTTTCAATTTAGAAGCTGAGATATTCAGCCTTTTGTGAAATTAAGCATTTCAAGCACATCACTGACTCTGAAGCTAATATTTTCTGATGTAATGACACCTCAAAAATAATTTCCTTCAATAAAACGGTGAAAACAAAGGAATTTTGTTTGGCCAAATAATATTTTTTAGCTGCAACCAGCAGCGCTGGCCCCTGCGTGCGCTGCTGGTTGCAGCTTCTCGCTGGTCTTGATTTACTGCTGGTGGGCATCAGATATTCTAGCTTGTTTGCCTGTCTCTGTCCATCGAGCCTGCTGTCTGGGTCTGTGTTTACTAGGGATGGGTACCGAACTCGGTACTTTTACAGGCACCGACCGAATTACGTCGGTACTGCCCCGTACCAGTTCACATAAAAACGAACGGTACCAAATTTCGGTACTTGAACGCATCTGAGTACGGTAATAGAAAGAGAGTGGTTAAAATAGAAATTCCGACGGAACCTTAAGGCAACACGCGAGAGCGCGTTACGTCAGTACGTCACTCTGGTTCTGAAAGCAAAACAGGACCAGCCGAAAGCTGTGGCTACACTTTACCAAGATAGACTCAGACAACACTGGTTGCAACATGTGTGATGTGAATTGCAAAGCTGGCCAGGGAAACACCTCAAACTTGAGGAAGCATGGTCAAACACAAGATATATTTAGCTAAATGCTGAAGACTGTAACGTCTTAGATAGGCTGAGGGTGAATGAAGCAGATAGCCTACCGCACCGGAGCTAACGTTAGCAGCACCTCCTCAGCTGTAACGTTGAGAGAGGCATCGACTTCTACAACATCAAGTAACGTTATTTAATTAGCTAGCGTTAGCTGGATAAGTTGTTTCACTGCCGTTGTGGTTGTTAGATAACGGGGCTTTTCACTGTCTTCACAACGACTGCAAACGTTACTACGTTAAACGTTAAATGCTAACGTTACTCTTGCTGCAGTAATTGTCAAGGGTTCAACAGAACGTATTTCCTCAGCCTGTATAGTAGCTATCAACATGAAATAAAAAGCATCTGAGAGCTTAAACCCGTGGCTTTTTATTTGGAAGGGTCACATTTGCCATAATCTTTATTAACATTTCTTAAAATGCATTAGAATATTTTAATTTTTAATTTTTGGGGTTAAAGATAAAACATTTTTTTAATGAACATTAGGGCAAATATAATACGAAAAGCCAAAGGGTTAAGCTCTCAAATGCTTTTTATTTTATGTTTCTATGTGCTACAGAGCCTGAGATATGAAGGCTTTAGTGAATACTGACCGCTCTCTCTGAGAAGTTTGGATTTTTTTTTTTTTTACAACTGTAATTTTTTTTGTTATTAGAGCGTGTAAAGTACCGAAAATGGTACCGTTTTGGGTACCGTACCGAATTCCAGGTACCGGTATCGTACCGGTATCGGTTCAAATGTGAACGGTACCCATCCCTAGTGTTTACTGTCAATGGTTGTATGCTGCCCTGCGTGCCCCACCCCCCTCCTCCTCCTCCGTGGGAGTGTCTCTGGTGGGTCTGCTGCGTTTGCTCTGCGTTTGCTCTGCACTGAAAAGTGCGCTGCACCCCACTTTTTCACAGCGTGTCGCCAGCTCCCAGCTGAGAATAATGTAACTTTTCAGAAAGACGCTGGTGTCGGCAAATAAATCATATGGAGGGGCTATCGCAGCGGAGACGGAGGGGCTCAATTGTGGCAGCAGATTGACTGCTGTTCACAGGCACAGCTAACATTATGCTTCATGCATATCGATGCATACCGATGCTGTTTCCGTTTCCATAACGACGACTTCTCTGTTTTTTACTCAACTTTCTCTAATCTGGAGAGCACTGTCGCCACCTAATGGGTCGGTAAAATAGGTTATACACATTCAACATGCCCCAAAATTTTACAGGAGATGGATCTGGCTTTGATCCACGTCCCACCGTCAAAAAACGCAATTGACGACTTTAGTCGTCATTGGCACTCTACGTTACTATCCGAATTGACGACTATAGTCGTCATTGGCACTCAATGAGTTAAAGCACTTTATACTCACAGAGCTGGCATAAACCATATAGAAACTAATAGAACCCCCTGTACCCGAAAGGAAACGTCCAGGGATTGTGTCTTTAACGGACCACTATTATTGAGCTAATTGTTAGCTATATATGCAGCTGGATATAGCTGGAGACCAAAAAGCATCAGTCAACATCAGTGTTTTCTTTAATCTGGTGGCAGCATTTTTTAGTAAAAAGTGAAACGACACAGATGGTGGTTTATCTGTCTCACACACTGTAATGGCATCACAGAGATGTTTTAGCTTTGTTTGCATGCGACCATACCACAACTCCGCTCACGTGTTTTGTGTCATCAATCGGTTTTGCAATCGGTGCAAATAAAGCAATACAGGAATTCTCCGATCTCATATTTAGGCTGAAAAATCGACCGATTCTGTTCGCTGGCCGATCGATCGGAGCATCCCTACTTTTTTGTGAAATTTAGCAGGTTTGACATTTAGTTAACGGTTCATCTTCTGATGTTTGTTTACCTTTCAGCACTTCATATTTGCATCACACTGTAATGGGTCTTACTCTTGCATTAATGTGGTCTTTGTCTTCTTAACAGGCTCCGTGAAGTCTCAGAGAAACTCAACAAATACAACTATAACAGGTGAGTCTGTGTTGACATGGGGACTGTCAGCTTACTTTGATGATCCAGATTGATGTATGTGAACTCTATTCCCTTTATTATCTCATATTTCCTGCTATTTATCTCCTTTTGTTTCCCCCGAATCCAGTCATCCACACCTCAGTCTGCTGGAGCAGGCCACACTGAAACAATGTGTGGTCGGTCCAAACCATGCTGGATTTCTCCTTGAGGTAATGCTGGAAGACATTCGCACTACTCCAACTGGATTACTTTTACTGGGGGATGTCCTGTAATGTAATTTTGCCATGATTTGTGGATAATAGTCCAGTAGACCGTTTGCATGGAATAAAATATCTCTTGATTTCCTTCAAATTACTGCTCATAGTCAACACACAAAACATCATGATCTATACTCATCTTTTTATCTGCCGACCTCCAAAAATGTAACACCTATTTGAACATTACCGAGATGACTTTACAATTACCATTATCAGACGACCTCTGCATTTTGCTGAAAAATGGTAAGCAATTTGTTTCAGGGTTTTTACTTTCTGGGCTTTGTGTTGATAATAATTAATTAATTATTAAATTACAGGACCTCCTCAGATTAAGTTAATCCAGTTTGAACAGGGTTATGGACACATTGAAGAGACATTTCAGTAATTCACCTCTGTATGTATGTTTCTAATATTTCACTTAAAGGACGGCTTTACCGTGGGGAATATGAATATATATCAATCTCACGCCCCTAAGGTTTTAGAATCCGTTGAAATATTTTGAAATTGGAGCTTCACTGCCTGACCTATCAGGCATCTCTCACATTTTTAGGGAAGCCGGATGACGCGTTACGCGTCACCCGGCTTCCCTCCCCGCTTGCGGAACTCGAGCGCCTATGAACTACAAGTCTTGTGAGCCATGGTCCCGCCTCTAGAGGTCCTCCACGCCCCTTCAGAGCTCTCGACGAAAAGCAAAAGGCAGCCATCTTGTTCACCCGCATAGCATACTGTAGCTAGGTTAGCTTTCCATAGCTCCTTGCCAAGAGACCATATCTCTGGAACGGAAGCACCAAAAGACACGGGACTGGCGGCATTGGAAAGCTCGTCAAATTTTACATCTAGTAGTAGGTGAGTTGAAGTAACGAAATCAACGCTGAGCAATGTACCCATTTTTACACATTTTTACAGAAAATAGTTACAACATCAGATGCGCGTAACTCCTACGAAAATGCCTTAAAATGCATGAAATTTTTTTTATGAAGACATCTCCCGACATATATACTACCGTTTACATTTGGTGCAATTTGGAGGCAATTTTATTTTCGATTTATTTCTTCTTCTTTGTATCTTTTATTGTCGAAGCCTTCTTCTTCTTCTTCTTTGAGCACCAAAAACAATCACACGTCAGTGTTTCCCCTAGAAAAATGTTCAGGCCTGGAGGGATTGCGAAACGTACCCCGACTGCAACGGTGCTAGCCCTGGCGACGCTAACCTGTTGGCATCTATGTTCGCAATGGCATCCCAAGTATCATCATACTATTATGGGATGCGATGCGAACAGTTGTATTATGGGATGTGCGTTTCCCAGGCAACGACACACGTAGACACGTTTTGGGACAGCGCCGCACGCCTGCACGATGTGCCAGAATTCTGACATTAAACTCAGAATTCTAACGTTCTTTTCTGAATTCTGGCTTTATTCTCAGAATCCTGATTTAAAGTTATAATCTCAATCATCTAAAAACAAAACAAAAAAAACAAGCCACTATCTACCTGATAGTGAGTTAACACAATGTTGATTGAGGCTATGGCACATTGATGGAAGCCTTTGTGCTATATGCCATTAGTAATGTCACATAATGCAACACTGATGTTATGTTGGGATGTTACCTGCAATTACCACTCATCACCATAGCTGCCCGTCACCCAATAGAACAAAACTGAAATTTTAGAGATTCTCATAAAAAAAAGAGGCCGCAAGTGACCCTAATCATCTTCGGTAGTTTTAAATTGTGTGTGTGTGTTTTTGTTTGTTTGTTTTAATGAAATTTCAGGCCACCCTATTTGAATTCCAGGCAACCCCACTTTGGGGCGCAACCCTAAGGTTGGGAACCACTGCATTACATAAATAACATTACTTTTATAGATAAATAAATGGTGCAAAGCACATATTGTCATATGTTATAGAAAAGTAAATCTAGGCAAATGATCTGCCCCCCGATGTACCACATGCGCACGACCTAGGTACAACAACAGCACCGGACCTAGGTACAACAACAGCCCCCCCTCGCTGCTAAAAGAAAAATCCCGGAGGAAACACTGCCATGAATGATGTGTCTCTTTCAGGATGGGCGTGTGTGTAGAATCAGCTTTGCCGTCCAGCCCGATCGCCTGGAGCTCAGCAAACCAGATGGCAGTGATGGGTGAGACTTCTTTATGTTGGGATCCTTCCTGGAAACTGTTTTACCTTTGGCACAGAGTTAGAAAACCTATTGCTTTTGTAGATGGTTAGTACAAGATGCATTAAACATGCTCAGGCCTACTGATGGTGGTTGCTATGATTTCAATTCCTTCCTGGCTGAGTATAAAACATTTGGGCAATGGGCATGGTTGCACTTGAAGCTTTCTATCAGGCGTGAAATGTATATGTGAATACATCAGTTCTGTTCTTACCCTGAAAACTGCACTAACAGGCTGCTGGTGGACTGAAGGAATGCTTTGCTGTTAGGATTGTTGAGATGATCATATCTATCCTGTGATTTTCACAATAGGCTGCCTTCCAGAAAGACCCCCCCATTGTTACATGCACTGTAGGGGCATATTATTTGGTTTTCCAATATAAAAATACATTTCCCTTGGTCTGTACTAATCTTCAGGGATAACAAAAGCTAGACAAGCCTGAAATTGTATCCCCAGAGTTTCTAGAAAAGACAGCGTTCTGAAAGCATTAATGACTGTGAGTGTGTTGTGCTTGCTGTTTCATTTTCTATAAAAAAAAAGAATGCCCTTTTACTAGTTGCTATGGTTGTGTTGGCTGTGAGCATGTATTTTTGGTGAATGTCTCATTGATAGTCGTTTACATCTTGCCAGCCAAGCAGCATCCAACAGTGATTTGAGAGTTTTCGAGGCCCCTCTAGTTGCTAACTAAGTATGCATGTGAATCGGGCTGTAAAAGACTGAGGAGCAGCCCCGGTCCAAGCTTTTCTGCAGAACACATGTTTTGTTGCCTGGCACAAACTTGCAAAAGAAAATTAGACGGTTTCAAATGGTAATTGCTTTGCAGTCAGTATCGTTGTGGGTTGCCGGGAAGCCTATGGAAACGAGGACTGCAGTTTGTCTGTTGGGCATGTTCGTCAGCTTTCTGAGCAAGACCTATTATCATCTTTGATACTTTTTAAATGGCAACCAAAAAGCGTTTAATGGCCCATCTTGTTCATTGTTTGAATTAGCTCTTTCTCTGTTTTATATCGGAATAATTCAAATCTCTCTTTCTATTTTCCACTGTCCTGCAAAATTATAGTACCAAACATGAATGTATATTCTTTTGTTGGGAAGTAGCTTAATTCAGTATCATCCTAATCTTTGGCAAGTCCTACACTTTTGTAGCCTTGTGGCACTTTGCTACAGCTTACAACAATTGATATCAACAGCCTAGTTAAAGTACAGTCAGAATAATGAATTGAGCCTAATTATTGTTCAACTCAGAAGACTTCCCATTGTAAGAAATCTTGTTATAGGAGAAAGCAATCGCAGCCCCAAAACCCCAAGAACTTTCAAAAAAGGAAAAAGTCTTGAAGGAGGAACGAGTTGCAGCCAATTCTGATTCCCAAGGGTGTTGCCATGCTAGTCTCCACCATACCCCCTCCTGTTTCATAGTATAAAATCACAAGAAAGCCAAGCCCGAACCAAAGGGCCGAATTTACCAAAAACATGGGTTAATTTTAGTTACTGTTTACCCAGGTAAAAAATTATTATTATTATTTTGGTCCTGTGCGGGACTTTTATAGGCATGTAACTGATCTCCCATCTTTTGTTTCCAGTTCAAAGTTGAGCAGTGGTTCAGGGACAGGAAGAAGCTCCAGGCCAGGCAGGACTAGTGATCCGCCCTGGTTCCTGTCTGGTTCTGACACACTGGGCAGACTGGCAGGCAACACCCTTGGGTAAGTCCTGGCAGGGTTGGCAGAGAGACTAATGGTCCTTTGAAAACTCAATGTGTAGGGCATAACCTTGATGCTGCAAAAGTTAGGGGTTTATTCCCACTGTGTCCATTGCCGTCCACTCTGAAGACAAAACATGCAGGGTTCTGTAAATGGTTTGGCATATTTAGTGCTTTTACTGTATATGGACACTGGTGACCATAGGAGAATCCATTCCTCCTTCAAGATATCTGTAAAAGGTTTTCATTTTGCTAACACAGGCTACAGAATAACCCTCTAAACCTGAACATACAACCCTGACAGTTTAGAATTTTGAAATGGAGTTTTGAATATCAAAATATGTACATAAGACATTTAATCATAAACTGTGCATTTTCTCTCCAATTACCTGGTGAAATTATTAAACGGTTTTGTCCAACCACACTAGTAGTGAGCACACTCACCAATCGATAAAAGCTCAGGTGCAAGGCACAAAACAATGATTAAAAGGAGAGAACAGCCAGCACACTTGAATGTCCTTTCACAGGTTTAATCCAACATCTGGGCAATAACAGCAACAACAGATGTTTCAGCCAAACAGGCCTTCTTCAGCACTCAAACAGGCCTTCTTCAGCACTCAAACAGGCCTTCTTCAGCACTCAAACAGGCCTTCTTCAGTGCTGAAGAAGGCCTGTTTGGCTGAAACGTCTGTTGTTGCTGTTATTGCCCAGATGTGTTCTCTCCTTTTACATTATTACACGGGCCACCAGATACTGCCTTCCCTTGATTGTTGCCAATGCAAAACCTCCTGAGTCTCGACTGCTTTCTCTCAGCTGTAGGCTGAATCCCAGCGTACCCAGATGTGTGTGTGTGTGTGTGTGTGTGTGTGTGTGTGTGTGTTTGAGTTTGTCATGTTAGGCAGATTGTTGCTTTGGCAGTTTCCTCTGACTCTGGCCTTGTGCTGTACATAACAGGAGTCGCTGGAGCTCTGGCGTAAACGGAAGCAGTGGAGGAGGTGGGAGTGGAGGAGCAGCAGGGACAGGTGGAGCAGGAGGTGGCAGCGGTGGAGGAGGAGGAGGGGGCGGAGGAGGAGGTGGTAGCGGAGGAGGGGGCACCTCAGGCAGGTCATCAACCGCGGCCCGGGACTCACGTCGACAGACCAGGGTGATCCGCACAGGGAGGGACCGTGGCTCGGGCCTGCTGGGTAGCCAGCCTCAACCAGTCATCCCAGCCTCTGTCATCCCTGAAGAACTTATTTCTCAGGTACAGAATTCCCCACATATACATTTGTATACACCTTTCCTTGGTTTGGCCAATTTTGTTTGGCACTTCACCGGAAAAATATAGAAACAAATCATACAGTTAACATATTTTCAGTGCAGAGAAAGATGCACTTCAATCTATATTTATGTCGCACATCTCTTTCTTTTGCTCTCATTAATTCTTTATCCGCACACCAAAAGAGCTCCTGCTTGAAGTCTTATTTGCATGACGTTTCAAGCACCAGCTCTTCATCAAGACTGCTTCTCTCATTAATTCTCCCATGACAATTCCCTAATGCTCTTTGCAAAACCATTTTCATTGGCCATAATTCTAATTTCTATTAACTTTAAAGATTTGCTGACCCACATTCTTTTAGGCTGACACTGTTGACACCTCCACTGGTAGAAAATCTCTTGAATCTCTCTTCACACTCCAGATGTTGTTTTCTTGAAGCTTCTGTAGTAGATCTGAGTGGATCGAATAGATGAAAGCAAGAGAGGTGATGATAAGATTTCACCTGGCCTGCCAGGATAGTGAGGGATACAACATCTTTGCTATGGAGGTAATTGGCATTGATCAGACTTTTGGAAGCTAAGGCCATGTCTACATTAGGCCGTTTTGTATGGATTCACACTTCGTTTGCACCGATTATTTGTCGCCAAAATCCGGGCTTGAATGGGAGTGTGGATAGGCGGCTTCCATGGAGAATGGATTGACTCGTGCTCTCTCTCTCTCTCTCCCTCCCGCAAAATATCATCACCATTACCAAGTCAGCCAGAATAAAACGGAAACTTCCAGTTAGAACCTTCACAATAATGGCAGTCAAGTAAGTCTTATTGATGCACGTTGCAACATTTTTGTGCGTGTGTGATCTGAAATACACAGAACACAATAGAACAGAGACAAATTGGAGGAATATCTGCTACCTTTTTTTTTTTTAGATTATTCTCATTTATTACAAGGTAAATAAGATTTAAAGACTCATTATGACATGAAAGACCTTACTATGTTGGGAATATATATATTTTTAACACTTTATTTGTAACTTTTTCATTTAACAGATATGACATTGAGTATACAACTTTCTCGAAAGACAAATATCCACAGAAACATAATCCCAAAAATAACCATAGACAGAACAAAACCAAAATCAGCATGACCGATATATATATATATACATATAAGCGAAAACAAAAAAGGTGCACCATAGCATATTCATCATAGGACAGTCAACGGGAATGAGTAGGAGTTCATAGTTCTAGTTCCAGACCAGGTAAACTATTCAGATAGTTTATTAGGTGGTCCCAGGTTTTGTGGAATCTCTCGACAGAGCCGTTGATGGTACATCTGATCTTTTCCAGCTTTACATTCTGCATGACGTCTCTGACTGGCTGTATGATGGAGGAGTGACAGCCTTCCACTTGAATCATATCAGGCGTCTAGCTAATAGGGAGGAAAAAGCAATGACCCTCTGCAAGTGAGCAGGGGGACCAGACCCAGCTGGGTCTGAGAACCTACCAAAAACAACATATTCCAGTCATAAGCTGTGGAAATGGCTTCAAAAAAAGATGACCAGAAAGGTGTAAGTTTCAGGCAGGACCAGAACATATGATAGGTGGTTGCCAGGCTCTGTTTACATCTATCGCATATAGGGCTTATACTTGGGAATATTCTTGCAAGTTTAGCTTTCGAGAAGTGCAGCCGATGTAACTGTATCAAGGCATGTCTGGAGCATATGGAGGAAGAATTGACTCTAGCAAGAGCCATATGCCATTCCTCGCCTGATAGCGGGACCCCCAGATCATTTCCCCATTGTTCTCGAATATGAGATATAGAGAGACTACAACTATCCATGATACGGGAATAAATCAATGATATTCTACCCTTATTTAGCATATTGACCCTTAATAGGGAATCCAAGCAAGAGAGGGGAGGAAGAATTTGAAAATTAGAAAACTTTTTCTGAGTAAAATGCCTAATTTGTAAGAAAATTAATATTAGTCAGGCCAAATCTTTTGGAGAGTTGTTCAAAGCTTGCAAAAATGTCATCGATATACAGGTCCTCAATACTATGAATGCCCTTGTCATGCCAAATTTTGAAGCCTTTGTCTAACAAAGATGGCTGGAAGAGATGATTGTTTACTATAGGCGAGTGAATAGAAGTGCTCTGAATACCCAGGCATTTTTTTAACTGATTTACAATACGTAGTGATTCGGTTACAACTATATTACCCTAGATATTATTAACTAGCAAAGGTAAGGGTGCGCAGAGTAAGGCAGGGAGCGAGTGTGGGCTGCTTGTGGCCTTTTCCGAAAAGTCAATTTTAAACCTGTAGTAAGTCGACTGTTCTTTTTTTAATCTACCCAGTAATAAATTAGTACTTTTGTATTGAAGGTAAAATCGCCTAGCTTCTGGGATTGTTCTGTCTATTTCTAGCAGCATTGATGCAGCTTTATAAACTTTAAATGAATTATCCACATCAGAATGGCAGAGGAAATCGATGTATCTGGCCGGTGAGTTGTGAGGGTCATTTAATTAATATGCGTGAACGTTAACAAAAGACACTTATCGCCTCATGACATGTCATGCAGCTAGACTGCTCTCTGTCTCTCTCTCTCTCTCCTGCTCTCTCTCTGTTTCCTGCTATAGACGGCACCACTGTAAAATAAAAAGAATAAAAGTTCTTATGCACGCTAAAGGCCCAGCTTGCGGTCATGCACAGCAGATGCATGCCCAGTGTAGATGAATGGTCATGTAGCATGGTTTTCCCCCCATCCAAATAGTAATGACCTACCAAGCCCCTATTGTTGTGTGGTTTTAAAACAGTTGCTCAGTGGTGGTTCAACCACCAGATGTCCCTAAAACAAAAGGGACGCAGCAAGCCAACACATGGCTGGCGATCTTGCCAAAAAGTGAGCCATTGGCGATTTACGGTTCCACATGGTTCAACACAGTTTTCCGCAGCCTGCCAGATAGTGGTCACCTCACGTTATCGTATCGAGGTTAAATGCTGGAAGACGGTGCAGCTTTCCAAGTGTTGTTCACTCGTCAGCTATTCATTAAATTTAGCTTAGCAAGTTAGCACAACTCCTGAAGGCTGAGGAGAAAGGGAGCAAGACACCGCACATTTTGGAAGAGCTTGGTTGGTCATTTCGTATAATCCGACATTAGTCTAAATGAATCAACGTGACAACATTATTAACAGTATAATCACTATCAAGATATTTCGTCTTAAAGCCCCAATCAGTAAGATTTTTGACATTTTTTACTGTAATATAAGATCTTTTTAGTCTTAGGACATGGTAGATTGACTTGTAATAGGGAGACTCTCGGCTTTATTTATCCCACACCGCCCTCCATTGGCCAGCACTGGGACTAAGCAGTTTGCTGTCAACCTGTGAAAAAGAAAAGGATGTGCGCATGCGCTGTATAGCGTAAGCGCTGTCTGCATGAAAGCAAGGAAGTAACTCGATTCGGATTTGCTACGAAAATGATGTTTCACGGAACTATGGATTATTATTTCATCACGTGGTGAGTACCCGATGTCACAACATGTACATAGAGCTTTCTGGCGCTTTGTTTTGTTGACTTTAAACGGCGATATCGTTATCGATACTAATGCACGCAGAGGGTGCAGTTGGAAAACTTACTGAATGGGGCTTTAAAAGACTTAGGCCATGTCCACACGGAGACGACTTTAGGTGTATCCGCTAAAGTTTTTTGTCATATAGCCGTTTCGTCCAGATGGAACCGCGTTCTGGGACTATACGTTCTGGCCGTATACGCTAATTTTTCAAAACGGGTCCCAGAGTGATTAAATCTGAAGACGCCACCCTTGCATTTCCGTGTTTACAACCCATACGCATCTTTCCTGAAACGATGACGCCATAGCCCCACCTCTCTCCACCAGCAACAATAACAATCATGGCAGTAACGTTCGTGCTACAGCAGTGGGGATCTTGCAGCAAAATATAATGCTCCTCTATTACCACCGTCAGCAACAAGTGGACAAAGAGAACAGCGTGTACAACATCCTCAGGGCTCCACACAGCTGACTCTTCCCATCCACCCCTCCCCTCCCTTCATCGGATATTT
Organism: Poromitra crassiceps; assembly: GCF_964638095.1. Classification (NCBI taxonomy): domain Eukaryota; kingdom Metazoa; phylum Chordata; class Actinopteri; order Beryciformes; family Melamphaidae; genus Poromitra; species Poromitra crassiceps. The sequence continues at coordinate 95,086,398 of NC_139623.1, read as the reverse complement.
CCCAGAAGGCTTAGCGGCGGCTACATTTTTACAATAACACAAACAAAATCAGGCTTAACGTGTTAGATAGAAATTATATTTATTTTTAATACAACATGCAATTCTGGAATATTTTAATATTGGACAAAATGAAATGAAATGAAATCTAAACCCTGAGTGTAACCAACATACTCTCTTGCCCTATATATAGCCCTCGTAAATACAACGTGAATAGGGAAGTGAGAGGTTTGAGGAACACGCGGTTGCACTGTGATGTCTGTGATATGCGCTCGTGTCCACTCCAACAAGACTTTAGCTTACTTGACGCGACTTTTTCCAATAAAAACACATTTATGCCATGAGTTTATATAATGTATATTTATGTTGCATCATTTAGCCTGTGCTGTGATGTGCAGGAGCGGCCAATACGCTGGGATGTGTTTGCAACATGTCTAAAGATCATGGAAGTGGATGATATCAGGAATGTCACCGATAGTTAACGTTCTATATTGTAGGCTACAGGGAGACCATCAGCCCTGCTGAACAGCTCTGCATTTGCCTGTATACTGTAGGTTTCATCATTTTATTCATCGACATGGCAAACCTCCCCGCAAAGCCAAGGGTTTAAGCTGCTGCTACAGTGAGATACACATTATAGACTGTGCGCCCCTAGAGGTTGTATGCCATTATTGACGAGATTGTCTTTCTCTGTTATTCTACAGCGGTTTCAGTGGTTTCATGTGGATACACACATTTCTTGAAACGTTTCCATGTTTATGGAAAACTTTTCTGAAACGAAAAAAAAAAAGATAGCTTCCGTCTCCGTGTGGACATGGCCTTAGAGCATGTTAATTAGTTACGTTAGCTTACCTCGCGGTTCATGTCATGTCATGGGCGAAATGAACGTGTCGCTCTTAACTCTGTCACCTGTGACACGCCCCCCCACACAGCACTGTTGCGGCTGTTTCTTGTGCGGCTGGGTGGATGGAAGCTCAGATCAGTATTATGTCCGAGGAGCAAACTTATTCGTCTGATCGACTTTATGGTGACAAGAAGCATGCACATTCACAACTGCTTTACATTAGGACATCAAAGAGAGAGAAAAAAAGACGATACATGTCAACTCCTCAAAAATCGAATCAATAAATTCCTAGTCGGATCGAGAGAGGCGCCAGACGGTGAAATGTCCGTCGACCGGCTCTTGTGGAACTCTCTGTCTGTACCAATCAAGCATGTTCCCTTACATCTGGAGAATATTATTTACTACAATGCTTTTGATGGTATGTTGAACTTGTGACACATTTTACCTTTATCCCCCCCAAAATTTCAGCTCCTACAATTTGCATATTGCACGTGGCCATATTGTGATTTTTTTCTGATTAATTGTGCAGCCCTATCAACCTTATTTCTAGCGGCCATGATGCCTATGTGTTTTTCTTCCGGTGTGATCCTCCCAGCCTTGTTGCTGACAGCTTGACACTCGTCTGGGCGAACGGAGCAAATGACTAATCAGGTCCAGCTTGGCAGAAATCTTGTCAATAAATATCCCTTTAAGAGCGCAGTGCGCAGCCTGCTGTGGCTAATGTTAGCAGCTAGCTATGTTACATGGCAGTAAAACGCCACTAAATGACCAAATTGATTTAACTTTTAACCATTTCGAGTAACACTGTTTCCATACGGACCCCCAGCGTTGGTTAGTTGTTTATAACATGACTATATTTATAACTTTTATAACGTACTCCAGTTTCTGGTTTATAATTCGGGTCTGCAGCCAGAGTATAACAAAGGAAATGGCAAGCTACAACAATAAGTCACGTTAAACCGGAACTTGTACCCACAATTATTTGTACAGTGGGGCATTCAAAAATAAGGTGGATAGTGGGTGCAGAAGAAGCTTGTTTTTCACCCCTTCCCCTCACCAATTTCACACAGTTGGCAGGCTAACCAATTTCTTCACTGAAGGATCAGTAACATCATGCATCACCTACTTTGTCCTGCTTGTCCTTGTTCCACAGGCCCAGGTGGTCCTGCAAGGGAAGTCTAGGAGCGTTATCATTAGGGAGCTCCAGAGGACCAACCTGGATGTCAACCTGGCTGTCAACAACCTGCTGAGCCGGGATGATGAGGACGGGGATGATGGAGACGACACCGCTAGCGAGTCCTACCTGCCTGGAGGTTTGTCATGAAAACTAGAAAAGTTTGACGCTCAAACGGGACACTCAATGACCTACTTACATGTAATAATGTTTACTACATGTTTTTTCTTTGACTGAGATGTAATTTTATACACTACATCACTATTTAGTATTAAACTAATTAAACTAATAAAGAATCAAATATGCATGCAATTTAAGATTTGAAATATTTAAGATGAATAGACCTCAGGTTTCAGCTTCTCTCACAGTTGTATTTTTTAAGCAGCTATATTTATGATCCCCCTTATTTATAATTCCTCGTTGAAATGTTTCCCTGTGCATTTTTGTAAGCTTCTGTTTTATCCTGTTATTGTAATGCCCATTTCCCCTAGAAAAATTTTCAGGCCAGGAGGGATTTCGAAATGTACCCCGACCGCAACGGTGGGGGCCCTCGCTGGCGAGTCGTGGCAACGCTAAACTTTTAGCTAACCTGTTCACATCTATGTTCGCAATGGCATCCCAAGTATCATCATACTATTATGGGATGCAATGCGAACAGTTGTATTATGGGATGTGCGTTTCCCAGGCAACGACACTCGTTGATATGTTTTGGAACAGCGCTGCACGCTGGTACAATCCTCCTAAAAGCAAAATGGTTTTGAATGATTTGGCATCTTCTATTACTAGCAAGACTGTCAACACCAGTATTGTTGTATTGTAATAATATGCCATAAAGGTTTATTGAAATTTTGGGGAGAGCAGATTTTTTGTTGTTGTTGTTACTACTGCTGCAATCTTCTTTCTGGCCTGGCGGGGGCGTCGTTGTAGAATGGTAGGGGAAACACTGTATATGAAGAATAAATTGAGTCTTAACTGAGAATGGCTTCCTTAAACCTTATGTCTTTTGGTATCTGTATCCCTTGTAGAGGACCTGATGTCCTTGTTGGATGCAGACATCCACTCAGCCCATCCCAGTGTGATTATCGATGCTGACGCCATGTTCTCTGAGGACATCAGTTACTTTGGCTACCCCTCTTTCAGGCGCTCCTCACTGTCCCGCTTGGGATCCTCCAGAGGTAACTCACCAACTCACCTCTAACTAGTGAAGGGAAGGCAGGATGTTAGGGAGGCTCAAGTGGCAACACTGGTGATGGGTTTTGTTTGTGGGGATGCAGGTTTGATGACTTTCAAAGACCACAAAATTAATTTGAATGTCTAAAGGAAAGGGGGGAAATTAAATGTTTTCAATATTTGAAGTTTTCCTGACACTTTTACTTAAGAGTGGCTTAAACACAGCAAAAGTATTATATTATATGAGTAAATTAGTTTTCTGACTGGCAACTGTAGGAGACAGACTACAGGCTTGTCCTTTCCTATGATCAGGGATATATGTATTTTCCTCTTTGTGACTTAGGTATTTAACTCAGGAGTAGTTTTCTATGTTTGCTATTATAGTTTGATGTATTTGTATTGGATGCATTTAATTGAAAAGTTGAATTGGTTGAGCTTACATGCTGGGATAATAAATCTAGTTTTCTTTTCTCTTCAATCTGTTCAATTGGTTTTGTAGTATGAATGTTTGGTGTTGCAGTCTATAAATGTTTGGTGTTGTATACTGCATGGCTGTAGTACATACTGTGAGCCCTCTGAGAAAGGCCCGCTAGGCCCACCTGTCTTAATAGAGACCCACTACAGCAGTCTGTTCTAAAAACCTACCTAGACCACCTGGCTTAACAGGGACCCACTACGGCAGTCTGTTCTAAAAACCTACCTAGACCACCTGTCTTAACAGGGGCCCACTATGACAGTCTGTTCTAAAAACCTACCTAGACCACCTGTCTTAACAGGGACCCACTACAGCAGTCTGTTCTAAAAACCTACCTAGACCACCTGTCTTAACAGGGACCCACTACGGCAGTCTGTTCTAAAGACCTACCTAGACCACCTGTCTTAACAGGGACCCACTATGGCAGTCTGTTCTAAAAACCTACCTAGGCCACCTGTCTTAACAGGGACCCACTATGACAGTCTGTTCTAAAAACCTACCTAGACCACCTGTCTTAACAGGGACCCACTACGGCAGTCTGTTCTAAAAACCTACCTAGACCACCTGGCTTAACAGGGACCCACTACGGCAGTCTGTTCTAAAAACCTACCTAGACCACCTGTCTTAACAGGGACCCACTATGGCAGTCTGTTCTAAAAACCTACCTAGGCCACCTGTCTTAACAGGGACCCACTATGGCAGTCTGTTCTAAAAACCTACCTAGGCCACCTGTCTTAACAGGGACCCACTACGGCAGTCTGTTCTAAAAACCTACCTAGACCACCTGGCTTAACACGGACCCACTATGGCAGTCTGTTCTAAAAACCTACCTAGACCACCTGTCTTAACAGGGACCCACTATGGCAGTCTCTTCTGCCCACCTGTCTCAACATGGACCTACTATGGCAGTCTGTTCTGCTAGGCCCACCTGTCTCAACATGGACCCACTATGGCAGTCTGTTCTAAAAACCTACCTAGCCCACTCTTAGCCCATATGCATCCTTTCTTTCTGTCTATCCACTTCTTCTTCTACCTCACATTTTAACATGTGAGTGTGCAAACGGACTCACCCACCAGTATAATTTAGACTCCCACTCAATCTCAGTGCTGCAATTTTGATTTGCATTACAGTGATTCTAAAAAATCTCTCTCTCTCTATTCTTAAAAATATGTTGACGGGTCTTTCCCAGAGAGTGGCTTACTTTTATCCCACTGGTGTGACCTTATTGCATACCAGTTCTCCTTCTTCCCTTAGAGCGCGACTCAGAGCTGTTGCGTGAGCGTGAGTCTGTGTTGAGGTTACGCGAGCGCCGGTGGCTGGACGGGGCCTCGTTCGACACGGAACGAGGCTCCACCAGCCGCGAGGGTGAGCCCAGCCTGGACAAGAAGAGCATCCCAGTACAGAGCCCTGTCTCCCTGGGAGAAGAGCTCCAGTGGTGGCCTGACAAGGTAGGACCACAACTAGAGCTGGGGGTTCAGTGTCTGGGGATTCAGAGACTTTGCTCAAAAATTATGATGAGGCATGTTGTGTGTTGTCATTAGGTTAAAATTGTATTTGAAAATGTGTTTCCTGCAAGCAAGTTGCTCCTCAAGATTACCGGTGATTTATTATAGGCAACTAATTTCCTGTCCATATGCGCCAAGATATGGATAAGTAAATTTTCCTTTAGTAGCACATTTCACTAAGAGCTTTTATTTCCTCGCCAGGATGGTGTGAAGTTTGTGAGCATTGGAGCCTTGTTCTCAGAGCTGGTGGCTGTCAGCTCTAAAGGAGAGCTCTACCAGTGGAAGTGGAGCGAACCGGAACCCTACAGGAATGCACAGGTGGAGTTTTGTGTGTGTGTGTGTGTGTGTGTGTGTGTGTGTGTGTGGGGGTGATATAACAGTTTGGTACAGCAGTCTGGACACTCACTCCAAAAACAAACTACAGAGAATAATCAATAAATCCTCCAAAATAATCCACACCCCCCTTCCGTCACTTGAATCACAAAGGACAATAAATAGAGCAAAAAAACTCATTTCTGACCCCACTCACCCAGCACACCACATCTTCCAGCTGTTGCCCTCCAGGAGGTGCTACTCTGCCCACCAAGACAACCCGCTTTAAAAACAGTTTCTTCCCCACTGCCATAAGGACACTGAACTCTTTATAACAATCCCCCATATCTCTGCTGCTATGACTGTAATATGTATTGTTACTGTGTTTTTCTGTATTTATCTGTCGCTTATGATGCTCAATGTTGGACCATGGCTTATGTATGAACTGTACTGAAAACAAATTCCACCAGCCTGGCTGTGTGGTCATTAAATAATCTAATCTAATCTAATATAGTTAAAACGTATATCAATATACAATATTTCATATCAGTCATTATTATCATTATTGATCATTTTAATGACCCGTTTTTATGAATAAAAAAAAAACGAGAAGAAAAAGGTTGCATTTAACCACTTTATTTTCAACCACCTTATTGTCAAGGCACACAGGTAATTTGTCACACACACACATGCTCTGAGTGCAACTGCAAGCAGTAATTTACAGACATGGTGAGGTTTTATTTTGATGACATAGCCTAGTGTTACCAGCCTTCTAAAAAACTGTTTGGTAAGGTGTATTTCAGAGATGTAGGGTTAAATGAGAATTTCGTTTTTTTTTTTACCTGAAGCCCTCTCCTCACATTCATTATTATCTGACGACTCACCCAGTGTTCTCCGCAGCGTTTTTGTCCGTCTTAGGCGTTGTTTTGAGATCAATAGTGTGCAAGCCAGTCCTAGAATGGAGCTCCGTGGGGGCCACGTGGCAGCGTGCTTTTCGTCCATGTAAATAGACAGTTTTATTCCCGTTTTCGACCCATATCGTCATAATCTGATCCGTAAAGAACGATCAGACTGCTATTCTCCCCCGGGCTCTTTTCAGCAGTAGTTACAGGCATTTATTTCCTCCTGTCGGGTCAGTGAGACCAAATCTCGTCAAGTCAGTCCACAGGCCAGCGGCAGGAAAGTCTCGCGGGACTTGACCGACCGGCTCTGCCCATTAATGGATTTATTTTCCGCTCGCTGCGTATCGCTCTCAAATCCGTCCGTCTCTATGAAACAACAATAACAACTCTAGCTCGTTGCTACTAGTAGCAAGTAGCAATTTGCTATACGCTGAAAATGGTAAGTGTTGACTACACACTGGTCACGTTCACTTCATTTTGATCGGGTAAAGCGCAGCATGCGTGCTAGCGCTGTTACACCCCTTTTGATGGAGCCTGCAGACAGATTTTTGATGCAAGTCGAAAGTCTGTCTCGAGAGATTATCTCCCACTCATCTCCTCCTTCTGATGTTCCGTTTCACCATGGTGGTGTGGTGCCGGGTGAAACCAAACTAGCACTGCCAATGTCAAGGGATATGATTGGCTGTTTATGAGCAGGGGCGGGTGCACTCGGAGTTTGTCTGTTAAATGATTCTGTGTCACTTGTAGTAACAAGGTACATGATTGGCTGTATGAGCCACGTAGCAGAGGGAAGCGCTCTATCGAACGTCCCTATCGAACCATATTTTTATTGTATTGATGTCTCTATCACGATATATATTGCTATCGTGTTATCGCCCAGCCCTAGTGTGGAGGGAATAACATGTTTGTTACTCAATTGAGTGAGCACTAAATATCATTTAGGTAACATCAAGGTAAAATTAGAGTAAATATTTTGTATTCCTAGCTCAGTGATACTCAACCCGAGGCTCTAGACTAGAGTCACATGCGGCTCCTTTATGGGTAGTTGTGGCTCTTCTCAGTCCAACTTAAATTAAATAAATAAATAAATACAAATCTCCTTGAACAGAGGTACTACTTAATCACTAGACCAAAACTTCTCAATTAAGCAGACTGACTGTAGCCCTTAATGAGTAGCAGTTCCTCTTAAGTGATTATGGGCCTTTTATTAGCCTGCACTCTACTGTATCCTACATGTCCCTTTTGCCAGATGTTAGGCAGTCAGAGAGTCTGATGGTTTATTGCCTATAGGAACGCTGCTAACTCTCCACTCCCTCTAATTTTTCCAAACAGAACTCTTCCATTCATCACCCCCGTGTATCCTTCCTGGGCCTGGCCAATGAGAAGATCACCCTGTTGTCTGCCAACAGCATCAGAGCCACTGTAGCTACAGAGACCAACAAGGTAGCCCGCGCTCACTCTTCTTTTTAATGTTAAAATCTGTGTCCTGCTCTGCTAATAGTAACACTGTTTGATCATAAGATAATTTGTGTATCTATAAGATTGTGATTAAATAAATATATGTCTGCAGTTGCTATTCAGCCATCCCTACTCATGATCTTTATTAAATTAAGGCATATTTACTCCCGTTTGTTTGGTAAAGGTGGCCACCTGGGTGGACGACACGCTGAGCACAGTGGCCTCCAAGCTGGAGCACAGTGCCCAGACCTTCCCTGAACTGCAGGGGGAACGCATGGTGTCGCTGCACTGCTGCGCTCTCTACAGCTGTGTGCAGCTGGAGAGTAGCCTGTATTGGTGGTGAGTAGATAGAGGGCATCGCCATTGGAGTAGAATTGTAATTTTGGGAAGATGACTAAAAAATGTAACCATACCAAACTGTCTGAGCTAGGGAGGAGTTGGCTTTAAGTCATCTAGCGTTTTTACATTTCACTGCTTCTATCCATTCACAGGGGTGTTGTGCCTTTTAGTCAACGAAAAAAGATGCTTGAAAAGGCCAGAGCTAAGAACAAGAAGCCAAAGTCTAGTGCTGGCATCTCCTCAATACCCAACATCACTGTGGGAACACAGGTAAGAACATCGAAATAAAAATATATTTATTTGTTCTTTATACTTGTGCCTGTTTGAGAGGGCTCAGTTCCCTTATTCACCTTATCATTTGCCCATATCAGGACGCTTCTGCATAACGTCATTTTGTAATCGTTATTCTGTTTTAGACCCGGAAGTAGATTACTCCCACCTTTATAATTTTTAGACTTGCCAAAAAGCTGTTTTCAAGCAACAACAAAAAAACACGTTTTAATATTTTTTCGGATGAGAACGTAATATTCCAAATATGTGCCCTGTTTATCAGAATAACGCCTATTTTGAAAATTTTAAGGAGCAGTGAGGAGCGCTGACTGTGTGACCGGGGTCGGACTAGCTAGTACCTGTCAGCCCCTACAGATACGACCGTGTCGACGTGCTTTTGTGACTAACGTTATGCCGACCGGTACAGCCATCGGCTCCTTGCAGCAGTAACGCTATGAGCATGTAACTGAAGTTGGCCACACAAGCCGCAGTGTAGCTGCTGAATGTTGCCAAACTTCATTCATAGTTTACAGTTTTAGTTTACAGTTTATCAATGTTTACAATGAAACCCGGCCGGCTAACGCTGAACCGGAAGATGCGTCTGACAAGGAAGAGAAAAAGTGGGCGGGGCAACATAAGGTGAATAGACAAGTGGAGGATTTAGGCCTCTAACTATGGGAGAGTGTTCCACCTTCTTCTTTTTTCATTCTACTCACTCAGGTTAGGTCCTCAGCGTAAGCCTTGCGGTTGATATAACCTTGATACAACATGTATTTATTGGTTCCTTCCTTAGGTGTGCTTGAGGAATAACCCCCTCTACCATGCCGGTGCAGTGGCCTTTTCTGTCAACGCAGGAATTCCCAAGGTGGGAGTCTTGTTGGAGTCTGTCTGGAACATGAACGACAGCTGCAGGTTCCAGCTGCGCTCGCCGGAGAGCCTCAAGAGCATGGAGAAGACCACTAAGACCCAAGAAATAAAGTCAGTTCCATTATACCTAGGAAAAAGCAGTGCATGTTGGGACCTGATTTGAATTGTCTCCATCTGTTTCTGTGCAGTAGTTATAGGCCTAATACATAGGTTCTTTGTGATTTTGCTCCCTCTAACAACCTATATGTGTAGAAGATCAGGTTTATGTATTCGTCATGGCTAGCATAGGCTAAAAAAGGCAGCTCTGCTGGATCTCAGAGAATTTAACCACTGTGAAGAAACCGAAATCAGAACAGTTGAGCCCAAGGACTTCGTCTCACTTACGTTCTCCTCTTAAAGAAATTTAAAACAAATCTGTTTGATCTGACAGTGATTAGGCCCTGCTCGCTCAGTCATCCATCTCACCCACCCATACATGGTCCTTCTCACTCTGTTCTGGAGTTAAATGAACCCAGTTGAAAATAAGTGCTGTGCAATGCCTTCATGTGCTTAACATTTTTTTTTTAATTAATCCAAAATTAAAAATCATTCAGTGAATCATCTTCTTATCCTCTAGAACGGAGAGCAAGCCAGAGTTGGTGAAGACTGAGATGGGTCCCCCTCCCTCCCCAGCGTCGACTTGCAGCGATACCTCTTCCATCGCTAGCAGTGCCTCACTGCCTTACAGTATGTCAGCTTCTCTCTTGCTATCTCTCCCTCTTAAGCTCTAGCCCTCTCGCAGCACTCCATCTTGCCTGTCCTCTCTATCTCACAGGCACAGAAGCCATTTCTTCCTCTGTCTGTGCTCTCACGACTCCTTTGACTTTGAAACAGATGGTGCAGTCTTTTATCAACTAGTCAACCCCCCCCCCCCCCCCCCCCCCCGCCTTTTTCTCCTGTGAGTGAAGTATGGCCAACTCACGGTACATCTGTTGGAGCCGTTTGTTGCCCTTTTACTACCTCTTATCATGACAACCAATATGGCAAGGTGTGGGGTTTTAATAATTAAGTTTTATTTAGTACAAACTAATCTTTTATGACCTGGTTAGCAGCATTATAGCTTTCATGGCCAGATCTGGAGTATTAAGCTATACCATTTTATATTTTGCATTGGTCTGCCTGCTTTTGCTGCCGACGATAATGAAGTGTCTTGTCTTAGTATGTTGTGATCGATCGAAGTCCTAGCAGTTATTATTATTTTGTACTCTTTGCAGAGCGAAGGCGCTCTACCCCGGCTCCCAAAGAGGAAGAGAAGGTCAATGAGGAGCAATGGCCTCTCAGGGAGGTGGTGTTCGTGGAAGATGTTAAAAATGTCCCCGTAGGAAAGGTGGGTGCTGACGGGTTGTGGGTGAGTCTGACAGTGTCTAGCATTGTCATTAGACCTAAGCTGCAAATGCAGTAGTAGTTTGCATTGCAATGTTGTTGCTTGAGTCTCTGTTACCTTGATCACGTTTTCTTCCCTTGGTTTTCCTATTATGTGTTTCTTCAGATTTTTTTTTTTTTTTTTTAAATCTCTATTTTACTTCCGATCAAAGGTGCTTAAAGTGGACGGTGCGTATGTTGCTGTGAAGTTTCCAGGGACATCGAGCAGCATGAACAGCCAAAGCACTGCTGCTCCCATCGACTCCGACCCATCGTCACTGCTGCAGGACTGTAGGCTCCTAAGAATAGATGAATTGCAGGTATGGAAATAAATCATGCTTTCATTCACAACACCGCCATACCAGCATTTTCCCTGAAATGTTAATTGGTCTTGAGGTGGGAAATTGGTGGTACAGATTTCTCTGAATATCGATCCATGCACCCATTCCAGCATGAACCCATGCAGAAAATGTTCCTAAACATTTCAGGGATAAGCTGCATCTATGAAAGGGGCTTAGTATAGCTTATTATGAAGAGTTTTTGTGCTTCATCTATGTAGTGAAAGTCCACCATGCTCTGTTTCCGACAGGTGGTAAAAGCAGGTGGAACTCCCAAAGTTCCCGACTGCTTTCAGCGCACACCTAAAAAGCTCTGCATCCCAGAGAAAGCTGAGATTCTGGCTGTGAATGTTGACTCCAAAGGTATGTAATTTCAATTTGTTACCAATATATTTCTGTAGTTTGAAGAGGGTGTTTCTAGTCCTCTAACCTCTCTCCCCCCCCCCCCCCCTTTCAGGAGTTCACGCAGTGCTGAAAACTGGTAATTGGGTAAGGTACTGTATCTTTGACCTGGCCACAGGCAAAGCTGAGCAGGAGAACAACTTCCCCACCAGTAACCTGGCATTCCTGGGTCAGAGCGAGCGCAATGTGGCCATATTCACTGCAGGACAGGTGAGCAGAGCACCTGTATATGTCATATTTTGCAGAAATTAAAGCACATGTTAGCTCTTAAGTAGCTCTTGAGTAGCTTTCATACATTCAGGTGGTGTCTCATCATAGGCGCGTGGCCAATTGGTCAGCGTGGGTGAAATACTCCCGTTTCCCCCCACGGCCAGACACACACACACACACACACACACACACACACACATTACTGGAAGTAACGTGACCGACTGTATCTATACCTGGTGTAAGCTCTTGACATTTGAATGATCTTTCTTCCAGGAGTCTCCCATCATCCTCCGTGATGGAAATGGCACAATCTACCCTATGGCCAAAGACTGCATGGGTGGAATCCGAGATCCTGATTGGCTGGACTTGCCACCCATTAACAGCCTTGGCATGGGGGTGCACTCTCTGGCCAATCTCCCATCTAACTCCACCATTAAAAAGAAAGCTGCTATTATTATCATGGCTGTTGAGGTAAATAGACACCAGGCATTGAAGCCTGTTTTATGTGTAATTTACTTTCATAGGGAGGATCAATGAAGAATGGTCCATTTAGATGTTCATAGGATTACTATTTGCAATACCCTTTGGAGGCTTCTGTAGAGAATGTTGAGAAACAATTAAATAACCCTAAATAAATAGACAAACAAATGGCTAAACCCCCCCTCCAAGAAAAGAAAAGATTATACAGATACAAATTAACTATATTACAGATAAAACATTACCTTGCAAACCCCACCTCACTGGAAATATTCCTACCCGTTAACCTCTCTAAAAAACAGAGAAAATTGTCCAAGTTCAAATTAAACCAACAATATTACTAGCACATGAGAGAGACTGGGGGAGAGGGAGAGAGACTGAGGGAGAAGGAGAGAGGGGGGAGAGAGAGGGAGACATTGCGCACGCGGCAATAGGGCAGGCGAGGCCACACAGCAGCCGAACTGCGGGCGAGGCCGCGGCTGCGTATGCGAGCTGCAGGGCGAGCTGCAGAGCGGGCGAGCCTAGGAATCGATGCCTAGTGTGTGTCTGTGTATATATATATATATATATACTAGGACATCAAGTACATCCAAAATAATTATCACACTTCATTACTTAATCATCCTCTTTCATTGTGCATTTCAGAAGCAGACGTTGATGCAGCATGTGTTGCGTTGTGACTATGAGGCGTGTCGGCAGTACCTGGTGAACCTAGAACAAGCCTTCCTGTTGGACCAGAGTGGTCAGGCCCTCGGAGCCCTTCTGGGCCACCGCTGTGACGGTAACCGCAACATCCTCCATGCTGCCGTCTCTGTCTGCTTCCCTGTTAGCAACAAGGAGACCAAGGAGGAGGAAGGTAAGCTGGAGCGATAGACAGCATATTAGGATCTCTGTGAGAGATTGTGGGTCTGTATAATGCTTATCAGTTTAATATTCAAATTCAAAATTCATTAAAAAGGAGAGTTGACTTGGGTGCAGTATTTATAGTCTCACTTTGTTTCCCCCTGTACACTTGCAGTATTAAGATTTTCTCATTTGTTCTTTTGTTTAATGAAAAAAAAATTGTGAATTAGTCTCAATTAGAAAAACTGGGATGTCTTTATTTCATATGGGTGCCATGGATTTTTATTGGCATTGGCGGGACCATTTATTACCCCGTTTTTCAGTCTTTGTTTTTAAATTGTTTTTAAATTGGAATAACGGTTTAGTGTCACACAGGACTATGGTTCCACACTGCCATTTTTATACTTTTATTCTTAGCCTTTCTCAGCCATGAACTTTTGACATCATAATTGGAAAATTTTGACAATCATGGAAAAATATCAAATTTTCACTCAACACTTACTGGTAATTCCTTATCTGAATCTGTTTGTTTGCTGCTCCCCGAATCTTGTTTCCATGTTAAGTCTTGGTGCTGTGTCATTCCAGAAGCTGAACGGTCAGAGAGAAACACATTTGCAGAACGTCTGTCTGCTGTAGAGGCAATTGCCAATGCCATCTCTGTGGTCTCCAGCAACAGCTCCGGAAATAGGACTGGCTCCTCCAGTAGCAGAGGGTAAATAACTTGTTGTACATAGAAAGAGTGATGATGATGATGCGCTACACAGGATAATGAGAATCAGGGCTCCAGACTACAGTAACTTTTTACTCTAGGTGCACCGGTGCGCCTTAATTTTTAATTTAGGTCCACCAGCACAAAATTTAGTTGCACCCACATTTTTCACCACACCTTTTGGCACTGCAATAATACATTTTAAGCGTTACCTTCTTTGTAATTTTGTATACATATTGGCAATTTATTAAAGTGATACACTCAAAGAGTTTCATTTAAATAAATGTCTGTTAAGTCACTATCACTCTGAGTTAACACAATGGGGGTTGAGCCTATGGCCCATTGATGGAGGGTTCTCATGATGCACTATGAATTTCTTACCAGAATGCCTCAATGCAGCTCATTGGCTATTGTCATTAAATTATCATTAACCATTTTTTTAGTCATCTGTAGTTTGCCTAACAACATGTAATGATTGCAGTGAAAAACCATAGCAGATAGCTGCTCTTAGATGGTCTAACATTAACAGACACCATAGTCATATTGTCAACAACACATTTTAGCATGTAGGGTAAGGTTATCATTCCCAGAATTTGCTTGATAGTTATAGTTAGTGAGATGCTAGTCTCAACGCCAGACCCATGAGAGTTCTTAGGCTGATACACTACGTTACTGCATGCTGCAGAGCTCTCTCTGGGTCTGGGACACTTTCCCTCAGCCGGCTGGTTATGGGAGGGAACCGTTCGCTTGGCCAGTGATATGCCAGTGATGGATTCAGTCCTCCCCAATCAGTAACGACTTAGCGATCAGACGACACGGGAGGCGCAGCCCAATTTTCGAACCGCTCTCTCATCGGTGCTACGACCTGTCACTCATTCAATTTCAACCCGCCTTCAAAAACCAGCAGTGGCTGTGAAGCGGCACAGACTCATTTATGTAGTATGCGGAGCACAGCGATTCAACTTAATATTTAAGTCTGGGGAGAGACTAGTGAGATGCTAACGTTAGCGATGCTAATTAGATGCTAAGATATCATTGTCATGCCAGCCAGCCTAACGTTAGCCAGAACTCATGTCTGTGAAGCTGTAGCTTCATTAACGCATTATAAATCCATCTGTTTGTGACTCAGAGTCCGGTACGAGTGAGTCTGGCCAGTCAGCTAGGGATCTGGATGGCTGGCTGGCTGCAGACTGTCCTGTGTTCCACTAGCGATAAGAATGACTTCCAGTCGGATTTTCAAAGGAAAACGATTATGCACAAGTCTCAAGCACTCAGAAGCAATTGAAAACGTTTTATTTTTGTATTTCCCAGTCTTTGTGTGTGTGCATGATGGGGGGGGTAGGTTGACAGCACGGCACGCTGTGGCGAGAGAGAGAGAAATACGCTACAAAACCCAAGGTGCATCAGTGCGTGTTATAAAAATATTTAGGCGCACTGGCAGATTTTACGGTGGGAAAATGTGTGTAAATAGGCGCACTCTGGAGGTTTTCGTGCAAGAAAGGGTCTCCTCTTGTTGGGTCTCCCAATTCAGTAAATCAGTTCATACCAAAACATAGAAACTATACAAGGGTGACATGGGATTCATCATGGCATTATCGCAAACGCAAGCTTGCGCCTTTAATGTTTAGGCAACCACTGCCTCGTGTCTTCTGATTATGACAATCTGATTACAACAATCAGATTTTAATGTGTAAATCCAACATGGAATCAATAAAAATGTTTTAATCTTAATTCTATTCCCTTCTTTTGATTTGTGTTGTTTCTAGACTGCGTCTGAGGGAGATGATGCGGCGGTCTCTAAGAGCAGCAGGTCTCGGCCGCCATGAGTCTGGTCCTTCCTCCAGTGACCACCAAGACCCTGTGTCTCCACCCATTGCCCCTCCCAGCTGGGTGCCTGATCCCCCACCCATGGACCCTGGTCAGTGCAGCAAATCGCTGCCAACTAGCTAGCACGATCGTAGGGCTGGGCAACACATTTTGAATTTTCGAATAATCGTTTTTATTATCAAGATCGACTTTTATTATTGAAAGTCGAAAATCTTTTTTTTTTTTTTATAATAATTTGTTATCCTTACCCGCGCTTGTCTCTTTAAGGAAGACACCATTTGTCCATGTGACATTGCCGTAGGAGCTGCGCACCAGAGCAGTGCGCATTGGAGCAGAACAGCTCTGACAGTAGCAGCACCAGTGAGCAGCACCCAGTAGCTCTAGAAACGCTAGAAATATGGTAGAAATGGTCTTAACTGTCTATTAGTGATGCACGGGTCAGGGTTTTTTAATGCCTGCATCAACCCAACCCGTCATCGTTAATATATCTGAAAACCCAGAACCCAACCCAACCCAGCAGCCCACAAACGGACAATTTAATGTAATATGTCTCTGGACTCACAATGAGCGCAGCAGAGCTCTCCAATGTGTCCAAACTTGTGTCTCTCCTTCTCTCTCTCACAGACAGACACACACATGTCTGCCGGTGCGCGACTGGACAACAGTTTTAGTGCTCTGGATGCGTTGCGCGGCTGCTTTCATGTTGTTGAGTTCTTTCTGCTTCGTCGGCGCTACAAACTCAGCTATTATCGATCTTTCCTCAATTAATCCAAGGTCTCAAAATGGAGGTAGCTGGTAGGGGAGGTAGGCTACAGAAACAGTTCTTATTCCTTCCAATTTATTTTTATTACCTCATGCGCTCTCAATTGGTCACGTAGCCTACTCACATTGAAGTAAAATTGACAAATAGATCACAGTCAAGTCCACACAGAAAATCTGCGGTGGCATTCGTTTTATGGACACTTGAAATAATAATTACAGTGAATAATCCTTGTTTGTTTTGAGAGCACATAGGCTACCTCATTTGAAGCGTTTCTTTACTAGTGCAGCAGGTGCACTGCAGACGGCTTCAGACTCGCTGATTGTGTGTACGTGTGAGAGTTCACGTCTTAATAAAGGGTTACTCTGCGTGTTTCACAACTAAATGATATTATAATGTTGCTTTGTCACCTTCTGAGCCTGCCCTGCCCGCACCCGCGATATTTTCATAATTTGCCAACCCAGACCGCCTGTGGGGCAGGCCAGCCCGAGGGACCCGGCGGGTTCTGGGTGACCCGCACTTCACTACTGTCTATATTACAGCAACACTCAGCCACAAGGAAAAGGTTTCAAGGCTTGTTACTGCATGAAGAAAAGCTGATATTCTGTCTACTGTTCCATGGGCCACCTCAGCACTACGCTAATGCTAACGTTGCCAACAGCTAATGTCGGTCTGTCTGCCTAATGACAATAAGAGTGCCAAAGTCACCCCCTCTCCCTGTCCATGGGATTTCATCCGCCATTCATTTTTCCATAGACCTTGGGTAAAATGCTTATAAAAATAGTTTTACTTGGTCAAACCAAGCAATTCAACTATACTTAGAATCAGGGGAGACCATGTAAAATTTGGCTTTTGTTTTTGTTTTGGGGTGGGCGAATTTTGACGAAAAGTTGACTTTGGCCCAGCGAATTTCGACTACCGTAGTATGTTTGCTAGAAATGCCCATCCCTACACGATTGTAGATAATCTTTCAAGGTGTCCATAATGCTTTTGATTTAAGTGAGAGGTCTGGTGTTGATGTGCTCTCAGACAACTGTGTTCGAAAGTTATTTTTTAATCTTAAGGTAACTGTCTTCTTGCCAGAAAGAGGTCTAAAACATTTAGTTAGGGAATAAAGAGTCTCAGGACGTTGCAGTCATGTCTCTTAAAGGAAGAGAGATTTACAATCTTAATATTGCTAATATTTGCTACTTTTATTAGACTATCAATAAATACATTTTAAATCTATTTTATATTTATATAGGCCAAATCATAACAAGAGTTATCTCAAGGCACTTAACAAATAGAGCAGATAGAAGACCAGGCTCTTTAACTAATATGTGGTTTCCCCAACAGACGGTGACATTGACTTTATCCTAGCCCCGGGTGTGGGTTCGCTCACCACTGCCTCAACAGGGACCAGCCAGGGACCCAGCACCTCTACCATACCAGGTCAGATAGCACCTTCACTATGGAAGAACGAATGGGGAGGAGATAGTATTTTCACTGCTAGTCAGGATTTCATTTAAGTGGCCACATGTCATATGCAGAGAGATCAGGAGTCCATTTCTGCTGTCTTTTGTGGGTGTTAACAACTGGCACTGATGTTGTACCTTAAAATTATGACACCCATGACAATGTCTCCTTCTCATCGGCTCCTTAATGCTTTATTAGTTGAATACATCTTAAGTATTCTGAATACAAAAATGTATATGGTATCTCTAAGATCTAACCAATTGTCTTCTCCCTCTGAGCAGGGCCGTCCACTGAGCCATCTGTGGTAGAATCTAAAGACCGGAAGGCCAACGCGCACCTTATCCTCAAGCTGATGTGTGACAGCGTTGTTCTGAGGCCACACCTACGAGAGCTGCTCTCTGCCAAGTACAATTCTACTTTTATATAATATTAGAACATTTCTGAATTTGTACAGAAGCAATGTTGCAGCCTTTAAATAAAAGCGAATGGACAGAAGCTTTTTCTTGTGCAGCAGATGGCCCTGGTTTTTGTCTATTGTTCTTTTTTTATTCACTGTTCTGTCCCTGTAACGTGTTTGTGTGTATTATTGTTGTGGTGTTTGACAGGGATGCCCGTGGAATGACCCCATTCATGCTGGCAGTCAGTGGGAGAGCCTACCCTGCAGCAATCACTGTTCTGGAGGCTGCTCAGAAAATGGTCAAGGGTAGGTCACTCAATCAGCTGGCACATCTACACATCACGGTTCATTGTGGTTGTTATATAGAACATGAATTAGCTATCTAACTAACCTCCCGTGCTGCCGACAGCCTGCTCTGTTTGCTATCCGAGTGTCCGTCACATAGATAACACCTCCCGCTTTATCTCACAACAGCGCACTGCTGTTGTGAACTGGGTTGGCATTTAAAGGGAAGCTGTTCTTGCAAACCTGAAAACCTGTACTTATACCGCGTTCAAGACAACTTGGAACACCGGAAGTTTCAACTCAAAACCTCTGCCCCCGACATATTTCGTTCACACTATAGGTTGCTATTAGCAACCTGTGTTCAGTTAGCATTGTAGCTACCTACTAGCTAACAATGTTAACCGAACATGCTGAATGCTGAATTTCACATTATTGCTCTGATCAGGGCGAAACATAGATGACACAAACACATTAACGTTAACATTACATAATTAAGACATGTTTATGTTTTAACACATGTTTGTGTTAAAACATAAACAAATGTCTTTATAATAATTCTGTGATTACCATTAACGATACAAGTCGCCGTTTTGATGTGGATATGACGTCAACTCGGACAAAGTGGAGCTCTGAATGATACCCGAATTTCCGATCTGTAAATCCGACCTGGACGATCTGGTTCAATTCACTTTTTACAGGTCGGAACCCATTTTTTCCCGGCGGTCCAAGTTGTCTTGAACGCGGTATTCTGCCTTTGGTAGTTATCCATTAGTTATGTCTACGATGGCCTATTTTGACTGCCCTCCTTAGAACAACAATCATGTTATAACTAGCTGTCCCTCTGTTCTTATATTTTACTCTTTTGTCGCTGAATTGTCTTGAACATAGTGGGTGACCCTGGCATTGCAGAGAAGGAGGATGCAGATTCTGTCTTTATGGAAATGATTTGCCCCTTGGGGACCAACCCGGATGACTCTCCCCTATATGTCCTCTGCTGCAATGACACCTGCAGCTTCACTTGGACCGGAGCCGAGCACATCAACCAGGTCAGTCCTACAGGACAGGAGGGCCTCGCTCTCTGAGATTCAAAGGAAAAGCTCTTGGTTACTACAAAGGAGGCAGTGTTAGTAAGCCGTATTCAAGTCTTAATGAAACGTTTCTTGTTTGTTTTGTTCTTGTTTTGTTTTTGTAAGAGTGGGCAAAATGAGGATTTTTAATGTAATGATCAATTCAAGTTGTCACTACTGAAATCTATCATCACATTTACTTTTTTTGGCGACTAAATTTATCACCACATTTACTTTATATTTAGGATATCTTCGAGTGTCGGACCTGTGGTTTGCTTGAGTCTCTCTGCTGCTGCACTGAGTGTGCCAGGGTGTGCCACAAAGGACACGACTGCAAGTAAGTGTCAGTCTTTATTGTTTTTAGCCATGTTCAAGCTTTGTAAAGGTTTGTATCTTTCTTATCGTTGCTCTTGATCTCCACTATTTCAAACTAGGTTATGTGCATAGTCATACTCTTTTGTGTTGCTTCTCTTCTTTCCCAGGCTTAAGAGGACCTCTCCCACAGCATACTGTGACTGCTGGGAGAAATGCAAGTGTAAGACACTGATCGCTGGCCAGAAGGCTGCTCGCCTGGACTTGCTATACAGGTTACTCACCACCACCAACCTGGTCACCACACCAAACAGCAGGTAAGACCCCACTCAGATGCCCTTATCGTACTCTTCGGTACTGCCATTTACTATCTACAATATAGTTTGATTAGTGTACTTTCTACGTCATTTACTTATATAACAAAGTGATTTATAATGGGAAGGTTTGTGTGGGCCTTCTTGATGTAATCAAATTATTTGGACATGCTGTATGGGGGACACCTGGTATTGTGTTACTGGCCAAAAAGTGATATTTCTCCAATCGGGTTTTGTTTCTGTCCATAGGGGGGAGCATATATTACTGTTCCTGGTGCAGACTGTTGCTAGGCAGAGTGTTGAGCACTGTCAGTACCGACCGCCACGAATCAGAGAAGACAGAAACCGCAAGGCTGCCAATGCAGAAGGTCGGTAGAGGATCATTTTCACATTTTCTCCACCTTTCAGTATCAGTGCAGAGGTTTATACATTTATTTTCCAAATAAGTAAAAGGCATCTCTGAAAAGCTTGACACAAGCATGCATATGAGATCTGTGTTGTGCTGTGCCGTCTTCTGCCAGTTCAGACTGTGGTCTGGGTTTCTGATTTCTTAAGATACCCCCTCTCTCTCTCTCTCTCACTCACTCACACTCACACAGACTCGGACATGCCGGATCATGACCTGGAGCCTCCCCGCTTTGCTCAGCTGGCTCTGGAGAGGGTGCTGCAGGACTGGAACGCCCTCAAGTCCATGATCATGTTTGGCTCCCAGGAGAATAAAGACCCGTGAGTAGCACAATATGACGGCACTGCCAACATTAAGGACAACGAAGCAATACACTGAGTTTTGATCAACTTATTTGTGAAACGATGAGAGCATAGAAACAAAAATAATCCATGTCTTCATGGTAGATGATTGGCTCTGGCACTCGATGCTAATGCTTTAGCATCCATAATGTTTAGTATCTAGGCAACTGGTGGCTTTGGTAAAGATGTGCTGGCAAACTACCATCATCACTTGAATCAGTTTTGTGGCCAAATTAGTGTTTTAGATTTGCCAGCCAAGTTTATACTTCCACATTTATTCAAAGCAAAGGAATTGTTTGCACATTTGTGTACTGAGAACAGAGATATTTAAGTCCTAGATTATGAAGACCTCTTGATAAATAGCTGCAAAGTGACTCATACCACTGTGTTGTCTCTGCTAGACTGAGTGCAAGCAGCAGGGTTGCTCACCTCCTGCCTGAGGAGCAGGTCTACCTGAACCAGCAGAGTGGCACCATCCGCCTCGACTGTTTCACCCACTGCCTCATTGTCAAGTGTGCTCCTGACATTACCGTAAGTCTCCCTGAACCAGCAGAGCGGCACCATCCGCCTCGACTGTTTCACCCTCTGCCTCATTGTCAAGTGTGCTCCTGACATTACCGTAAATCGGGTTAGTCTTTCTCCTCATTCCCTGACCGCATCCAGCAGGAACCATCTGTTTTTGTATTCATTATAACCATTTGAGTGGGCACATGGAATATTAAACAATATCCGTTTTCCGCCGTTTCTGTTCTTTTCACACTCTTGCACTTAAGTCCTGTATTTGAATTAACCCCAAAAATAGTCTGTTTGGTGAGTGCTTCAACATTACCCTTACCCACTCCTTTCTCTCCTACCAGTTCATAGACACTCTACTGGGCACACTGGTGAAGGAGCTGCAGAACAAATACACTCCTGGTCGGAGAGAGGAAGCAATCAATGTCACCAGGAGGTTCCTTCGCTCTGTTGCCCGGGTATTTGTCATCCTCAGTGTGGAGATGGCCTCATCCAAGAAGAAAAAGTAAGAATGCAATTATTTGATGCATGAATGGTATGCTATCTTCTAAAACTTGTCCAGATGTTCTGCGTATTGTTTGCTGTCCTGTTTCTTGTCTTTTATTTATCTAGATTACGAAGAACTTGTCAGACAAACATTAAATGCAAATGGTTATTATACTACAGTTATTATTATTCCTGGTTTTTCCACAATATTTTTTGGTATAATCTTTTTTTGTCTTGCTTGTGAAAGACTTTGTAAAGTTTGTTTGAGAAAAATGCTACATGGTTATTATAACTTAAAGCAGGACTAACCCCCTTTAAATATTGCATCTTTTGTGTTTAGCTACGTCTCACAGCATTGTAACATTGTAGTGCAGCAAGAAAGGAAAACTACTGTAAACATTTTAACAATTTTTCTTGTTTAGAACCTAGCTAGAAACCATTTATAATGCATCTTTCTTGATTAACTACATCACAGCGCCATCTCCTGTGGATCTGACTTGTTTAGTTCACTTTAGCTAGATCACATCTGAAAAACAGCCAGTCGGGTGTATTAAGTAAATGAGGTTTAATTTAGGGATGCACCGATCGATCGGCACGTGACCGGAAATGGCCGATTTTCACGTGATCGGCCTCGATCGGTGATCTGCGCCGGTCACTCTAAAATGCCGATTCTGTGAGCCGATTTTCAAGTGACGTGCGCACACCCAAAAGCAGCGAGACAGAGACGGATGAGTTGCAGCCAAAACAAAAGCTGTCACTACACACATGCCACAGCATGTCTTCGTCGGTGTGGAGCCGCGGAGGGGCAGGGTAGGTTGGAGTCCACTCCAGTCTGAGCGGCTCGCTTCACCTCACCAGCTCTTCCCCGACCAGCGTCCACTTCACCGCTGCCTGCTGCTGCTGCTATCTGTCAGTCACGACTCACGTTGTAACGTGGATACAGCCAGGAGAGGACTGTGTTTCGTATTGCGAATAGAACGACGAATATAATAATAAAACGCATCGGACCAGTGTGCGAGATTATGTTTTTTCGAATGGCGGATTAAAAAAAAAGCGCTCTGTGTGTAAACTACGATATTCAAACGGAGTGAACTCAAACTCATTTCCTCATCTAGGCTACTCAATAACAGCCAAATCCACAACTGTAGAGTG
Source organism: Poromitra crassiceps (assembly GCF_964638095.1). Taxonomy (NCBI): domain Eukaryota; kingdom Metazoa; phylum Chordata; class Actinopteri; order Beryciformes; family Melamphaidae; genus Poromitra; species Poromitra crassiceps. The sequence continues at coordinate 95,063,389 of NC_139623.1, read as the reverse complement.
GGCATGGCTTCGAAGGTCTCTGGGCTCCAGAGCTATAGGCTATAAACTCCTTGTCCATGGATAACATTTTGACGTTTATTTATTTTATTTTATTAGTTTATTTGGTAGGGACATATACAAAAAAACATTAAACCCCATAGGGGAAGATATGCTTTGTAACAGATTTAGCCATAGGCTACTTTCCATCTGAAGCCCCTGTTCTGTTGCACCTTTTTTCTTTTGGAAAAGTAAATGCATGATAGCTGTGGGATATACTGGAATTAATTGTTTTATATTCATTGTATTTACACAAAAAAGAAAAGCTCTATCCAGTAACCTGGAACACTTTTATTTTGAGATGTTTTTGAGTGAGATCGTCCTACGTCATGCAAATGATAAGAAATGTGACATGAATGTTAATTTTCTATTAAAGCAAAGTAAAAAAGTTAAAAAAATAACCCGCCAATTATTGTTCTTAGAAAAAAAATCGGAATCGGCAAAAATCGGTATCGGCAAGTCAGACTATTCAAAAATCGGAAATCGGAATCGGCCAACAAAATCGCAATCGGTGCATCCCTAGTTTAATTCTAATATATATATATATATATATATATATATATATATATAGAACTCATCTGCGGCTGCCAGTTGAATAGCCCTGCTCTATGGGTTCAAACCTGCCGATTTGGTTACGTCACGGTGGTGTTTGCGCGTGGTGTACTTCAATCTGAATTGTATATTATCAGCTTTATTTTATGCATTAAATGTAGCGCGAGCCATTCCTGGGTGCTGGGACAATGCAAGGCATTGTAGGTAATCGGCTACTGTGGCTAATGCTAGCGGCTAGTTAGTTATGTTACATGGAAGTAAAACGCCAATGAATGACCAAATTGATATAACTTTTAACCATTTCGAGGAATATTGTTTCCATACGGACCACCAGCGTCTGAACACAGCCAAAGAGTATAGTGAGACAAGAGGAGACGCTCTTATGCGTCTTTTGTTTTTTCAAATCAAGCAGAATGCCGTTTTGTCACATATGGGGGGGTAAGTCCCATTTAAGTTATTAATGAGCCACTTTGAATCAAAACACAGCAAGCACCAACTGTGATACTATCTTTTGAAATACTTGGCATCTCGTGGGCTATGTGCGCTCGATTCCTAGGCTCACCTAAGGTGCGGCCTCGCCCGCCCTGCAGCTCGCCCAGCTGGCCCTGCAGCTCGCATACGCAGCTTGGCCACTGCAGAGCCTCGCCTCACAATTGCTCGAGTGACCAGACATTGCGACATCATCAGTGACATCACAATTGCTCGAGATCACGGACCAAAATCGCAGACAGAGCCCACTTACCATCACTGAGTGCTCATCAGAGTGCTCGAGTGACATCACTGGTGTCATAGACATGATGACATCACAATTGCTCTAGTGACATCACTGAGGATGTCATAGACATTGTGACATGATGTTGTAGAAATTTTGACATAATCAGTGACGGGGGGCGGCTGTAGCTCAGGAGGTAGAGCGGGTCGTCACTAATCGCTTTGGATGAAAGAGGTCGGTCGTTCGATTCCCGGGTCCTCCAGTCTGCATGTCGAAGTGTCCTTGGGCAAGATAGTGAACCCCAAATTGCTCCTGATGGTGTGCCAGCACCCTGCATTGCCACCATTTGTGTATGAATGGGTGAATGTACCTACTGATTGTGAAGTGCTTTGGATAAAAGCGCCATATAAATGCAGGCCATTTACATCACAATCTATTTTCTATAAGGATACACAAATTCTGATTTTCTGTTCTGTCTCAATTTCCTCCATGCAGCAACTTCATTCCGCAGCCCATTGGGAAGTGCCGGCGTGTTTTCCAGGCCCTGCTGCCCTACGCTGTGGAGGAGCTATGTAACGTAGCAGAGTCACTGATCGTCCCGGTGCGAATGGGAATTGCAAGGCCCACTGCCCCGTTTACCCTGGCCAGCACCAGCATCGATGCTGTTCAGGGCAGCGAGGAGCTCTTCTCCGTGGAGCCGCTGCCCCCAAGACCCTCACCTGACCAGTCCAGCAGGTCAGTTGATTTTAGTCCCTGTGGTTCCCCTGTCAGGTTGGGTATTTGTTTAACATCCTGGGTACATTTTTTCAAAATGTGTGTTTGTGCATTTCTAAAATATATATAAATATTTAAGCAATACGTATTGAGAATAGGGCTGTGAATCTTCACTGGCCTCACAATTCGATTAGATTACGATTAATCTGTCTTCGATTCCAGGATGGTTACTAACTTTCTTTCTAGTTGGTTACTAACTTTCTTAGCGTTAGCTACGTCAGATGCTAGTCTCTGAGTTAGCTGATAACAGATCATCACTAGCTGTTGATTCCATCCGTTACCTGACTCCATGATAGCTCTCAGTGATGTTTTAAATGTAACAGTGTGCAGTGGGGTGTTTCCTCTTCACTTGATGATGAACTGTAACACTACTTAGCGTTTAGTAGTTACCCTAGGCACTAGGGATGTCAATTTTCGGTTAATTTCACTTTCGATTAACCGACGCTAATAATCGATTAACCTATCGGTTAATTCATAATTTTTTAATATAAAAAAAAAAAAATGTTTTTTTTTTTTTTTTTTTTTTTGTGTGTGTCTATTTACTCAATGAACTCATGCCCAAACAAGGCGTGTCTATTTAGATGCTGAAATGTTAATGCTTTTTGTGTTAGAATTTCTAACACAAAAAGCATTAACAAGCATTAACAAAAAGCATCAACATTTCAACACAAATTCTTTTTGTGTTAGAATTTCTAACACAAAAAGCATTAACATTTCAGCATCTAAATAGACACGCCTTGTTTGGGCATGAGCTCATTGAGTAAATAGACCAAAAAAATTTTTTTTTTTTTTTTTTTTTTTTTTTTTTTTTTTTTTTATATTAACTGATAGACCGACAGCAATAACCGAACAACGACGTTAGCGACGGTTAATCGATTAACGGTTAACCGTTGACATCCCTACTAGGCACCCTAGGTAGGTGTTGTCTGACAGTATTAACTGGTGTGTTTTCATAATGGTATCAGACCAGTGGGACAGGAGGAGTGAGAGGTTGGGTGGAGCTGGGCTGTGTGATTGGTAGAGGAGAACCTCCTTGGGACACATGTTTGACAATGTTGTTGTAGTTCCTGTGGCTACTGTTAGATTGTTATACTGATCCCTTAACCTAATTACTTGTTTGACTTGATAACATATACTGTATATATATATTAATTGTTGATTTATTATAGCCAGTAATCTTCATGTCTGTGTTGGCATATCTGAAAAAATAAATAAAGCTTGCACACTGCAAAGGCTCCAGTTTAGGTGTTTTTATTTGACACCGGTGGTTACGTTTCGGGCAGCATGCCCTTCCTCAGACTGCCCGAAACGTAACCACCGGTGTCAAATAAAAACACCTAAACTGGAGCCTTTGCAGTGTGCGAGCTTTTTTTTTTTTTTTTTTTTTTATATATATAGCCTTTTTAACTTAAACTTTTATTTTTACTGTATAATGAACTTGAGGTTGTTCAGTTACAGTAAGTACCACTTAGTGCTTAGTACCAAGAGTTAGTCACTACCAGTCTAATGTTTCTTTCTGTAGTCTTAAGTTGAATATCATAATTTCCATATAATGTGTACTGTTCAGAATATCTATCCACTGGCAGTCGAAATTTCTCATGATCTTATTTTTTCATGTATAAAATGAAGAAAAAAATGTCACTGTTATCCAATTAAATAAATACTATAACTACGTAGACAAAAAGAGAAACAAATGAACTCAACATTAACTTGAACATCAATCGAAAAAGAATACGAGAGGCTCTTGCTTTTTCTTTTTCAGTGGATATAATGACTGTTTCATTTCCTCCAGTTCCAGCCAGACAGCCTCGTCCTACATCATCAGGAACCCCCAGCCTCGGCGCAGCAGCCAGTCTCAGCCTGTCAGGGGGAGAGATGAGGAACAGGATGACATCGTCTCAGCAGATGTGGAAGAGGTGGGGTGTCTCATTATGAAGTCATTAAGTCGATAATGAACTTTGTATGCCAGTGATTCAGTGCACATTAGTAACTGAATTCTATGTGGCATCGCACATTCTTGGATATGATGTAAAACACACTCTCTTAACACATTGACTGCCAGCCGTTTTTTTTTGCTGTAGGTAGCTTCTGCCAAGCCGTTTTTTGAGGATTATGGCTCATTTTACAAGAGCCGAGGATTCGTTTCAGCTTGGAGTTTGTGAACATACAATATCTCAAAAGTACTAATAGAATGTGTACTTTCTCTGTCTAAAATAGTTAGTTTGTAGAGTTAGTAGTTATGTAAGCATTAGCAGTTGAATACAGCATGGTTTTAGCGTCAGAAAGAATATTCAGAGATAAACGGCTTTTTGTGAAATTGGATGGAACAGTCACTTTAACCATTCATTTTTGGCTCTCTCTCTCTCTCTCTCCCTCCCCCTCTCGCTCTCTCTCTCTCTCTCCCTCCCTCTCGCTCTCCCTCCCTCTCTCTCTCTCTCTCTCTCTCTCTCTCTCTCTCTCTCTCTCTCTCTCCCTCCCTCTCGAGTTGCTTCAACTCCTCCCTCCGTGGGCGGACAAGCTTGTCACCAGTCAGTGCTTTGCTGCTCTCCTGTGCCTGCATGTCTGCACGGCCGCTGTTTGAGGAAGTCGGGATGGACTCGCTCGTTTGGAGTTTTGGTTGAGAGAAGCTTTTGCGATTCTGGTCATATTTATGCTGCGTGTTTCAAAGTGTGTTCCTCCACCTGTAATCTATCACCCGATCATAGTAGATCGGCTGAATCTATTATGTAAATTTGCAATCCCGCATCGCCAGCAATCAGCGCGAAAAGGAGAATGGCTGGGCTGAGAATGGCGTGACAAGTTAAAAAAATGCTTTCCTTCCTCTAGCCAGGAGAGCACTGTTGCCACTTAGTGGGTCGGTGGAATGGGTTGTAAACGTTCGGTGGCTCCAATAATTATATAAGAGATGTAAAAGGGTTAGATGCACAACCCACCGTCAAAAAAAAAAAATCGATGCCAAAAACGTGTAAACACGTTGTTGGCAGGGAACAGCTGGATTCTGAAAACGTGTTCATACGTTGTTGGCAGTGAATGTGTTAACAAGAACTAATCAGTTCCATCAATCTTTGGAAATTAGTGTTGACAGTTCATTGTTTTTTGCAGGTTTTCTGGCAGTACACAAGTTCAGAAAATGTGGCGGGTTTACAGTGCTCTGTTTTTCAAAGACACTTTACACAATATAATAAACATTGGGCGGAGACATTAGTGAACAAATAGTGGACAAAGATGACCCTATACACTAAACACTGCGGGGGGGGGGGGGGGGGGTGACGACAGTGCAACAGATGGCGGACAAACATGACAGACACACAAGGAAGGATGTGAGGAGGGTAGGGGGACTGAGAGAAGGCGGTGGAGAAGAGATGTCTTGAGGCAGGAGTGGAAAACTGTGAGGGACTCTGAGTTTCTGATGTCATGGGGGAGGGAGTTCCAGAGCCTGGGAGCTACCCGAGAGAAGGCTATGTCCCCAAAACTGCTGAGGTTGGACTTAGTGGTGGAGAGAAGGTCAGCTGAAGTGGATCTGAGGGTCTGACTGTGTTGTGTTTGTCTCTCTCGCTCAGGTTGAAGTTGTTGAGGGAGTTGCAGGGGAGGAGGATCACCATGACGACCAGGAGGAACCAGGAGAGGAAAACGCTGAGGCAGAGGGGCAGCATGATGAACATGATGAGGATGGTGAGAAACCCCCTACTTTGTAGGGATGCAAATTTTGCTGAACTAGTAAGTTTGTTAGATTACTTGATCCTTAATCCCAACCATCAGTGACTGGAGCCTCCCCTTGTCTTTGTTCCCTGCTTCTAGGAAGTGACATGGAACTGGATCTGCTGGCAGCAGCCGAGACGGAGAGCGACAGTGAAAGTAACCACAGCAATCAAGATAATGCCAGTGGCCGCAGGAGTGTCGTCACTGCAGCAACTGCTGGCTCTGAAGCAGGTTAGACAACAACTGTTTTTAATCTTGCAATTTAGATTCAAATCCCCTGACTTAATTTTTCCTCAATCTCTATAAACTGTTCCCTGGGCTTTTTGTGTGTGTGGTAATGTGGTCACCTGTCTAATTGACCCCATTTAATTGAAATCCTTCCCAGTTTTTCTAAGGTTCCAATCATTTACTGAATAGACATTTTATTTCTGTCTTGCCATAATGTCATATATTTTTTCCTTCAGTCGCAAACTAACTCAGCCCTCACATAATCACTAGTGCTAAGCAGTTAGCCTGGAAGAGGCCCTTCTTTTTTTACTTATTTAGAGTTTATTTTAGTCTGTGGGCATTTGTGTTTGGAGAGCTAATGACATAGCAGACAAAGTGGTCCCTGGCTCAATACTAAATGTATTTCATTTGCAGGCAGTAGGGTGTCCTTGGCATTTCCTATTTTTGGTATGGGCTCCTCTTCAATGCATATACAGAATGTCAGGGCAAGAGTGAATTTGCAAAGTGCACACACTATTTCACCCAGAGTTCCCTCAGTTTAGCCTTCCATCCTCACATTTCACATTTATTGTACCCGTCACTAATACTATCATTCATCAGAAGTCTAGCAACCTTGATGTTCTTTCTTCCCAAATAACAAACTAATAAACATATCTGTAGTTTTTCCAACTGCTGTGGTGTTTTGCTCCTGGGCTATCTCTGCAATTTGTATTTCCTACTAATGATGGTATTGTCTCATTTCCACTCCGCATACCCCAATTACCAGGGCCTGAAATTCATTTAGCAAAATGAGGGGAATTCCCCCCTTATTTTCTTCAGATAGGGGGGATTTATAGACTTGGGGGGGGCGGGTTTCAGCCGATATGATAACCGATAAATATCTGCTTCTCCTGTCCGATAACGATACGATAACCGATGATAATTTCATATTTTTGTATTAAAGAAAAAAGTTCTTAGACCCCTGGGGTAAGAAAGGCAGATGTAGTGCGCAAAGATGGATGATTTAATATTCCATAGCTCTGACATAACCAAATCTAACTGACATCACTATTGTGAACACAAAACAAAGAACACTTCTGATATAATATGATAGGTAAATGAGTGTTTTAGTAAAGTGTATCACTCAATACACAAAATAAAGGCTTTGATAGAACCAAAAGCCTGTGGCTGCTTAATCTGCAGATTTAACACAATGACAAAAGGCATAGTAATTTAGACTTAAAATAAGTCTATTGTAATGTTACTGGCAACTAAATGGGCTGTGTGCCCACACTTTAACTTTAGCTCCCGGTCAGTGCCTTAACAGTTTTATATGGATTACCCCAGCTCTGGGAGTATGAACTGCTTTGAATGTGGGAATGTTTGGTCACAACAAGCTTGTCAAGCGGGGAGGCTAACACCGCTGCCTGAGCTAACGTTCGCTAGCTAACGTTAACGCTAAACAAGTTCACTGCCTCCTCTCCAGGTTTGGTTTAACGTAACTCCAGCTCAGACCTTCCCCCTCCTTACGGGACATGTATTGCAAATCAGCAGAGTCGAGAGAGAGGAGAAGAACGCCTGCCGACATGTCCCCTTGTGTGATGAGCCAGGCAGCGGAAGTCCGCCGTGTAATGCATCTGACCAGTCATCTGCATTCAGCAACGGTTCCACACTATTGGCTTAACATGGCCCCTGCCAATGAATGCGGGATAGTCCCGCTTTACAAATTCTAAATCTGCTGGAATTGCAGAAAATAGGCGCGATACTCGCAATCCCCTGCCGAATTTCAGGCCCTGATTACAATTGCGATGTTCCATCTAATGCAACTTCCGAGGTTTTAAAGTCAAATGCAGAAAATTGAGCCATGTATTTATTCAGCACAAGCTGACTGACAGAAATGGAGCTGCTGTTTGACTTGAAGCCCCAGTGTGGCCTTGTGGTGGTGTGGTTCACTAACCCGCACTCCTGCCTGGAGAAAGTTCATGTGAAAGGTGCAAGAGGAGGAGGTAGAGATGAATAACCAAACCATTAAACTTGTCTCCATTCTTCATCCCCTCTCCGCTTCTCAAGGTGCCAGCAGTGTCCCTGCCTTCTTTTCAGAGGACGACTCCCAGTCCAATGACTCCAGTGACTCGGACAGTAGCAGCAGTCAGAGTGACGACGTCGACCAGGAGACATTCCTATTGGACGAGCCCCTGGAGAGGACAACTAGCTCTTCGCATGCTAACAGTGCAGCCCAGGCGCCTCGCTCCATGCAGTGGGCGGTCCGCAACACCCCCAGCCAGAGGGTGACAGGGAGCGCTCCCCCCAACTCCTCCACACCAGCCGGTCAGTGGAGCTTTGTCCATTTGATGGGATTTATTTCTACTGTCTTATATCAGTGAGAAATGCTGTACCCACAAGAGCCTAAAGCACACAGCAAGACTTAATGCTGTAACCCTAACCCACAAGAGCCTAAAGCACACAGCAAGACTTAATGCTTTATAATCAAATAAAGTGACATATCAATTTCAGTTATGGGTGCTGGCAGAAAAAAAGAGCAACATAAATATGTGAGTCTCCTGCACACCACCTAATTGCAAATCTCAATTTATTGAGACATTTTGGTCATAGACCTTTTTAAAAGCACTGTACATGGAAATTAACGTTATATCACCAGTAGGATATAGGCTAGGCCAGGTGCTCGACAATTAACAATCAACATAATATATTAACATATCAACATGACCTCAATAAATAGATGAGATTGTCAACAACCCATCACTTCCATGAATAGAGCTGTCGAAAATAATCGATTCAGAGATGCATCGCGATGCTTAATAGGACGATTCTGAATCGATTAACAAATATCAAAAATCGATTATTAAAAAAAAAAAAAAAAAAAAAAAATTTAATAATCAAATAAAATAGAATGTAAGTACATGCAGTTGTTTATTTTAATTATGGATCATAATACAATGCAATTCCAAATGCACTTTTATTTTAAAAGTAGCCACACAGTGAGAAAAAAGAAAGTGAGAAAAAATAAATCATGTATTGCGGAAAAAGTGATGCCTCGATTTAAGATGCATCGTGATGCATCGAGATGCATCGGAGATGCATCGAGATGCATCGTATAATCGAATCGAATCGAATCGTTGACTTGTATAATCGTATCGAATCGTGAGATCAGTGAAGATGCACAGCTCTATCCATGAATGCTGAAGACTAGATTAGTGATTTATTGTAAACAATAGTATTGTACTAGTAACACTGCAAAGGACTTGTTGAGCTGTGACGTATGACCTCCCGACAATACGACTTCCGTGTCCAAGCGCCAAGCCTCTCTGCGTTGTCAATATGCCACAGTGCTGTGTCCCTCATTGTTTGAATAGATCCGAGACTAAAAAAACAATTCAACTGTCATTCTACCGCTTTCCTTGCGATGAGAAAGAGAAGAGGAAATGCCTGCAGTTAATAAGGTAAATTACAATTCAGAGAAAGTACGTAGAAAAACAAAGTTTGGCGCTAAGTCTAAAAAGATTATCTATCAAAAGTTAAAGTTTAAAAAAAATATTTATAAAAAGATATCTAAAAAGATTCACGGGTTCCGCCATAGTTTTGAATGAGGAGTGGTGCCGCTTGGCCCCGGAGGTGACACGGGGTGAACGTCTGTCGTCAGTCTTAACAACTGAATAGTGGCTTTGGTTTGACAGATTTTGTATATCTACAGTATTAATTGTGATCTGTGCTGTCTTTCTTAACAGCAAGCTCCACTGGACTGATATACATCGACCCCTCCAACCTGCGTCGCTCCAGCGCTATCAGCTCCAGTGCCGCCGCCGCCGCTGCAGCTCTCGAGGCCAGCAACTCCAGCAGCTACCTGACATCGGCCAGCAGCCTGGCCCGCGCCTATAGCATCGTCATCAGGCAGATCTCAGACCTCATGAGCTTGATACCCAAGTACAACCACCTGGTCTACTCCCAGTACCCTGCTGCTGTGAAACTGACCTACCAGGATGCTGTCAACCTGCAGGTGAGATAGAGTGCCATCGTGTGGCGTTCAAAATGTACTGCGCTGCCCAGCCAGTGCAGGAAAATGCCAGTCACTAGGGTTTGACCAATATTGGATTTGGATATTTTTGTGAAGTGGAGAAGCCTCAGAAACATCATTTAGATTATGGGAAATTAAAACTCAATTGAACCCAGTATGATAATTATTTATTAGATAGTTAATACAAACTTGTATGGAATCAATTCAGGCTGAGGGCTTCCCATTGACGACCAGTGTAATATTCATTTATTACACAATAAATATGTTGTCAAACTGCATCATAGGTGGTCAAGAATGACGTGCCAATATCAGTCCAATATGTTGATTTTGCGTAAAAGGTTTTGTGATTGCAGCAATACGGATAGACTTGGCAAGTCATCTTCAAAACACTGCCATGAAGACATAAGCCCTAGGATTTTGGATCATGTTAGATGGAAAGGTTTATAAGGTTAACAGCATTATCATCATGTCGTCATCCTTGAATAAAATGTGTTATTTGTGTTCAACCAGAACTATGTTGAAGAAAAACTGATCCCCACCTGGAACTGGATGGTGTCTATCATGGATTCCACCGAGGCTCAGCTGCGTTATGGCTCGGCCCTGTCATCTGCAGGAGACCCGGGTCACCCCAGCCACCCGCTCCATGCCTCCCAGCACTCTGCTCGCAGGGAACGCATGACTGCTAGGGAGGAGGCCAGCCTCCGCACCCTGGAAGGACGCAGGTATTAGTTTCCACAAAGTTAAGGCTAATGTTCACCAGCTCCGAAACAGATGCGGAACGGCTGCGAACAGACCCAAACTCATGTAATCTGTCAGACGTATGCGGGATCCAACAAAAATAGAACGGGCGCATCATTTTTCCGTACTGCATGAATTGCCCATCTATTAACATGGGCGAGAGTCGATCCGGCAGTTTTACCGCAGCCGTAACGCATCTGGTGTACATTGCCTGTTAATGTAGGCTAGGGATGCACAATATTGGATATTCTTTTGCCAATATGCTGATATTTTCCAACGCTTTTGGCAGATTGCCGATACTGATACAGTATATGCGTGCATTTTTATGCTTCCGCCGGAGGCATTATGGTTTTGGGTTGTCCGTCCGTCCGATGTTCATTAACGTGATATCTCAGGAATGCCTTGATGGAGTTTCATCAAATTTGGCTCAAACGTCCTTTTGGATTCAAGGATGAACTGATTACATTTTGGTCATCAAAGTTTAAGGTCACTGTGACCTCGCAAACGGCATTGTCTAGCTTGTTAATGTGATATCTCAGGGAACGCCTTGACGAAATGTCTTCTAATTTTGCTCAAAATTCCACTTGGACTCAAGGATAAACTGATTAAATTTTGGTCGTCAAAGGTCAAGGTCACTGACCTCACGGACGTAATTTTCAAGCCCGTTAACGCAATATCTCAGTAACGCCTTGACGGAATCTCTTCACATATGACTCAAACTTGTTGGCTGAAGCATATATCCGCGGTACGGTCGTTCTAGTTTCCACCTAATTTCAGAGAACATCAAGTAGTGGAATTCTCCTCTAGTGGAATTAACATAAAGAAAAAAACATCGCATGGATGCAACTGGGACGTATCCTCAGTGATGTACTCTGGGGTCATAGGATGTTTCGTGTCTCGCAACATCATACACCCTCGCCCAGGTGACCCAGCCGGGGCTGGCCAAGCCCCAACTTACGTCCCAGTAGCTACCCACGGTCAGCCCTCTAGGAAGGGTTGAAGGTGGTCACGTGGTCAGGGCCACTCAATCCGCTGCTTCGGAACTACTCTGCCGGGACCGGGGGGGGGGGAGGGCTCTGGTACGTAGAGGGACCGGGCTCTGTGGGTTGCCACCCGGCCGGGCTCCTCCATCGTCTCACCAGGTCTAGGACCTGTGCGCTGCACCAGACTCCCCCGCTCCAAACATCTCATTCCGACGTGATGGTATCTTGGTGGATACCATGCAGTACCAGTAATTGGTGGCACTGCAGACTTCACTTGAATGGCCCTCCTAAAAGGCCTCTCGTGGATTGTTGGGCTTCTTCCTCACGGAAGACGCAGGCTGGGGCACTAACCCATACACATTATTATGCCTAGTATCATATCGTGATGGCCCTCTGGCAGATGCAAACATAAATTATTTTCAAAACGTACACATTGACTGGGCAAAATAAGAAAACTACTTCAACTGAGGTTATGTAAAACATGCCATATGTTTTTATTTATGTAAGTATCGAGCATTTGAGCATAATTAAAGTGGCATTTTATCTCCCTCACATATCAGCAGAAATTTTCATATCGTGCAGATGCCGTTATTTCATCTTAAAGCGGAGGCTGACAACCTTTTACACTTCCAAGACAATGCTTTTGGATCTACATGTGTGAATAATAATAATAATATAATAATGATTGGATTTATATAGCGCCTTTCCAAGTGCTCAAAGCGCTTCACAGAATCATTATTCGTTCACACCATTCGTACCGGTGGTTCGAAAGCGTGGCAGCCACACATCGGCGCTCAACGGCCCCTCCGACCACCATCATTCATGTCTACATTCATACCAATCATACGAGGCAAGGAGGGTTAAGTGTCTTGCCCAAGGACACAACGACAGCAGCTGGGAGGGAGCGGGGATCGAACCGCCATCCCTTGCGTCATTGGCCGACCCGCTCTACCTCCTGAGCTAAAGCCGCCCCATGTATAAAATGGCTCTGTGTCCCTGGTCTCACTGGTTTTGTATGTGTTTCAGGAGAGCAGCCACCCTGCTGACGGCTCGCCAGGGCATGATGTCGGCACGAGGAGACTTCCTCAACTACGCCCTGTCGCTGATGCGCTCCCACAACGACGAGCACTCAGATGTGCTTCCTGTGCTGGACGTGTGCTCACTGAAACATGTGGCCTACGTCTTCCAGGCTCTCATCTACTGGATCAAGGCCATGAACCAGCAGACCACGCTGGACGCACCACAAATGGATAGGAAGAGGTGAATGGAATAATTTCTATACATCATCCTCAATTCATATTCTTGATACTTAGAGAAAAAAATATTAACTCTGCTTTTGTTGTACTTGTGGTTATTGGCTGAAATCAGTGCTGCTAGACCAGTGATTCCCAACCAGGGGTACGTGTGCCCCTAGGGGTACTTGAGCAGCTTGCAGGGGGTACTTGGAAAGATTGGGGATTACAATTTATTTCCAAAATGACAAAAACAATATTCCAAGTACTTTCATAGGCCCATTTCTAAAATGATACGTATGCACTGCAACTAATTCCCCCCTGGTGTCAACTTACACTACTCTGTGAAGATGTCGCTATATATATATACACGTATATATACACACACACACACACACACACACACATACACAATATGTGTGTATGTATATATATATATATATATATATATATATAGAACATTATCTTTTTATTTTAGTTAGCCTATTTATTTTTCTACAAATGTTTTACCTTTATTTTAATTTCATTTCAATTATATATTGTTTTTTCAAGTTCATTCAATGCATGATGTAGCTAAAGTCAATGAGTAATCACTAGGGGTGTCACAATATATCGTCCCACGAAATTTGGCGATAGTAAAACGTCACGATATGTATCGTTGAGATGAAATCTCATATCGCAAAAAAAAAAAAAAGATTTTTTTTTTTTTTTTTTTTTTTTTTTTTTAAATAGACTAAGAAACGTCTTTGTTTGTTGAAGTTCAATGTGTGGAAAGTAGTTCAGTTGAACAAGTCTCTGAAGAGACACATGAGAAGTTATACAGGAGAGAAACCATTCAATTGAGTTTCTGGCAAAACTGTTTACTTGACAGGAAAAACTGAAGATGCATAAAAAATAGATTAAGAAAAGTCTTGTTGTTTGAGTTTGAAGAAAAACTGAAGATGCATAATGAGAATTTATACTGCTGAGAAACCTTTTAGTTCAAAGTAAATCTAAGTGACGGTGTAACTCATTCTATTTCAAGATAAGCCTTATCTCCAATCTCATGTTTTTTCTAGTTGTTATTGTAATAACAATTTCCCACAACAGCATGTTTTGTATTTGTGCATTTCAAATAAAATACTACTTTTCCAGTCATATATTGTCATTATTCAAGTTTAAAAAAATATTGTTAAAATCGTATCGTATCGTATCGTTATCGTGAACCCAGTATCGTGATACGTATCGTATCGTGAACTGAGTGTATCGTGACACCCCTAGTAATCACATTAAATAGTTGTGATCTCAATATCAGTCAAAATAATCATGATTATGATTTCTTGCCATAATTGAGCAGCTCTATCTGTAATGCTAAAGCAACAAGTTAATATGACTACTGGCATGGTCCATATAGTGTGAGTTTGATGGTTGCTAGGGCATTTGGTTAGCCATTGCTTGAGACACTCTTGTGACTGACTGATCAAAACTAAGAACCATCAGATTTAGCCCATATTGTAAACAGCTTTTTTAATCCATTTAAACTTCTTGCAGGAATCGTGAGATTTTGGAACTGGGTTTGGACAATGAGGATTCTGAACATGAGAATGACGAGGATACTAATCAGAGTAAGTCAGATAGTTTTTATTGTTTTTTTTTTTGTTTTTTTTCCAGTGAGAGTCAGGTTTGTTCACCTGAGGCCCATACCACGAATGTAGGATAAGCAGATCCAGGATCTGTCCCTTGATCTGGTTTGGCTTAACCAGATCATTGCAATCTAGGTAAGCGTACCACGACTCTGGTTTTCAACTCGGTAAGTGGATCCAGGTTTTTCTAATCCAGCTGAGAGCCCGTGAACATGAAAATGCTCGTGCACAGGAGCTCGTGCCCATGAAAGAGGCGTGGTTTTTAACAACTAGCCAATCACAATGCAATATGGCCTGCTCCAGCTTTTACAATGCCAGACACGCCTATTTCCTCATTCATTCAAAGCGCAAATCAAAGTGAAGCTTTACAGTATGTCAGAATCAAAATCCGCGTTGGATATTATTAGTCTGTTGCTGTCTAAATTTGCCGCTTTTATTCACATCAGTCATTTTTTTGAAGAGCGGTTTCTGCCTCCACGTATGATCCTACAGCAGCTCAATTCACCCTCTCAATAAACCCAATAAATCCTGCATGTCTTTTTTGTGAGTGGAAGTAATGTGGAATCTATCTGTCTAAATTTCCAAAATCCATAGGCGTATTTAGACCATTTAGGCTCAATGAATAATAATGATCTCATGATGTGTTTGATCGCACTAATGGAATAATTCCTATAATAGGCTATCAATAAAAAAATATATAAGGGGGGGGCATGGTGGTGCAGTGGTAAGCGCTGTCGCCTCACAGCTAGAAGGTCCTGGGTTCGATTCCCACCTGGGACGCTGTGAGCGCTGAAGGAATGCGTGCCCGTCCGCATGTCCTCGAGTGCCCAGCGCCTGGGTGGGGTCATCAAAAGGGCCCTTCTCTGTGGAGTTTGCATGTTCTCCCCATGCCCCCTGGGAGTTTCCTTCATATAGGAACCCCACACCAAAACATGCAATATCCTGGTTGCTGATGTAGTGTCTCCTCTGGTCGGTAGGGGCGCCTGTTCGGAGGGAGGGGAACTCATTGGAATAGCGTGATCCTCCCACGTGCTATGTCCTACCGGTGAAGCTTGATTGATTGATTGATTGATTTTATTCAATGTTTGGATGAATACATGGGACATAAAATACATGCAGCCATCAACATCAAGGATAAAAACACAATAAAGTCTGAGGACTTGTTTTCATTGTGGTCCTTGGTCTCAGACATACAGTTCAAACAACATAAAAACAGACATTTATACATAAAAATACATACCGTCCTTTATGAAAATTTTTACCTACTGAAAAACTAAAAACAGATTTATCAAAGCAATATAAAATTAAATAAAAGAACCAATCCTAAAAATAACACGTAATTAAAGAACTTAAAACAATCAGAATGTCTAAAATAAATTAAGAATACATTTTTATTTACCCTGATGTGCAATTGGCCATAAGCCAGTTTTTTAGGGTGAACTTAAAAGTGCTCAAGGAGTTTGTCAGCTTCAGGCTATCAGGTAGGCCGTTCCACAGCAGAGCTGCTGAGTATAGAAAGGAGTTTTTAACCATGCAGCTTTTGAATTTGACGGGGACAATGTTGTGGGAGCTTCCTCTGGTGGAGTAGCTGTGAACATCACTGACCTTGGTGAAGTATTTTTGGAGGTATTTAGGGACCGCATTGTGCATGATTTTGTGGACCAAGCACAACTTTATCTGTTTAACTCTCTCCTCCACTCTGAGCCACTTGAGGCTGGAGAAGTGTTCCAGGAGAAGGTGAGTCCTGGGGTGGAGAGAGAGTAGCAGCCTTGCTAGTTTATTTTGGCATCTACAGTATGTCTCAGAAATCTAAGTGGCATTGGCTAAGAGCGCCCGCCAGTATTAGTAGTGTACTATTGTCTAGAAAAGAGGAAAGTCTAGCCAGAAATTTCGTTTTTTGGTTTACTTGAAAGATGGTTTTTGAAGCCATACTCTCACCGGATATTTTATTATCCAGGATGCATCCGAGATAAGTTACTTCCTCTTTGTTTTCAACAGAGATGTTGCCGACTACGATGTTGAAACCGGGGGATTTTTTGAGTTTGGCATTTGAACCAAACAGAATTGATTCAGTTTTACCGAGGTGAAGTGATAGCTTGTTGTCTTCCCCTGTCAGGTGAAAATAAGCGGCTGGCTAACAGCCCATGTCTCGGAGGAAGCATGGAGCCAGTTTTGGCCCTCCCCAGATTGGCAGAGGGTGGAGCAGCAACCAGGATAAATAAATAAAAAGATTGGCACTAATGGGGGATAAAAATGGGATAAAAAAAAAATATATACCGTATATAAAAAAAATAAAAAAGGCTGCTGAACTGAATCGACACGGTGCGGGCATACATTTCATTGATAAAAATAGCTTATTTTGTGGTCACATATATTGGCAGCAGAGTCGCATATCTCCATATTACATACAAGGATTATGCTGGAAATAATATGAAGTTCAATCACATAATAAAAGCAACACAGTTGCAAAATGCAGGAGTAGCTTAGATATGAATAATCTGTGTGCAGGCGATCCCATATTAAATTGCTTAGATGTAGTAGGCTATTCTGGCATGTATGACCATGTCCAACCCAACGTCAGCCTCAGCTCCGTTGCGCACATGGCACCGTGCACTTTGGAGACGTTTATGTAACCTTTTTACGCCGGTTTAGTGATATTTCTCCACTCACCGTTCAGCTGCAATCAATCGGCGGGGTCAAACATATCTAGCCTACTTGGGAGCACAAAAATGAATAAATATAAAAACATATTCCAAAGTGGTAAGTAGGGCTTAATTTAATTATGTAGCCTGCAACAAGTGCAAGGCTTCAGTCCTCATTTAATTCGAGCCATATGTTTTTTTTTCATTTGAATGCAATCTATTCTTCATATGGGGATCCTATATGAATGGCGACTCGCTGTTTCCAGAGAGCTGATTGGTAAGAAGATGGGTCTTTCATGGGTTTTTGATCTTATCCTCTGAACTTAACCTGCGCCAGAGCATGTTAGCCGTAGAGCATAAGTTGCTATGGTGATCTATCTCGGTAAGAAGTTAACTAGCGTCGTAGCACGGCAAACCTGGAGTTACCTCGCTAAGCCACTAATCTTGCTTCGTGGTATAGGCCTCTGATGTTTTGCTAGTGATGTTAAGGTTTAAATTAATCGGTATATGAATGATGATATTCAAAGAACCATTAGGTGTTGAGGCATCTGAAGGCAGTCACAGAAGAAGGGCAAATAGACTGAAATGATACAAAAATAAGATGGCAGCTCGCAAAGGTGCAGGTCAGAATAGGCAAAGACAGACGCAACTTGTTAACTCCCTTTTCATAACATATTGATTATCTGCTTTTCCTCTGTCTGTTGATGATTTTGACAATTCTTATACTAACAGTTGCCCTTTCTCTGTCTTGCCTCAGGTTCCACTCTGCAGGAAAAGGATGAGGAGCCAGTTCCTGCTGAAACAGGTCAAAACCACCCCTTCTTCCGCCGCTCTGACTCCATGACCTTTCTGGGCTGCATCCCACCCAACCCCTTTGAGGTTCCCTTGGCTGAAGCTATTCCTCTAGCAGACCAGCCCCACCTCCTGCAGGTCAGACTCTGCTGCTAAACACCTGTTCAGGGTGGAAGTACACAACATTTCTTGAACTAATTAAATACTGAAGTTGGTGTCCTAATAAGATGTTTGAGATGTCAGAGATTTTTGCCCTAGCCTTAAAAATATGAACTGAAATCATAGAATTAGATTTTTCATTTTTTTTAAAAGTTTTCTGACACCTAATTCAAACTTTTAAAACATGTTTGTAGACGAGATGGACGTAATTGGCGGTATGATATTATCCCATTGCCAAAGAGCCTCTGTAGCCTCACAAGTTTTATTTTGCCCTTTCTCTTGCAGCCTAATGCCAGGAAGGAGGATCTGTTTGGTCGTCCCTCTCAGGGCTTGTACTCCTCCTCTTACATGGCAACCAAAGGCCTGGCCGAGGCGAGCATGGACAGGAACTGCCTGGAGGTAAACATGGGCTCCTCTCTACCCTCCTCCTCTCAGGTATACCACCTCTCTTCACTGGACAAACACACTGGCAGCTGTGTTCTAATATCCACAGAAAACTAACACAGCTTGCTCATTTTTTGACAATGAAATGACAAACATTCTTAAGGAATCTGTAAAAGCTATCCAAGATTCAAGGTTTCCTGTCATCATATCGAACAATAAAGATATTCTCGGAAAAATAAAAATAATAAATTAGTATAAACAGGGAGTACAGAGCAAAACAAACATGTCAACAGTGATGCGTCATATTGATAAACCTTTTATAGTGACATACTGTAGGTGTCATTTATGCTGGGGTCTCTAGGGACATAGACTCAGCCCTCAGTCTTAATCCGTTTCACTCCTGTAAGACTGAGAATATTACTATTTAAATCTTTGCATAACGTTAGGTGGCGCTGTTGGAAGCCTTGCATCGGAGAACCAATCATGAGTGCTGTGGGCGGGCCTGCTTTCTGGGGGCAGTTCTCATGCAGAACCGGTGTCTCGCAAAACATTGTCGCATTTGCGGATAAACATATTAATCACTCAGAAACAAACATAACCTGTTAATAGGACGTGTTTCATTCGGCCCCGGCGGCTAGAGGTCTTTCCCCCAGCGATAAACCCGACTCCCGAGGCTAACTTTACAGAGCCTGCTGATGACTCACAGTAGCAAGCGGACCACTTCCGGGTAGGAAAAAATATTGTAAAATAAACCACAGCTATAAATTTTGTTTGGAGCATATCAGCTTCATGCTCTGTGTTAGGACTATGATAAATGGCATTGCCGCTACCAAATAAAATTCTAATAATAAATGTAGGCGTGTCTGCTGCCGGCGGTTCTCGCCGGGCTCGAAGAGACAGTTTCTGACAGTGAAATTCCCAGACGTTTGGTGGCGCAGCTCACCAAACGTCTGGGAGCCGAGACTACTAGGGACATGGCCCCATCGCTTTTTGAAATGGCCGATTTGGTCCCCATCACTTTTTAAAAGCATAATTAGATTTAAAAAAAATAGCTTGCACCAATAAATGTTAACTAACCAATACATTTATATATATATATATATATATATATATATATATATATATATATATATATATATATTAGGGATGTCACAATATATCGTCCCACGATATATTGCGATATCAAAGCGCGACAATATGTATCGTTGAGATTAAATCTCATATCGCGAGAAAAAGAAGCTGAACATGGTGGCACTGATCTGCATCTGATTGCATGCTCGCTCTCCTTTTCATTGCAGACACGGAGGATGAAAATGGTGAAATTATTCAAATTAGCGTGGAGGATGCCCCTTCATCTTACAAATCGATCGCAAAAAAATATTGTTAAAATATCGTATCGTTATCGTGAACCCAATATCGTGTATCGTATCGTGAACTGAGTGTATCGTGACACCCCTAATATATATATATATATATATATATATATATATTCCTCATCTCTTCTCAAAGAGCATTGGAAAGGGTCTGTGGTCCCACCCCCCTCTTACCTTGACCCTCCCACATGTTTTGTGAGCTGAAGACAAAAGGATGTGAAGAAATAATGGATGCTTTGGAGAGTTAATCAGGATGGTGTTTTTTCATACGCAGAGTCATGCAAGTGTGGATATTGGAACACAGCCAGTCTTCTGGTCCATTTCCATATTTCCATTCTTTCATCATCAAACTGTCATCATTTCAACAAATGCACCTGTTCACATTACTAAAGAAAATGCCCTGAATCCCACTAAAACAGATCCTGCCCACAAAGATGTCTTACTCGGCCAACCTGAAGAATGTGATGAGCATGGAGACTGGCCAGCGGAGCACTGAGGACCAGTCCCTGGTGGAGCAGGAGATGGAAGTTTCAAAGCCAGGCCCCTCACCACACGACCTCGCTGCCCAGCTGAAGAGCAGCTTGCTCGCCGAGATCGGCCTAACCGAGAGTGAAGGACCTCCTCTGCCATCATTCAGGTACCGACCAGCAGTCTGTGCTTTACAATCACATACCTGTGTTGGACCACCAGTCTGTGCTTTACAATCACATACCTGTGTTGGACCACCAGTCTGTGCTTTACAATCACTTACCTGTGTTGGACCACCAGTCTGTGCTTTACAATCACATACCTGTGTTGGACCACCAGTCTGTGCTTTACAATCACATACCTGTGTTGGACCACCAGTCTGTGCTTTACAATCACATACCTGTGTTGGACCACCAGTCTGTGCTTTACAATCACTTACCTGTGGTGGACGATGAAAAAGTTGAAATACAATGAAATGTCATCTGGGCTTAGTCCACCCACTAGAAAATGCCATTCACAGCACAGATATAAATCCTAACAATTCTCAAACTGTAACATCTATTACTGATCCTGGAATGAGTTCTTCAAAATATTACACATGAAACACTTTTCTTTTAACACAGGCATTCAGTATGTTGGTCTCCCTGATTTTAGTCTAAAAAGCTAAATAAGCTATTTCTGTAACGTGTTGATAAAAATGCCAATGGAAGTATCAGAAAGAGCTGTGTCTTGAACTGTCCTCTTTCTGTCTAGACCCCACTGTAGTTTCATGGGGATGGTGATCTCACACGACATGCTGCTTGGCCGCTGGCGTCTGTCACTAGAACTCTTCGGTCGTGTCTTCATGGAGGATGTGGGAGCCGAGCCTGGATCTGTACGTTAATATCTCAACATTCATGTACTGTACATCTTAAAAAAATGGAGTAGATACTAGGGCTGCTCAATCGTCCCTATTTTCATATCGCTTAATCATGGCCATTAGAGATTGGCGATAGACAATCAGATCGCCATAATCTATTAATTAGCCATCATTTTAATTATTATTATTTTTGATAAAGAGACCTATTCCTATTTAATGGCATTAATAATTTCGAGGGGAAAAAACAATCGATCATAATATATTATTAAATGCAGCCTGTAGAAGAATAATAAGTGTAGATTATGCATTTATATGAGAAAAGACTCGAGACCGACCCCATGCGTTCTGAAGCCGCCTCCCTCCACTCGCTCTTAACGCTGAACTCCATGACTTTTTTTCTACTTTCCATGTTCATTTTGCATGATTTAACACCGGCCGGCTGTAAGGTCAAGTAACTGTTGCACTGTTGCAGTCTGACTCTTCATCATACAAAGTAGCACAACACGGAGGCTGGAGTAAAGTTGGAACGAGATCGCCATGTTATGCACGGCTGCTGCTAACCTTGCGTCACCCAGAGCATGGCAAATAGCACAACCACTTCCGTTTTTAGCCTTAAAAATAAAAGCATGCAGTGCAAAATAAACAAATAACTCATAGCCTTAACTATGAGCAACCTCCATAAAATAGCTTACACATCAACAATACTGGTTGTGATGTGTTACGATTACATATGGAGTGAAACTAGTCTAAAAGCATTACTAAAAATGTATATTAAGGTTAACGTGAAAGGCCGCGGTGGAAGACATACTTTTACAATCTGGCTGACTTGACAGTGCTGCAAGGAAACTGGAGAGGGAGACGAGAGAGCAGATGCTTTCCCCCTCACTCGTGCTGATTTTAACGGCGCTCTACCAGAAACAACTCGTGTACAGTAGGGCGCAGCTTCTAGAGATTATTTTTGTAACTCAAGTGCTGTAACGTTAAGCACGGCTTTCACCCTTCACTCGCGCTGATTAAAACACAGCTCTGCCTGAAACATATCTTAAGTGTACAGAAGGGCGCAGCTTCTAGAGATTTTTTTATAACGTCTTATGATAGAGAATTAGTTAAAATCGCCTTAAATATCGCTGTAGAAAAGCCAATTGGCGATCACTCCCTTCAATCGTCAATTTACGATTTGATCGCAAATCACAGCAGCCCTAGTAGATACAAGTCACTACAAATGTTTTTTAATTGTCCAGAGGGAGCCAGGAGGTTAGAGAAGCGGTGACTTGTGAATTGCATTGACAGGTCTCTCACCGCCCTGCCGCCACCCCAAACCCGCAGCTGCTCCAGTGGAGCTAGTCAGGGTAGAAAAATGCATTTGTACTCTGGTCAGCACCCAGCTGTGAATGTGTGTAACGGTATGAATGTGAAGCAGGGTGTTGCTAGAAAAGAGGTTGCTGAGGATTGTCAGACTAAAAGATTTTTCTTTTGTTGTCCCAGATCCTCACAGAGCTGGGCGGCTTTGAGGTCAAGGAGTCCAAGTTCCGCCGGGAAATGGAGAAGCTGAGGAACCTGCAGTCCCGTGACCTAGCGCTGGAGGTGGACCGCGACCGCGACCAGCTTATCCAGCAGACCATGCGGCAGCTGAACACACATTTCGGCCGGCGCTGCACCACCACACCCATGGCCGTGCACCGCGTCAAGGTCACCTTCAAAGATGAGCCAGGCGAGGGTAGCGGCGTGGCGCGCAGCTTCTACACCGCCATAGCCTTGGCCCTCCTCTCCAACGATAAGCTTCCCAATCTGGACTGCGTTCAGAGTGTCAGCAAGGGCATGCAGGCCAGCAGTACGTGTCATCACGATTACAACTCAAGTATGATAAGTACGATACATAGAAACTATATCATGGAACTTGATTTCATTGATATATGCGATGGCATATTTTGTGTTACTGAATACAGCTACCACTTTGGTGAAATGCAGATATGTCAACAAACATTCACAGATACACTTGCTCAAATATGTGACTGTGATTCTGTTTGTTTGTGCGTGCCCGTGTGTGTGTGTGTGTGCGTGTGCGTGTGCGTAGATCTAATGCAGCGTCTTAGGAACAGAGACCGGGAAAGAGAGAGGAGAAGTGGAGGGCTTCGTGCTGGCTCTCGGAGAGACAGAGACAGGTGAAGTCAAGTTTAAAATGTTACCCCTTAAAAATACAATTTTAAAAAGTCTTCCCCCGTCTCATTAGGCTATGTGTCGACATAGCGTCTGTCAGCGTCTTTTTGGTGTGGAAAAGGCGCTGCCTGGTTTTGTGAGAAGCGGATGATAATATCACCTGCTACGAGCTTACCAGTTTACCAGCCGCACTAACCACCTGGTTAATGTTAGCACTTCTAGCAGTACTAACAATAGTGTTGTAGAACAAGCAAGGCTTACCAGATGGCAGATATTTACAATACATGTCCGGTATAATCCATACTGCCTTTATGATCGCTGTTACAGTAACGTAAATTCAATAATTAGCCTACAATGTCCTATTTCTCAATCGCCCAGCGCTTTTATGAAAAGTTTAACATTTCGTAGCTTTTGAAAGCGCTCCGCTCCGATAAAAAAATCACTGTCTGCAGTGTTTGTATGGAGCGGCCGCCTTTTCTGCATCTTGCCGACGCTACTCATTGCTTTTAACAAGGAAAGTGCGCCGGAGCTGAGAAAAAGAAGCTAAGTGGACACACAACCTTACTTGATTGAGACTGTTGCTAACCCAACTGTGTATGTCTCTGCGTGACAGGGACTCGAGGAGGCAGCTGTCCATCGACACCCGGCCATTCAGGCCTGCATCAGAGGGGAACCCCAGCGATGAGCCTGACCCCCTGCCTGCACACAGACAAGCCCTTGGGGAAAGGCTGTACCCACGCGTTCACGCAATGCAACCGGTAACAAACCTGCATCTCTATAAACTCAGGCAGCTTCAGCTCATATTGAGAATTTAACTTTAATGGGGTTGGCCATGGTCATCTCCCGACATTGGAAAATCTTAACAACCAGAATTGGGTTTTATAGACAACTAGTTCTCTCTTGTACGGGACAGCAGAGTTAAATTCCAAACAGATAGCCACTATTTTGAAAGTGACATTCACTCTTACAAACTGATTGTTTGTGGCTCACCTGGTAGGCGAAAATGCCCCAAAAATAATCAAAAAAATTATATATATCTATATACTGTATATAAAAATTATATATATATATATATATATATATATATATATATATATATATATATATATATATATATATAGCTGCTGCGCAGCAATGGGTCGTGGCCGGGCACTGACAGCGATGCAAGTCCAACTCAAGTCTCAAGTCTTTGAGCTAGAGTCCAAGTCAAGTCTCAAGTATTTTAGCTATATAGTCCAAGTCTTTGGTCACAAGTCCAAGTCAAGTCTCAAGTCTCTTATGGACAAGCGTTCTATCATCTGCTGCATGCCATCCAGTCTGCGTAGAACACTGCATAGCTAAAACTAAGGGATTCAAAGCATGTAGGCTACAGTATTATCCACACTCTATCTATTAGCATACAGCATCAGCATTGATTAGTTGACATTATTATTAATAGACCTTTCCTTAATGTTAATACACGCAAAAATAAAGATTGTTCACAAGTCCCAACAATTTTAAGACCTGTCAATGCAAGTCCAAGTCTTTGAGGACAAGTCTCAAGTCACTGTGTGACTTAAGTGCGACTCACGTCCGAGTCTCCAGTCCAAGTCCCCATCTCTGGGCACTGATGACATCAGTGATGTCACAATGCACAATTGCTCAAGTGACATCACTGATAACATCACTGATGACATCATAAGTGTGTGTTTTCCCAGGATGGCGAGGGCATGTCCCACCGTTCCCCAGGATGGTGAAGGCATCGATGCTCTAACCAGGGGTGGCCAAACTTTTTTGGTTGTGGGCCGCATACAGAAAAATATGAGTCACGGGCCAAATAATATTAAGCACGGCAGTTTTCAACCTTTTAAGACTGAAAACGGGGGAGGGGGGGTAGACCAGAAAAGCCTTGATCCTACAAACATTTAATTTCTGCCTAAATAAATATATGACACATAGTTTATTGATGTACTCACCTATTACAATGGGTATTTCTGTATGTTTTAAAATGTTCTTAAGACAGATCATTTCACCAACATTCCGTATTAAAAATAAATAAATAAAAATAAAATGAATAGACCAGGTTACTCACTAACCCAGTGGTTCCCAACCTTTTTACACCAAGTACCACCTGAGAAAGTAGTTGGCTCTCCAAGTACCACCATATGACCGACGTTAAAATACAGTCTATTCAGCTATGCACAGTTCATGCAGGAGGCAAATTTATTCCAAATAACAGTATTTATTGTAAACAAACAATAAATATCAACTGTACAGTGTGTGTGTGTCTCTCTCTCTCTCACACACACACAGCAAATTGGAACATTTTGAACAACATATCAACTGTACAGTGTCTCTCTCTCTCTCTCACACACACACCAAATTAGAACACTGAGCAAAATAGCAGCTGTAGTCCCTCTCTCTCGCGCGCAAGTACCACCTACCTTGAGAAACACTGCCAATAATATTAATAATTATTATTATTATTTCACTTTCACATGTTTGAAAACTACTACGGTACTAATGACCACCATGGATTTTGCACAAAAAAAAAAAAAAAAAAAATCCACAGAGCCTTCCAAGTACCACCAGCAGGGGGCGCCAGTACCACCTACGGTACGCGTACCGTAGGTTAACTATTTTCAATGGTTTTACATGGAAAAAACGAAATGGGAAAAAAATATTTTGTGTTTTTTTTCCCCTGTTTTCGTTTTTCCGTTTTAAACTTTAAAGTGTAACTAACCCCCAAAACATTTTTTTCCCAGCTTTTAACCAATATATATATGACTTTTGGGGTGGTGTGTGAAGAATTCTGGTCAAAATTTCCACATTTGAGACCAAACTGTTACCATTGTACCATTTGTATCATTTTCAGCCGCATAAGTGCCCTCTATGGGTTCCAACCTGCTTTTTTTTTTTGCTCTCAAAAATGCCCAAAATGTGGTACAACCAGTGCTCAATTCAGCCTCCCTCTTTTTGAAGCCAATGCGGAAATTGCATTCTTTCAAATGGCCAGTGGGGGGCGCAGTTTGTGTAGCACTCCCCAGGAACATCCATTCAACTCTATGGGAAACGAGCCAACTTCTCTCTCATTCTATGTCTTAACTTTTCAAATGAGTTTATGGTCTGAAAAAACAATTTCAAGTCTTTTTCATGCTCTCACGTGCTCCATTTTCTAAATTATAGCCCCATTTCGAGGAAAATTAATGACAAACATCGGATAATAAGAACAGTAATACTTCCGACTGGTAGAGGCAGCAATGTGCCACAAGGCATCAGGTAGCAAGTAATAGTTAAGCAAATTATCAGAAAATAGCGTTACTTTATGATATTTTAATAATGTTAGTAGACACATGTAACTATATAGATACCATACATCTAACGTTCATAACATGGCAGACCATTTAACGTTATCTATACCGTTAGATAAAGCCTTAAGCCTTCTCTGTATTCAGACCATTGGATTCAGACCAGAAACCGGAGTACGTTATAAACGTTATAAATATAGTCACGTTATAAACAACTAACCAACGCTGGGGGTCCGTATGGAAACAGTGTTACACGAAATGGTTAAAAGTTCAATCAATTTGGTCATTCAGTGGCGTTTTACTGCAATGTAAAGTAAGTAACGTTAGCCGCTAGCATTAGCCAAAGTAGCTGACTACTAGGGATGTTCATCAATTATCGAAAATCGATAATTGATCGTTAAGGATTGGAATCGATCCTGTGGCATTTGGATCGATTTTTTAATTATAAAAAAAAAAAAAAAAAAAAAAATGGACTAGGTTTGGGTGGAATTCGTTCCTCCTCGCCCCACTCCATTGCACAGCCGACTAACGTGAGGTGGAGCTTCATATAGTCTCTAGTTTTCTGGCTGGGCACGGGCCTTTGTGCCAACAAAACTGTTTTAAACATGGGAAATTCACACCAGCATGCGCCGGGGACAGCAGTGTTGGAGAGGAGACACATTGAAATAAAGAGTTCATTGAGGAGAACACGTTGTCTTTCGTATTTTCTGCCATAGGCATTCATTTTGTAAAAAAAAAATGAAAATTTTCAAAGTATTAATATGATCGATAATTGATTGTTAATTTTCACTGATTATCGATTTTGGAAATTTTTCAAAATGAACATCCCTACTGACTACCCATAATGCATTACGGCGATAAGAGAGACAGGGCAAATTCGGAAACGCAAACGATGTCGCAAGCATATTCCTACCAATATGGCGCTATAATACACACAGCTCATTGGCTGTGTGTGTCACTTGATTGTAATCACCTGTTAATTGATTACAATCACCTGTTATTTTCCTACCAAGATGGCCGTGTGGTGATGTAACAGAATACTATCAATAAAAGCCACTATAATCATAAATAGAAATAAAAGGAAGGAAATGGCATTGTGTTGCTGTAAATCATTCCCAACCTTTTCCATATAGTTCACATTGGGGCAGTGGACCCCCATATGATGAGATTTGGTCTCTCAGATGCAAATATTTTTCTTTTCTTTAATTTTTTTAAAGTAGCCTAGATATGATTTTGTCCAGAATTCCATATAGGTTGAGAGATAACAGAGAATCCTGGAATCCTCTCAAGGACCACTGGTGGTCCCCGGACCCCACATTGAGAACCACTCAACCACTTCATTGTGCAGAGAGAGAGAGAGAGAAGAGAGGAGGAAGGAGGGGGAGAATGTGTGTTTGTACTGCGGCCCAGCTGCCACTATTCCGCTCTGGTCTCGCGCTAAACGAGAGGAAAAAGCAGGGGGTGACTTTTACATGGCACACTGCACCTTTTGACAAGAATCACTGCCAACGAAAATGAAAAACTGACTTCATAGCGTTCTAGAGGACAAGCTGGACAAGTTAACGTGTTTACCTCAATGCAGAAATCTCCCATTGTGATTACATTAGAGCGTGTTCAGAGCGAGGGGTTTGTCCTGCCTATTGTGCTCTGCTGCTGCGGCCGGCTCGCGTCACTTTAATGATAGTTACATGGGAGTCAATGGCAGTTGAGTAGTTCGCCACTGAATGACCAAATTGATATAACTTTCAACCATTTTGAGCAACGCTGTTTCCATACAGGCCACCAGCGTTGGCTAGTTGTTGATATTTATAAAGATTTTGTAGCTCTCACATAAAAATGTTCTTGATGCGGTGGGCAAACTGTCATGGCGTCGTTTTCCGGTAAAAATTAACCTTGACCTTTGCCCATTTAACCTTTCTTACAGAAATGGGTATAATCAGTAGTATTTTTAACTCATTGAGTGCCAGCCACTTTTGGAGGACGGATGCTCCCAGTGCCAGAGTTTCAGAGCGTTTTCAGTGATTTCTCGAGGCCCACAGAATATTGTGTGATATTACTATGTAAACACTGAACACGCACAAAGAACGATGAGACTCTATTCTATCATCTGCAAAAAAAAGTTTATTGATCCCATTTTCCGTTCTTTAGTTATGAGCCGGAGAAGATAGCTTGATTCATCCAGAAACAGCAATTTTTTTCTAGAAGCTGAGATAATTGGCCTTTTGTGAAATTAAACATTTCAAGCACATCACTGACTCTGAAGCTAATCTTTTCTAATGTAGTCACACCTCAAAAATAATTTCCTTCAATAAAACAGTGAAGGCCAGGGAATTCTGTTTGGCAGAATAATATTTTTTAGCTACAACCAGCAGCGCTGGCCCCTGCGTGCGCTGCTGGTTGCAGCTTCTTGCTGGTCTTCATTTGCTGCTGGTGGGCATCGGATATTCTGGCTTGCGTTTGTCAATCCTGTCCTGCTGCCTGGGTCTGTCTGGGTGTTGTGTGTGTGCTGCTCTGCGTGCCCCCTCCCCCCCCCCCCCCCCGCCCCGCCCCGCCTCGCCTCAACTGCACACTCCTCCTCCTGTCTGTGGTGGCTCTCTGCTGAGTTTGCTGTGCGCACAGTGAAGGGTGCTAGACATCCTGCTTTTTTACAGCGTTCCGCGTGTGTTTGTCACCGGCAACGATGCTTCCAGTTGAATAATAACAACTCCACGGTGTGGATGTGCGGATTTGCTGTCGCAACCGACACGGAGCGGCTCAATTGTGGGAGCAGATTGGCTGCTGCAGGCACAGCTGCAGTAACGTGCTTCAGCATATCGATGCATACGGATGCGATGCGATTTCCGTTTCCATAACGACTTCTTCTTTGTTTTTTCCTTGCCTTTCTGTTATGTGGAGAGCACTGTCGCCACCTAAGGGTTCTGTAAAATAGGTTAGACACATCCAATAGCTATAATATTTGTACATCAGAGGCAGAAGGCTTTGATCGACGCCCCACCGTCAAAAAACGCAATTGACGAACATGTCCGTCCTTGGCACTCTACGTTACTAATTGAAATGACGAACATGTCCGTCCTTGGCACTCAATGAGTTAAATATTGAGCTGTAAACATCAGGTAACATGGCATGCTGATGGCATGATTGAAATCCACAGAATGTAAACATCAATCTTTTGTCTCCTCAGGCGTTTGCCAGTAAAATCACAGGCATGCTGCTGGAGCTGTCCCCAGCCCAGCTGCTGCTGCTGCTGGCCAGTGAGGACTCTCTCAGGGCCAGGGTCGAGGAGGCCATGGAGCTTCTCATTGCACATGGAAGGTATGATAACATACTCCATAACACAAACACGGACACAAAACCACAAATCCCTATCCTGGTTAAAACCGTCCGGATCCGTGAGCTCACATTCTGTGTTGTTCTGTGGATCCGTCTGGACTCTGTACTGTGCACAGTCATTTCAGTGGGTGGACGTAGCCAGTCCTTCAGCCAATCAGCGTTGGATCCAGTCAAATCCAAATCCACTCGGAAGAACGGCAAAACCATATTTTCTGCTGAGAAATTCCGCTGTTGCATACTCTGTTCTTGTTGAATTGTTGTTATTGAGTCTATTTCTGCAATAACTGCACTTATGGCGGTTTAAACTCGACGAACGTTGACATTACTGCTCCAGCCGGAGAGTCACGGAGGCAGCCATTACTTGGGGTTTTGCCATTGGCGTTCCTGATTGGCCGGTTATGATGTCAACTACAAGGCAGCAAGGCAGCGTGGCCCATCCACGTTTTGGCAGCTGAAAGAGCCCACATCGGGGCGGAGGCCAGACGGTCTTGCAGAATGAAACAGAATGTTAGTTCACATGACCGGATGGTTTAACAGGCTAACAAATCACACCCATTGTTCTGCTCTCCATGCCTGTGACACTTTAGCACTGTCCCAAAAGATGCTACAAAACAATCAAAATGAACTTGTCACAAAATGTCCTTGCATCATGAATGGTATTAAAGTCCCTGGAAACCAGAAATATTTTATTATTATTTAGCATTTTGAGTTCATCACATCACAGGAGCCTATGTTAATAAGCCACCAGCCAAATTTGAACGATGATGAACGTCGCAAAGTATATAAATTTAGGTTTGACAGTCTGGCAAAAGTAATGAGAATGAATTATTTTTTAGAGTGTTTTTTCTCCCGCGGAATGTGTGGGCGTGTCCCATCTGCAGCAGCCTCCGAGAGAGAGCGCGCGAGACAGAGGGGGGGAGGGAAACGGAGAAAGAGAGAAAGAGAGATCATCGACACACACACACCGTGCGTGTGTGTGTGTGTGTGTGTTCGTTGCTCGGAGAGGGACTCTTGCTGTGACTGCACAGCGTGTGTGTGTGTGTGTGTATGTGTGAGTAACCTCGCGTGTGTCTCTCTGTGCTCTCTCACACGAGAGGAGAGAAAGAGAGAGAGAGAGAGAGAGAGAGAGAGGCACAGAGTGGGAGGCACAGAGTGGGAGGCAGACAGACACTGAGGGAGCGCTGTCACTGGGGGCAAAGAACGGACAAAAGGAGGGCAGATTGCGCACGTGTACAAAGGTTATATAGAGCTTATGACGTCATAAGCTCCTGCATTTTAGCACCTCGCGCACTGCTCTCTTCAATGAGGAAGTATCTTGTAGAATCTTGTAGAAAAGTGTCGATTTTAAGGCTTTGGGTTGAAAGTAATGTATAATAATTTCGGAGGCAGACAATTACTAACATAAGACCCTAAATAACATACCGGTAGTTAGAACGTTTTTGTGGATTTTGGTTTCCAGGGACTTTAAGTTTACAATTAACACCATGGCACTGATTTTGTTGCCACTCTCCATTCAGTTTGATGCACTGTAAATATAACATGTTATAACATAATGTTTCTTGTCTCCCTCAGGGAAAATGGTGCTGACAGCATATTGGACCTGGGTCTCCTGGAGTCTCCAGAGAAGACACAAGTAAAACCAATATCTTTGTTAACTTTCTATACTGTCTCAATTAATTTCTTAAATTGGTCAGTTTATATGCCCCCGCCGGCGATAGTTGGGCCGGAGGCATTATGGTTTCGGGTTGTCTGTCTGTCTGTCTGTCCGTCCGTCCGATGTTCGTTAACGCGATATCTCAGGAACGCCTTGACGGAATTTCTTCGAATTTGCCTCAAACGTCCACTTGGACTCATGAATGAGCTGATTAGATTTCGGATCGGAATTGGGATTCTTTTTTTTTTTCAATTCCAGCGCTGGCCGTAATTTGCCCATGTATAATAGTATCCTTCTTTGCCTTGTATATTTTCTTAATTTTGTCTGCTTTTTGCAAGGTATATTTAAAAAAAAATCTTTAATTGGCCAAATCTTTGCCTATACTGTATATTCAAGAAAAATATCGGTATCGGCATAATATCGGTATCGGCAGATATCCAAATTCAGGTATCGGAATCGGATCAGAAGTGAAAAAGTGGATCGGTGCATCCCTACACAATATAAGGTTATTTGTCACAAAATACAGTGGGGAACAGTGTGGCTAATAAACAGACCAGGGCAGGACCCAGCAACATATGACATATCTTAAAAATTACAAAATACACTGGAGGGAGATTTTAGCAGCAACAAAAACATACCAATACAGCCCTGGATATCAAGTCAATTTTGCAACACTTACACAGCCCTCCCTGCTGTTTTGTGGCTGTAGCAACAGGAGAGCCGTAAGCGCCACGGTTCAAACCGCAGCGTGGTGGACATGGAGCTGGACGAGCCAGACGACGGGGACGACAACGCTCCTCTCTTCTACCAGCCTGGCAAGAGAGGCTTCTACTCCCCCCGGCCTGGCAAGAACACAGAGGCCAGGCTCAACTGTTTCCGCAATATCGGCAGGTAATGGATTGTTATGTATTTAGTTTGGGGCATTAGAACGTTGGTATTTCCCAAAATCTTCAGAAGAGGAGGATGCTAGGATGAGTGTTTTCAAACTTCAGACCTATATCTTTGTCAAAATAGAAAACACAACAACTCATTACAGCCGTATTCGTTTTTAAATCTCCATCTTGCTTCCCTCTATTTTCTATAAGACAAAGGTGATTAAACTGATACCCAGTTCATGAAAGGCTTTACATTTCCTTTTAGCGGCCCGCCCCCAGAATCAGTATGATGTCTTTTTGCCGGCCAATGTTCTTGTTTCTGCCCATTTGATAGATCATTCATTAGATTGGGGAGTTGAAAGTCGTCAAATAAAACACTGATAATGGAAAAGGCATGGAGAGAATGTTTTGGCTGACTCCAGTATCCACTTGATCAATCTATAATTAAATTACACTGTAATTATTTCAACCTGAATTATATTTAAGCCTTGATTACTCATTACGTCATTTACTTTGCTGAGGACATACTTTTCCTGTGTCTCCAGGATACTTGGGCTATGTCTGCTGCAGAATGAACTCTGCCCAATCACATTGAACAGACATGTCATCAAGGTGCTGCTTGGCAGGAAGGTAAGAGAAATTGGCTTGTTTCCTCGACCTAAAAATAGACCCTGCTACATGATATTGTTTTTTTTAGTTAAGTTGCTCACGCATTGAGAGTAATTGTATGTGTCTGTTATTGCAGGTGAACTGGCATGACTTTGCCTTCTTTGACCCAGTGATGTATGAGAGCCTGCGGCAGCTTATCCGCCACTCACAGGCTGGTGAGGCAGATGCAGTGTTCGCCGCAATGGACCTGGCCTTCGCCATCGACCTCTGCAAAGAGGAAGGGGCTGGACAGGTAATGGACTAGAAATATAGTATCTTTCTCCAAGTGTACATTTCAATTGCAAATATCAATAATTGATTTCAGACCAACAACTATTGCATAAAACAGTTCTGAAAGAGGATTTCTGGTACTGTTTTTGTGAAAACATTTGATCCCCCAATTTTTTTTTTATTCAATAATGAATACATATTCAAATTCGTTCTTTATTATGTAGTGTAACATTTAAAAGCCTGAATGCAAAGATCAGTACTCTGCCATGAAAATACTAGCTCTTGCATTGGGCCCATTTTCCCCCCCATCTTGGGTCGCATAATTTCAGTGCAGTGCATTTATAGACTGTTTTCACAGAATTTGTGTTGCTTATTGAACAGTTTGTAACCTGCTTATGTCATATAAGTTGTTGTACTCAAGCTGTGTTCACACCGAGATATTTATTTTTCGCTCTGTCGCTTGATTCAACCCTTTGGAATCGCTCTGTCGCTCTGTTTAAATCGCTCGTCAACAGGCACACGAATTGACCGTCATCTGGGTGCTATAACATTACGCAATGTCATGATGTTTGTCCACTACGAGCCATTGTAGTTGTTTACAAGCTAAGCCTATCAGCGTGCTCCTAACGCGAGCTCCATACCGGTAGTACAAACTTCACTTCATGTCAGCTGTCAGCCTGTCAATCAGCTGTCAATGCGGTTTGTTGCCACACAATAAACCAGCGGTTTGTTCCAAGCCAGTGTGATCCTTGACTCACTCTCACACGGCAGCCAATCAGCGTTGAACAGCGAGCGACTGATGCCAGCGTAATTTCGCTCGAGTTGGGATATTTCATCTCGGGCGACGAGCGTATTTTCTCCCTATCGCTCTGTCTCTGTCGCTCGGACGCCCAGCGATTTTTCTCCCGGGCGAATATACACTCAATCGCTCGTTTGCATTGACTTTGTATGTAAACTCGATGCCAGCGAAAAACTTGAATAGGTCGGTGTGAACGCAGCTTAACACTGCAACAAGAAGTAAGCTGTGGACAATTTTAGAATGTTTATGTTGTCGAGTTGAAACCGACTATACTTAGAATACAAAATAAAACCGCTTCTGAAAGCAGATTCTGAATATTCTAAAATCTGTAGTGAAATAATAGGTTCATAGTTCTTAATGTCCTGTTGTCGCTGGTTCCTCCAGGTGGAGTTGTTGTCTGGCGGGGTCAACA
This sequence comes from Poromitra crassiceps, assembly GCF_964638095.1. Classification (NCBI taxonomy): domain Eukaryota; kingdom Metazoa; phylum Chordata; class Actinopteri; order Beryciformes; family Melamphaidae; genus Poromitra; species Poromitra crassiceps. Next base: position 95,028,731 of record NC_139623.1, on the reverse strand, counting down.
TGCCAGTGACCCCCCTCAATGTCTACGAGTATGTGAGGAAGTACGCAGAGCACAGGATGCTGGTGGTGGCCGAGCAGCCCCTCCATGTGAGTCAAACCCCCTCACAAGAATTATCATGTACTTACTACACAGCTCCAAAGACAGACAAAATATTCACACCAATCGCATACTGTTCGTTTTTCATGCTCACACCAAGTGGTGTTGTGGTATTCATAGCAGTTATACAGTATGTTGTTCTCGTGTCTCCAAGGCGATGAGGAAGGGTCTGCTGGACGTGCTTCCTAAGAACTCTCTGGAGGACCTGACAGCCGAGGACTTCAGGCTGCTCGTCAATGGCTGTGGAGAGGTCAACGTCCAGATGCTCATTAGCTTCACCTCCTTCAATGACGAGTCTGGTACGCTGCTCTATTTCCCATATCTGTGTGTCTCTGTCTTTCTCTCTTGTCTCTGTGATTTGCATGTCTCTCTTTCTGTCTTGGTCTCTGTGATCTGCATCTGTCATGTCTTTCTGTCTTGTCTCTGTAATCTGCATCTGTCATGTCTTTCTGTCTTGGTCTCTGTGATTTGCATCTGTCATGTCTTTCTGTCTTGTCTCTGTGATTTGCATCTGTTGCTCTTTCTGTCTTGTCTCTGTGATTTGCATCTGTTGCTCTTTCTGTCTTGTCTCTGTGATTTGCATCTGTTGCTCTTTCTGTCTTGTCTCTGTGATTTGCATCTGTTGCTCTTTCTGTCTTGTCTCTGTGATTTGCATCTGTTGCTCTTTCTGTCTTGTCTCTGTGATTTGCATCTGTTGCTCTTTCTGTCTTGTCTCTGTGATTTGCAGTTGTAATTCATTTTTTTGCTGTTAGTATAGTGGGAAATATTTCTTTTTGCTTCATCCAACAGGGGAAAATGCAGACAAGCTGCTGCAGTTTAAACGCTGGTTTTGGTCCATAGTTGAGAAGATGAGCATGACTGAGAGGCAAGATCTGGTAAGTCTCTAATTAATTTAATATATCTTGTTTGAATGCATTTTATGTAAGTGTGTATATAATTTATATATATATGTGTGTGTGTATATACTAGGCATATCTCCTAGTATAGTATATACAGATCCTTTCCAAAAAATTAGAATATCATGGAAAGTTAGTTTTTTCCCATAATTCCTTTCAAAAAATGAAACTTTCATAGATTATAGATTCATTACACACAAAGTGAAATATTTCTAGCCTTTATTTAACGCCAACTCCAGTGCACAGAACTGTCAAATCAAATTGACAGGCTATGGCCCACCTCTCAACCCTCTTTCATCTCAGGCAATATCGGTTTTCAGTGTGATACGTGACCGACCCTCACGCCACTTGGGTTCAGCTCATCTTTAAGTTTAGCTGCGCGCAGGTGTGTGTGTGCCCCTTAAGTTTACATCAGTGCCTATGACATCATCAGTAATGTCATAAGAGATGACATCATCATGGTAATTAGGGCAATCACCTAATTAAAAAATCCAGCTCCGTCAGGCCACCCGCATGGGTGCTCTTTTCACCCCCTGAAAGTTTCAGCACGATCGCACATAAAACGGCATAGCTGTGGCCGGCACAAACATTTAAATAAACAGAGGGGCCCTTTACACGAGGACAGTTTCTGAAAGAAACGACACAATAGCGTTTCCTTCACACCTTTTCCTTCACACCTTCTCCCTATTTACATGAGCGCTGTTGAATTTTTAAAACGCCGTAATGTACATGCCAGGTCGCTAGGTGGCAGTGTGATCACCTTATTCTTTGCCCATACAAGGACGCTTACTGCATGACGTAATTTCGCTTTAAACGCGGAAGTAGAGTACGCTTTCCGCAGTCATTTAGACTTGCCAAAAAGCTTTTTTCAAGCTAAAAAAAACCCCCCAAACTGTTAAAGTTTTAATATTTGTCGGGTGAGAATGTAACATATATGTGACCAGTTTATCAGAATAACGCCTATTGGAGATCTTTAACGAGCAGCGAGGACCGGGAGCGCTGACTGTGATCTGTCACCCTACTGCTACTGGCAGTGAGAAAACACTGTCGACTGCTTTTGTAACTAACGTTAAATGCCGACCGGGTACAGCCATCGACTCCTCGCAGCAGTAACGTTATGAACATGTAACTGAAGTTGGCCGCAGTGTGCTTAATTCTGAGTGTTGCCAAACTTCATTCATACTGACGTTGTATTTGGTTGCCAACTCGCGCACGGCATCGCGTGTGTCCCCTGTGCAGGCACGTCAGAGTTTCTGAAATGTGCCGTTCCAAAGTGATTACATGGAGCGCTCAGCGGGGAGCGTCACCAAGAATTTCACTCTGGAGGGTGGTTTTAAAATGTGTCGTTTCCTAAGCGCGAATTTGCCGTCGCCGTCTTAACGGGAGGCACTAACGATACAATAATTCCCCGTTTCCATAGGAAACCGTCCTCGTGTAAAGTGCCCAGAGAGGACAAACATTGCCCACATGCTCCCTTTTATAATAAGAGGTGTGTGTGTGTGTGTGTGTGTGTGTGTGTGTGTGTGTGTGTGTGTGTGTGTGTGTGTGTGTATATACACATATATATGTGTATGTATATATATACACATACATATATGTATATATACACACACACATATATATACACACACACATATATATATCTCATATATATATCTCTTCATATATATATATATATATATGAAGAGAAGAAGATGCTTCCTCAGGTTCTCTCAATCAATCAATTGAGCGAACCTGAGGAAGCGATTGTGAAACGCGTTGTTCGCCTAATAAATCACAGTAAAGTTACTCCAGTGTGCGGTGGTATTACTTTGATCCTGATATGATATATATATAAATATATATAGTAAGTAAGTAAAACTTTATTTATATAGCACCCTTTCCAGCATGAATGCACAGAGTGCTTTACACATTAAAACAGCAACACAGAAATATAAGTGCAGGAATAATACAAGAAAAAGGCAAAAACATAAAAAAATACACAGAGCATGAACAGGTAAAAACAATGGCTAAGAATGACTAAAAAGCCTGTCTAAACAGGTGAGTCTTTAGTCGTTTTTTAAACGAGAGCTCAGAGCGAGTGGCTCTCAGATCGGGGGGGAGGGCATTCCAGAGCTTCGGGGCTGTCACTTCCAAGGCTCTGTCGCCTTTTGTTTTTAGCCTGGTCCTGGGCACGGCCAGGAGCTCTTGGTCGGATGACCTCAGAGACCGGCTGGCTGCATAGGGGTGGATGAGGTCAGAGATATAGGCGGGGGCTTGGCCATGGAGGGATCTGAATGCAAATACAAGGATTTTAAAATGGATCCTGTGTTGTACCGGGAGCCAGTGCAGTGAGGCTAGGATGGGGGTGATATGGCATGACTTTTTTGACCTGGTGAGGAGTCTGGCAGCAGCATTTTGGATCAACTGGAGTTTAACCACCGATGATTTATTGAGACATGAATAAAGGGAGTTACAGTAGTTTAGATCAGTGGTTCTCAACTGGTGTAGCCTCAGGACCCACTATTTTCCTTGTCATGAAGTCGCGACCCAAATTTCAGATTTTTTTTTAAACCACTCAAATTTATTGCACAAAAAATAGCGCATTCATTTAATACACAATGCCTTCATGCACTGTTATAAACCTCAAATGAACAAAAAAGTGCAACAGAAGTGCAACTAGGGCTAAAAACCAATTGAAATAAGGCAGACTTGAATTACAGGCCTATTAAATTTAAACAAGTCAAACTGGTCATGCTCAGAAAGTCTTGTTTGAACTGTATGAAATATGAAATAAAAGGCAGACTTATCTTGAATTACATGCCTATGTTTTTAAACAAGTTAATAATAATAATAATAATAATAATAATAATAATAATAATAATAATAATAATAATAATAATAAAACAAGTTAACCTGGTCATGCTAATCCAGTTTCAATAGTCTGAATTTAACTAATATGAAATAAAAAGGCAGACTTTTCTTGAATCACAGGCAGGCTATATGCTTTTTAGTTAAACTGGTCATAACTTTTAATTAAACTGGGGCCATGCTAATCCAGTTTCAATGATCTTTCAATGTTTTTTGGCTGATGGTTTGATGTGTTCAGGAAGCCTATTTTTTTCTCTTCAACCAAGCTTCAACCATGCCATTCTGACATTTCACAAGTTTGCTTAAAATTCAGTTGCCAGTTGAATCGATACATGCTGATTATGACTTTACTTTAATCATTTTCCTCTCCTCCTCAGGTATACTTCTGGACCTCCAGCCCGTCGCTGCCAGCCAGTGAGGAGGGTTTCCAGCCGATGCCCTCCATCACCATCCGGCCTCCAGACGACCAGCACCTACCCACAGCCAACACCTGCATCTCGCGTCTCTACGTGCCACTCTATTCTTCCAAACAGATTCTTAAACAGAAACTCCTGCTAGCCATTAAGACCAAGAATTTTGGTTTTGTGTAGAGGTTTGACAGAAGAGTAAAAAAAAAACATACAGAAAAACATGTTTACCGTAATACTTACCTAGCTCCATTTTTGTAGATTTATTTTTTGTCTATACAATTTTATGAAATTCGACATACTGTCGCTATCTCCCCTGGCTGTAATATGTTTGTGTTGTGAACACAAACGGCTTGTTCTTTTTATTTTATTTTATTTTATTTTTCTTTTGTGTTTATGAAGAGGTATACAGTCCAGAACATTCCTGCATTGGCATTGTAAAGATGTAAAGCCCACAGTTCTGCTCTATTGGCTTGACCTTTACTTCCCAGGAATTTGGCTTGATAGCAAACTGTCCGCCGAAACCCAGCCAAAGATGACAGCAGTAGAAGTATTTAAAATAAAATAAGAAAAGAATACACACTGTGATTTTTTTTTCCTGCCCTGAAAGAAATACTATCACTGACAGTTCACTGCTGCCTTTGTGGAAAGTCATTTTTTCTTGTATAGGGGGAGTAGGGAATTTCAAAATAAACTTGGATGCAAATTAGTCATCTGGTGTTTATTTATCATTGCTTAAATTTCGTGTTCATCTCAGCTTGATCAGTGTACAGTCCTGACTTTGGACTCTAAAGCTGTATTCACAGTGCTACCTATATGTTGGTTTTAGAAATGCCTATCAGATAAGTACCACACATTAGTAGGGAATGAATGTTACAGTACATTTGTGTGAGACAAGTTGGAGGTTTTTTGATAAATGTTGCAACAAGTAATGGAACTACCACTACACTTCTCTTTGAAGATTTGATCAGATGGAACATCTTACGAATCCCACTGTACATTCATGTTCTATTATCTATCAAGTCTTGCTTTGACCTTTTCCAACCAAATATACTAGTATATAAATACTCCCAGAGCTGGCAGGCAGGCAGGCAGGCCATCTAGATTGCATCGGACTGAATGAAATGCAAATATTGCCATACTATATCCACAGGAACTTGGGAAATATATCCATATATAATGTAGACATTTCTATAGGGGAAAGAAATGTAATGCAATGTACACTACAGTAAAAGATCCTGCAAGGTATCCATTGCCATTCTCAATGTTTAAAGAGTAGCCATAATAGAGGAGTTGAGACGGACTTCCTCGGGAGGTCAGAGAAGAATGATTATAACAAAGGTTTATGTCGGGGAAAGTGAATGAACCCTACCCCTTGCCCCCCCAGCATCAACTACCATCAAACTGCCCTAGAGCAAGGCACTTAACCCCCTGCTCTTCCAGTGCAGCTGTCCAACAGCAGAAGACTGGCAGCACCCTGCTGTCAGTGCAGGCCTGGGGCTCAACTATCCATCAGATGACACAGGCTGACACCATCAAGGTTGATATGATGATGATGGGGAAGAGGAAATTCCTTTTAACTCTAGTTCTGTTTAAACTATGTGAGTGTTATGTGAGGAATAACATTAACGCCACAAATCTCTGATTACTTTGCTGTAAAATAGGAACAAGCATGAATGAGATGGTATCTGTATCAGATGACCAATGTGGATGAAAATAATGATTAGATATGTAGTCTGCACTCAAGTATCTGTATCAATTGTGACGTATGAATTTGAGAGGACAAAGGTATTATGGTGTAAAAAAAAATATAGATATAATAAAATAAATCAATAACAGTTAAATTAATAATTAATTAAATAAATAAATGTTCTTGTTCCTATAGTTGGATGTCTGTGTAGAATGATGTCTGCCCAGTTTGACACTAGAACACTTTTCACAATTGTCTGCTGAAAAGTGGAAAGTTTCTCTGCGCTCACTGAAAAGGCCTTTTTCAATTAGCAAGATTTGTGACATCACAAATCCTGGAGCCAATCCCTGTCCAGTATTCAGCAGTTAAAGCCCCAACACATTCTCACTCCCAACTCGGTCAGGAACCCTTATTGTCACTAACCTCGTGTCATCAGGCTCTTCCCAAGGAGAAGAGTCTGGTACGTATTACTACAGGCAGGATGTCCCGCCCCCATGTGTTCTGGTCCGCAGTGTTTTCGTTCCCCCTTAGAAATGCAACAGTAGGCAGCATAACCTCGCCAGTCGGTACGAGTTAGAGAAAAACTAAGAAGCATGGACATACCAAATGAAATATTCCAAGAAGTACTTGAAGAAACTTGCTGGATCTATAACATTACAGTACAGCACTTTGGTTCCTAACTTCCGGCCATAGTCACGGAGCGAGGTTTTACCATCCAGACTACTTTGAAATGTGTTGAATGCCTGTGTTGTAGTTAGTTTCTAGATAACCCTGATTGGTTGCTTTGGATTTTTAAACGAGGGAGAAGCAAGTCATCTTAAGGATTTTAACAAGATAATTAAACTTTTTGTGTGGTAAAAACCATCAGACACAAATTATTATTCAAAGTAGACTATTTTATATACATCTTGAAACATGACTTTAGGGGGTCTTTAAATAAATTAATACAAATACAAAAATAATTATAATTGCTGCGCAGCAATGGGTCGTGGCCGGGCACTGACAGAGATGCTCACATCATTTTTTGCAAGTCCAAGTCAAGTCTCAAGTCTTTGGTCACAAGTCCAAGTCAAGTCTCTGATGGATGAGCGTTCTATCATCTGCTGCATGCCATCCAGTCTGCTCCAGTCTGAACACTGCATAGCTAAAACTAAGGGATTCAAAGCATGTACTGTATTATCCACACTCTATTAGCATACAGTATCATTGATTAGTTGACATTATTATTAATATTTATTCATGAGTTTCTGAGACAAAGATTTAACCTTGATATGAACAACTGCAGACTTTTCTGATATCGAGACTGTAGAACATCCGTTTTTTGTTTATAATTATTCTAGATCTTTTTGGGAACTGTTTCAAAATTGGATATCTGAAAAAGACCCTCAATCGCCCAACTTAGAATATAATTATATTACATTTGGAGTTATAATGAAAGATAAACAAATTGAAATGATGTACAATAGTTGAATTATTATGGCTTAACAATTTATTCACAGATGTAGATTTCAAAATACCAGACCACTGTTCTTAGTCTTCATGAATGAGATAATTAACTTCAAGAAAGCATTGAAATCTGTAAAAACCAAACAAGCCTCGAATGTGTACCAAAACATACATCTTTATTTCTGCTGAGAAGAACTCTGACTTTTTCTTTTTGTTATTTATTTTATTTATAATTAGTTTCAATTCTATATGTTTTTGTTTGGTCAAATTTGGTAAGTGCTCAGTTTGAATTGTATACTGCAATGAATGTTATTGCTAGATTTTGTTTATTGAACAATAAAAAAAAAAACTTTGGCCAGTAATGTAGGCGTCATACCATTGTAATGAAAACGATCTGCTGACGACCCTTCATCTTGTTTTTGTGTTGTGCAGGAGAACAAAAAAACACCCTGAGGGAGCAGACTCAGAAGTGCTGAGGTATGACGTCTGTTAGCTTTCAGAAGTGCAACTCTAGCAGGTTGAGTCAGGTCATCTGTCTGTCCTCACTGGAAGGATGTCGCCATCTAGTGGTGAAACACCAGGATCCCACTGAGGCACAGTATCACTCACTTACCCCTTTTTTTCCTTCTTTTTTTTAGCCTTTATTTAAACAGGTAAAATCACATTGAGACCGAAGTCTAATTTACAAGTGCGACCTTTAATGTTCACACCAAGAAAAAAAGCAATGTACAAAAAGATTTTTTGTATTTTTTATGTTATTAGGACACTAATAACAAGAATAAATAAATACAAATGTTTTTACAGACCCCACAGTTTTTAAAATATAGGCCTACGATTGTGATGTCATCAGTGATGATGTCATCCTTGAGCAATTGTGATGTCATCAGAGATGTCATCAGTGATGTCACTCGAGCTTCCTGGTTGAGGCTAAATAAGTGGTGGGAGAGCGCCTCCTACTGCCGGAGTTGGGCACAGGATGTAGGGAAACAGTGGATGGATAAATCCAGAAGGAGGCGGTAATGCAACATAAAGGATGCCAACTGCCATAAAACACCACAGAATAAGAAGAAGCCTCCTACTGCCCCGGGGTCCCCATGGCTGTGGGTCTGACCCCAGGACAGGTGCTTCACACCCCAGGCCTGCCTCCCCCTGCCCCGTTAGCCCCATGGCTGGGTGTCTGAGCCCAGGACAGGTGCTTCACCCCCCTCATCCATAGATTTAAAGGAAAGATCCCCAATAACTTCTGCTTGTGTGGGCAGATAATCAGGATTCCCTATTATGTCATTATCATCACTCAGATCAGTGTCAGAGTCTTGAGAATCTTCTGTTAAAAGGGCCAGAAAATTCCGTGGCCTTGAACCCAGTGGTGGAAATGGCCAGGTTTTACTCTGGGAACCCTAAGCAGGATGGGGTCCCTGGACGTGGCGCGGCCCGCCCCCGCCATTTCTGAATGCTTGACTTTTTTTATTTTTTATTTAATTTACTCATTATATCATTATAGCTACGTAAAAACCTCTTACAAAAGTTACTTAAATAAGATTGCCGAGCTCTACTGATTATTTCACCTTGATTTTATTCATGACAGACTTGATGATACATTGATATTGACGCCGCTTATTCAGCTTCCAAATACATGTTCTCCTACTATTCTCTGCTCATTTCATGCTGCCCCCTCTCCTCTGCTCCCCACTGCTTTGCAAGACATTTTTTAACAGCAACCTGAGGAGGAATGCTGTTCTCCCTCTTGTTCTCGCCATTCCCTCTCAATGTTGAGGGCGTCCCCCACCCCCATTTCCACCACTGCTTGAACCAGAAAATGATTTTTTTGAATACATAGGGAAATAGTTGGGTTCGGCGGGGCCTGTATCCCCATTAGGGGACCACACAGAATTGCCCAATATATCGAAGTATGACTTTGCAGTGATTAATGTAGGGGTGGTCACGGCTGCCAGAATGGTTATCAGATTATGGAAAAGTACATCCTCTCCAGATAAAAAAACAATTGTAGAATTCATGTTATAAAAATAGTATAGGGGTACGGTGGTGCAGTGGTAAGCGCTGTCGCCTCACAGCTCGAAGGTCCTGGGTTCGATTCCCACCTGGGACGCTGTGGGCGCTGGAGTTGTGACCCCCCCATATCTTCAGTGCCTACTGCCCAGGTGGGCTATCTCGTCGAAAGGGCCTTTCTGTGTGGAGTTTGCATGTTCTCCCCGTACCCCCCAGGGGGTTCCTCCGTACATAACCCCCCACTAAAAACATGCAGAAGATCGTCATCCGACCAGTGACGACAACATCTGAAGTTGGTCCAATGATGGTCCAATGAAGGTCCCCGGGCGCTGGAAAGAAATAGCGACCACTGCTCCTGGCCTGCCCCCTGGAGGAAAGGACAAGCCTGGATGGGTCAAATGCAGAGGACATATTTCACCGGCCACCGTCAGCATGAGTGTGTGTAGTGGCCGCATGCATGTGTTGTAGTGTGTTCGTGTGACAATAAAGACGGGCTGCCGTCTGAAATCGTGTTTTTTAAATCGTGTTTTAAAGTATCATATGAACACGTTAGCTAGAGTCAATGATAAAGGTGACGATTTCAAGAGGGCATGGGACCGCTTTTTTGCACGGCGCGGTGAAATTGGTTTTATATTCGATATTCGCTTGTTTTTTGGCGGCTAGCACGGCTGGGACACTGTGATGCGGCTATACTATTATTATTATTATTACTGTCTGTGTGTGAATAAATAAAAACGTTATTTACCAAAAAACGATGCATGATCAGAAGTGCTTTTATTCCATAGAAAATAGCCAATTTTAAACATGCTCTACCAAACGGTTGAGTTGCCACACCATGGAAAATGTTACCATGAATTGACAACTCAACCGTTTGGCAGAGCACTTAAAAAAAATATTTGACCCTTATAAGACGGTATTTTGTTCCATCAAGTTACATAATTCTGTTAAGTAACATGTTAGATGATATAATGTGTTGAAAAAAACTAAGCTTACCATTGAAAATTCAACCAAAATTAGTCCACGTCAGGAGTGATTTTCTTTTTCCAATTTCCTGGGAGCAGACTGAATGACTGAATTTTTCATGCGATTAATTGAGCGTGACATCACAGCCACCCAGAAATGCAGAACCCCACAGCAGTAAACTAGTTGAATCGTTCCAAACAAACGTTAATATCTCAAAAACTATACGTCACATCGCTTATATTTTGACATTCTGAGTGAGAGCAGAAGTAGTTCAAGAGTTTGATGTACAATATATGCATGTTGTGTTAAAGTTGTGTGAGCTGTCACAGTTTGTAAAATGTAAACAGGGTCAGCCGTCTAGAGTCAGACGCTCAAGCTCATGCTTCATAGGGTTCCATTGCCGTTGCCACCCAGTGATGCGGTTTGTTTACCAATATGCTGCTCGGCTGATCCCTCAAATAGCGGCGTTTATTTTTTGGTGTACACATCTGTTGCTGTGATTGACAGGTGGGTCAAAATTCGCATTGCAATTTCGTGCTGTACCTCAACCGAGTCACTGCGCCACACCACATTTTTCAATAATAGTGACTCAAAATGTGCTCTACCAAATGGTTGAGCAGACTATTAAAGGACACATTAACACAACAGAATTAAGACAAGTCTGTGAAGTTTTTTCCCCCCGGTGGTTTTTCATATATCAACATTAGAATGACTATAAAAGTTACGTGAAAACGAGCAATATGTGTAAATGTGTTGTCTTAAATGACAATGCATCCTAAAAACAAATCATTTGACAATAGAGATGATCAGGGGGGCGGAGTTTTTACCACTTCTTATCTCGTTTGAATGTCTACTGACTGTTTCTCGCCGAGAAGAGCCTGGTGACGCGAGGTTAACTGACTGTGACATGTCTACTATGGCTACACCTTTAAATGTGGGAGGGCACAGTTTTCGACGGACCCTGAAGGTAGCCTTTCTCCTCCAGTCACAACGGAGCCATATGAGGTGAACCTGCTTTGCCCGCGGTCAAGCCTCACACACTGGATGCATTCATTGTAGTGGTCAGCCCTAACGGTGGCCTGATATCTTACGATGATACTAGCTCATTAGCGTGTCAACGCAACGTGTAGAAGTTTTGGATTTGGGTGTTAGCTAGCTGCTTTGCTAGGCGGATGTTGCTGTCAAAGCAGGCGATGCCTTTATTGTTTTCTATCATGTCGAAGTCGTCCCGTTATTTTTAGCTAGCTAGCATTGCAGGCTAGGCTAGCTAATAGTGACAAGCAAGCGTGACTAATCGGTCCGTTGTTAGAAAAACAATACAGATGGAGCAGTGGCAGGACGCGGCCTCTCGGCAGGTCAAGCTGCTTACAAGTCGCCTGAATGAAGTGCTGTCAAACGGCCTGGAGCTGCTGCACTCCGAGCTCGGCGTGGATTTAGGGCTGAAGTCTGTGCTTATTCCGCCATGGGTGATCCTCTTAGCAGCATGTATCGGGCTGGTGCTAATGGTCGCTCTGTGGGCCTCAGCCTGTCGGGGTCTCTTCAAGAAACGACCCACTGTGGATGACGGCCTTCTCATCAAGCCGGGTGTCAGCAAGTCTGTGATTAAATCCGAGGAGCAGAAGAAGAAAAAGAAGAAGGCGGCAGACAAGGCATGTAAAAAAAATAATCCACGCGCATCATGTCCTACCGTTAGCTAGGCTAGCTAGCGTTATCTGGCTAACATCTCACTGACAGGAACAGTTGAATCGTGGCTAATAAGCTAGCTTGCTGCTAACGCTAAGCAGTGGCCTTGTTAGGCGAGACATTGGTGACGTTAGACATACTTTCTAAAAATGAGAATGGTTCAGCACGTAGGTACTTGATCTGGACTTTATTCAAACTATTGTCCTCGCTTGTACACTTCCAGAAAGCACAGGCAGCCCAGCCAAATGGGAGAGCTGTCGCTGAACCACAGGAAGAAGCCATACTGTCAGAGGAGATAGTGCCACATCACCAGCCGCCTCCATCAGAAGTCAAGGCTGAGAAGGCTGCCGAGGTAACTAGCTGTGGACACAAAGTGAAGGCAATGCAAAAGAGTAATGTCAACTAAAGTACGAATGCAAGACATGTACTGAAATATGGTGTGACCTGGTCTGATTAACTTGTCACACTTGACAATGTTTGTGTCAATGGCTGTATTTAACTGCTAAAGCTTATTAATCTTATCAGCACATTTTGTGGGTCCTCCTCTCCATTGAGAAGCAGATGAGAGTCCACCATGCTGTCATCGTGTGATGATGCGGGTGGACCAACTGGCAGTGTTAGGTTACCGTCTTAACTTGCAGATGCAGCATAATCCTGTAGGATGGCTCCTGACTTATGGGCAGTGTCAGGTGTGCTCCGTTCATCAAGTGCCACAAAAACAATGCAGATGTAACTGTTGGACACATTTATTTACTCATCAGAGTTGCCGAAGTATGGGGCATCCCGGTGGCTCACCTGGTAGAACGCGTACCGTTAGGCTTAGTCCTTTACGCAGCGACCCAGTTTCGAATCCCACCTGCGGTCATTTGCTGCATGTCCTCCCCTCTCCCTTCCTGCTTTCCTGTCGCTGTCTAGCACATACTATCCTATCAATTAACTCATTGAGTGCCAGCCACTTATGGAGAACGGACGCTCCCAGTGCCAGAGTTTCAGAGCGTTTTCAGTGATTTCTCGAGGCCCACAGAATATTGTGTGATATTACTATGTGAACACGCACAAAGAACGAGGAGACTCTATTGTATCATCAGCAAAAAAAAGTTTATTGATACCATTTTCCGTTCTTTAGTTATCAGCCGGAGAAGATAGGTTGTTTTGAGCAAAAAGAGACGTTTCAAATTAGAAGCTGAGATATTCAGCCTTTTGTGAAATGAAGCATTTCAAGCACATTCACTGACTCTGAAGCTAATATTTTCTGATGTGACACCTCAAAAATAATTTCCTTCAATAAAACTAGGGATGCACGATATATATTGGCAAACATATCGGTATCGGCCGATGTTATTCATTTTTTAACATATTGGTCATATCGGTATCGGTCAGATGTTGCATTGTTAATATCGGTTATCATTATCAGCCAAATTCTTCACATTGATATGAAATAATGCAGTAAATCTATGATTTATGGGCTTTTCCAAAGGCTTTGCAAATAAAGAAATGCATAACTTTTTCAAATTCAGTGTTAACATGTGTTTTTCAGTATGTACAAAATGTGATGATCATAAAAATGTGGTTTTATACAGATCATATCGACATCGGTAAATATCGGTTATCGGCCATAACAGCAATGTTAATATCGGTTATCGGCATCGGCCCAAATTTTAATATCGGTGCATCCCTAAATAAAACAGTGAAAACAAAGGAATTTTGTTTGGCCAAATAATATTTTTTAGCTGCAACCAGCAGCGCTGGCCCCTGTGTGCACAGACCCTACACCTTCTTGCTGGTCTTGATTTACTGCTGGTGGGCATCAGATATTCTAGCTTGTTTGCCTGTCTCTGTCCATCGAGCCTGCTGTCTGGGTCTGTGTTTACTGTCAATGGTTGTATGCTGCCCTGCGTGCCCCACCCCCCTCCTCCTCCTCCGTGGGAGTGTCTCTGGCGGCTCTGCTGCGTTTGCTCTGCGTTTGCTCTGCACTGAAAAGTGGGCTGCACCCCGCTTTTTCACAGCGTGTCGCCGGGTCCCAGCTGAGAATAATGTAACTTTTCAGAAAGACGCTGGTGTCGGCAACTAAATCATATGAAGGGGCTATCGCAGTGGAGACGGAGGGGCTCAATTGTGGCAGCAGATTGACTGCTGTTCACAGGCACAGCTAACGTTATGCTTCATGCATATCGATGCATACCGATGCTGTTTCCGTTTCCATAACGACTTCTTCTCTGTTTTTTACTCAACTTTCTCTAATCTGGAGAGCACTGTCGCCACCTAATGGGTCGGTAAAATAGGTTATACACATTCAACATGCCCCAAAATTTTACAGGAGATGGATCTGGCTTTGATCCACATCCCACCGTCAAAAAACGCAATTAACGACAATCGTCGTCATTGGCGCTCTACATTAGTATTCGAATTGACGACGATTGTCGTCATTGGCACTCAATGAGTTAAAGGTAAAATGGCCCAAAAAAGATACAAATAAATAAATAGTTGAAGTATTTATAGAGGGAATAATGTACACAACAGCAGATCAATGGTGCCTTACAAAAATGTTAGATTTAGGAATTCTTGGACAGTGTTGGTAATTTAACTTATTTAAACGTTGATTGACTGTCTAATGGCTCAGCATGAGGTCACTTGTCCAGTGACTGCTCTTAAAGGTGAAATCTTGAATATGGTATAGTATCTCCTCTGTAGTCTTAAACTGCCATCAGTTTATTTAAAAGCCCAGTCTCACCAGGCTCTTTCAGGTACAATGCCTTTCTTTTATAGCCTGACTCCGCCAGATGGGGGGCGGCATTGTTCCACAAATTCACAATCCCACCTCCGTCTGACCTCGGCTCAAGATTGGAGTTTAAACCGGCCTGCGCCCAGTAGGGGTGTGCCGATTAATCGTTTTTTAGATGCATCGCGATGAGTCACGTGACGATTAAAATCGATTCACAATGTTCGATTATCGATTTGCAAAAAATTGCAATTATTTTTTGCAATTATTTTTTTGCTTTATTTGCAAAAAATACGGTATTTCGCCCAGAAAGCAGTTCCTTAACTGTAAAACGAGACCAAAACCGAAGTACTGGAAACTGGAATCACTGAAGAAAGCATGCAGGGTGGCTGTAACATGTGATGCGTGGACTTCAGTCGCAACTGAAGATAATGGAGGTACATTTGTTTGTTTACTTTAATTAATGGATACTGACAAATATACCTTGCTTAAAAAAAATCCTGTTTGGTGAAAAAGATGCATCGAAAATCGTGATTAATCGTAATAATCGTTTAATAATCGAATCGTAGCACCCTTAATCGTAATCGAATCGTGAGGTGCCTAAGGTGGCACACCCCTAGCGCCCAGGCGACCCAATCAGTGTGAGCTGCGGGCTTTAGGCGAGACCGGGTGTGACGCCACCGAGAAGCGCCTGTGCGTTGTAGTTCTTTAACTATTCAACATGGCGGCGGCTACCGAGGCTAGCTCCAGTGGGCTGGTCAAACATTCTATTCAAAACAATAAGCTAATATAAACGTTAAACACTTGATCTTACAGTGAGTACGAAACCGTAACTGTATTGCTGTAACGTTATTAACTATGAACGTTAGTAAACAAGACACTGTTGTAGAATTTGGGGAGATAGCCTTCAGACCGTTGCTTAGCAGCCATCAGCTAGCTGTAAGGCTAGTGAATGGCTAGCCGTTAGCCATTCACGCCAGAGTCACACAAACACAAAGCCCTTCTCACCACTGCCCAGTAAACATGTAATCTGTTAAACCATCATTTTTGTTCCAAATAGAAATAAATCATAACGTTAATCAAAATGCCACTGAAATATTAGCTAATCAACACAGAACTGCAAAGATCAGTGATGTATTGTCCCCTTACTGTTACCGTAGCTGAACGCAGTGTATTCTGCTATGACTGGCATGATTGGAATGTTGGCTGCTGTCTAATAAACCACGTTAACTCACGTTGGTGTCCGAGTGACATATTATGTTATACAGGCGAGATTAAAGATCTCAGGATATAACAATCAGTTTATCTGATATTTTCCCCCGTATGACGCTTGCATAAATTATACTGTGAAGTGTGAATATAGCTCTCACAAGCATATTGTAGTCCTTTATGTCTGATATTTTGGAGCTGTTACTCGAGAAATTGGTTTATCGATAGAACATAGCTTAAGATTTTGCACTTGTACTTTAGATAGGGGTAAACAAACGGCATGGGAGCCAATACTAGGAATAAATAAACAAGGAACCATTCTTAAAGTTTGAGATTATATCCAAATACATGCTGCATGGTGTACTTACTGTACTAACCTAAGGGTGTTTTTCCTCTTCTCTGTGCATACCTTAGTACCTTGACGTCCTCTGGGCTCCAGGCAGCTCCCTTTCGCAGATTCATCTGACATCAACATCTTTATGAATTTGCATCATCTTATCATTTTATCCAATCGTGCCTCAAGACCAACAGATTATGTAACAAGTAACAACAACACCACACAGCCGTCTTTTCTCCGTTTAGTTTATTATCACAAAAGTAAGCAAATAACATTCTCCAGTCATGCGTAAACATCTACCATTCCACTGACAGATATGCTAAAATTCACCAATCCTTGATGCTAAATAGTAGCGTTAAATCATTATATTGTATCAAAGCATTTGGCTGATGTTATTGCCATGATGTTATTGCCAGGCTAGAGAGCGTTGCGTCTCCATGACGTTAGTCGTCCAGGGTGCGTGCCACTCGGTGTCATATCGTGTCATCAGTTCCCTGAAGAAACGAACAACGATATGTGTTAGTAATTAATCACTGTTAACGTTAACATTAATCATCAATCATCACGTAGCACCCCAACCTCCGGGCGGGCGCCGCCCATACCGGGAGCCCTTCCCGGCCGCGGGCAACCCACGCACAGCCACCGCCCACGCCAAGAGCCCCTCGCGTGGGCGGTGGCTGCCTTGGGTCGCGGCCGGGAGAGGGGCCCCCGGCACGGGCGTGGCCCGCCCGGAGGCCGGGGCGGCTGCTAGCTAGTTGTGGATTGCAGAATTCTGAGATTAAAGTCAGAATTCCGAGTTACTGTTATAATTTTGAGGAAAAATCTGCGACCTCCATGCTAACTATTTAGCAATTGTAGTCCTAGCTGTTTACCAGGCGCTGCCGCTGCTACGTCATGAAGGCAAGTCGATCTGATTGGTTGGCGTTGGCATGCCCAGACGGTGACAGACAGACGGTCCATCCAATCACCTGCCAAGTAGCTTGAAAAACGTGACCGCCCTCTTCAGCAGGGTAGCTTGGCCAAACCCAGATGGATGTTAGGTTGTGAAATGTGAACCAACTTACATCCATCTGGCAGCATCAGGTTATTTCTTTTATACCCCCCCTGTTTCTGTTCTTCCAGATAAAGAAGGCCAAGAAGAAGGCCAAGCAGGCCGTGAAGGAGACCAAGACGCTGACTGCAGGCAGAAAAGAACCAGAAGAAGGTGACATTTTGTGAATCATAGTCATTTTTGAACGCGTTTTGTTATTATTAACACTGTTCTCACCCATTAAGCAGAGCTCAATTGATTTTTGATGTCAGTATATTTTCAGCAACCAGGTCATTGCACTACTTCGGAAGCTGCCAAGTTTATTATTAACATTGTAATGCAGGGGTTCCCAACCTGACCCGACTTTGACGTCACAAAAATCTAGGGACCCGAGACATTCAAATTCCGGTACACCATCAAGAATATCATCAGTGACATCATCAGTGATGTCACATGTAACAGTATGCTTATTTTTCCCTTCAGAATTCTGACTTTAATCTCAAAATTCTGACTTTTTTCCTCAAAATTATAACAGTAACTCGGAATTCTGACTTTAATCTCAGAATTCTGACTTTTCTTTCAGAACTCTGACATTGTTCTCAGAATCCTGATTTAAAGTTATAATCTCAAATATTTTCATTTAATAAAAATAAAGGTCACCATCTAACTGATAGTCAACACAATGGTCATTGAGGTTATGGCCCATCGATTGAAGCCTTTGCAGTATAGAATACCTTTTTTACATCAAAAGTCCCACTAGTACACATGTTTTTGTTACCCTGGAAAGCAGCAGGGGGTAGCAGCAGCATGGCCTTTAAACTTTTATATCGCACTCTCAACCCGCGTTTCTCCACCGCTGTGGGCTGTCTCTTCCCCCTCCCTTTTCCCTTCTTCTCTCATGGCTCTCCAGACACGCTTCAGGCCAGTCAAAACAAAATGTAAACTTCCGGGTAAAAATTTCAAACTAATGTAATTTAAACAAGCCTCACTGATGCACGTTGGAGGAGAAAAAGGTTTCAACAAACGAAGCAGCAAACATTGTATCAAAATACTTGTAATGAGTTTGCTGCCTTTTTTACGGACAAAATTATTAATATCAGGCAGGCTATTAGTGGCTCCACACCAAGAAATGCTGTGACATCATCCTACCCGCAGATCCCTAGCTCGATAAATTTGTCCCAGTTCAGCGTTATCGACCACGTCATCTTAGAGGAAACTGTGCAAGGCCTTAAATCATCTTCGTGCTGTCTCGATACCCTTCCAATAAGCTTTTTTAAAAGCGTTTACTTTATAACTGTCTGTCGTCGGACCTATTGCTAATAGTTAATAGCTCCCTTTTGCGAACCGTCTCTAGACCTCTTAGGTCAGCAGGGTCCAGCTTATTAACTGTCCATAGGATCAAATCAAATCATGGGAAGGCCGCATTTACCCACTATGCTTCTGCTAGCTGGAACAAATTGCCTGAAGACCTCAGATCTGCCCCAACTTTACTTACTTTTAAAAATAGACTAAAGACTTTTATGTTTACCGTCGCTTTTAACTGCTGACAGCTGTTTCTCAATCACTATTATACAATTGGTTTTAAAACATAGATGATTGCAATTACTGCTAAAAGCTGCAGGTCTGGGGGATGGTTCCGTAATACGGATATACTCACAAGAGGGTGAGGTGATGCGTCAGGAGGGACGCACGCGTAACAGGAGCTTAAAAGAGGACACCGTACCCAGACCAGAGTTTTATGTGTGCGTAGTCATGTTTCTTATATAGTCATGATGTCGGGGGACTAAATATAGATAAATTTATTTATTCTATTATGCAAACCCAATGAGTCCTCTATAAGTTTTTAGCTCTTTTTGCAACTCCTGCGCCTGTTGCTTAATGCACTTTTTATACTATTTTTTTTTTAGTTTTGTTGCGATGCTTTTAAATGTCCATTTTATTCTCTTCTTTTATTTTCCTGTCAACCATTTTATGTGAAGCACTTTGAATTGCCTCTGTGTATGAAATGTGCTATACAAATAGACTTGACTTGACTTACTGTATGCCTCCGCCGGCGATAGCCAGGCCGGAGGCATTATGGATCCGGGTTGTCCGTCCGTACGTACGTACTTGACGGAATTTCATCAAATTTGCCTCAAACATCGACTTAGACTCTAGGATGATCTGATTAGGTTTTTGGTGGTCAAAGGTCAAGGTCACTGTGACCTCTCAAACGCCATATTCCAGCTTGTTAATGCGATATCTCACGAATGCCTTGACGGAATTTCATCAAATTTGCCTCAAACATCGACTTAGACTCAAGGATGATCTGATTAGATTTTGGTGGTCAAAGGTCAAGGTCACTGACCTCTCGAACGCCATTTTCAAGCTTGTTAATGCGATATCTCAGGAATGCCTTGACGAAATTTAATCAAACTTGTCTCAAACATCGAGTTGGACTCAAGGATGAACTGATTAGATTTTGGTGGTCAAAGGTCAAGGTCACTGACCTCTCAAACTCCATTTTCCAGCTTGTTAATGCGATATCTCACGAATGCCTTGACGGAATTTCATCAAATTTGCCTCAAACATCGACTTAGACTCAAGGATGATCTGATTAGATTTTGAAGGTCAACGGTCAAGGTCACTGTGACCTCTCGGAACGCCATTTTCAAGCTTGTTAATGCCATATCTCAGGAATGCCTTGACGGAATTTTATCAAACTTGTCTCAAACATCGACTTGGACTCAAGGATGAACTGATTCGATTTTGGTGGTCAAAGGTCAAGGTCACTGTGACCTCTCAAACTTCATTTTCCAGCTTGTTAATGCGATACCTCACGAATGCCTTGACAGAATTTCATCAAATTTGCCTCAAACATCGACTTGGACTCAAGGATGAACTGATTAGATTGTGGTGGTCAAAGGTCAAAGGCTAAGGTCACTGTGACCTCTCAAACGCCATTTTCAAGCTTGTTAGCACAACATCTCAGAAATGCCTTGACGGAGTTTCATCAAATTTGCCTCAAACATTGACTTGGACTCGAGGATGAACTGATTAGATTTTCGTGGTCAAAGGTCAAGGTCACTGTGACCTCACGAATGCCATTCCCAAGTTCGTTAAAGTGATATCTCAAGAACGGCTTGATGGAATTTCTGCCAATTTGGCTCAAACGTCGACTTGGGCGCAAGGATGAATGGATTACATTTTGGTGATCAAAGGTCAAGGTCACTGTGACCTCTCCAACGCCATTTTCAAGCTTGTTAACGCCATATCTCAGGATTGCCTTGACGGAATTTCATCAAATTTGCCTCAAACATTAACTTGGCCTCAGGGATGAACTGATTACATTTTGGTGGTCAAACTTCAAGGTCACTGTGACCTCACGAACGCCATTCCCAAGTTGGTTAACGCAATATCTCAAGAATGGCTTGATAGAATTTCTTCTGATTTGGCTCAAACATCGAGTTGGACGCAAGGATGAACTGATTCCATTTTGGTTATCAAAGGTCAAGGTCACTGTGACCTCTCGAATGCCATTTTCAAGCTTGTTAACGCGATATCTCAGGAATGTCTTGATGGAATTTCTTCGAATTTCCCTCAAGCGTCCACTTGGACTCAAGGATGAACTGATTACATTTTGGTGGTCAAAGTTCAAGGTCACTGTGACCTCACACACCCAATTTCCAAGCTCTGTAACGCAACATCACAGGAGCGCCTTGATGGAATTTCTTCCAATTTGCCTCAAATGGCGATTTGGACTCAAGAATGAACTAATGGTGGAGGCATAAGTCCACGTTGCGGTCGTTCTAGTTTTGATGTTAAGATTACATAATAGTGAAGCTGTAAAGCATTACTCAAAATGTGAAGTAGTGTGTGGTGTAAAAATAAAATAAAAACAGGCAACCTCACTTAGGGTCGCGACCCTAAGGTTGGGAACCACTGTTGTAATGCATTCAAATGTGGCTTTGTTTAAAAACTGGTTTGTGGTGGCTTTGTTTAAAACATGGTAGAATCAGGCTAGGTGTAGCTTGCATTTTCCAAAACAGAAACATATTGATAGTGCAGTTGAACGTGCTCTGTGTCAATTCCTGTAAACCCCCTAATCCATAGCATATTTCCCCACTAATCCCATACTACACACTTGCAGTATTTTGAAACTAACTCTGCACTGCCCTTGTGTTATTTCTCAGGGACGTGGGAGACCAAGGTCAGCAACAAGGAGAAGCGTGAGCAACGTAAGAAGGACAAGACTTCCAGTGATGGCTCAGCCAGTCCTGGAGGAGGCGACACTCCTGTCAACGCTCCCTCAGAGCAACCCAAGGCTGCAGCCCCTGCACCTGCTGGCCAGAAGAAGAAGAAAGGTAGCTAGGGGCTCTTTGAAATTTTGTATTTTCATTTAAGTCCTGTTTCTTGAGTTATTTTTAGTTGCAAAGAGTGAATGAGCTAACAAGGTTTTATTTCGTTGAAGCTCGGCTCCCACCTATTGCCATCTCTGCGTGGTACACGCTATCGAATGCTCTTACCTTTTATTACTTTAAAAGTGTCCTTTCCAACCATCCATTAGACCGTTGACAGGATGCAGACTGGACCCTTGGAAAATCCGGGGCGATCCTGACGGTCTCATGGTCTCCGATCCAATAGCAGGAGTAGAGGCGGGCACAAGCCCTCACGCCTGGAATTGGGACCGGGAAAACATCACTCTTACCTGCATTCGGCCAAGGACAGACGTGTGAATTATTGCTCCAGATTAGCGTTAGCTTGCCCGACCACTTTCACTTCAACTGCTCCCCGTACATCGGCGTAGCGGACGGGAACCTCGGTCGTTGATTTTCCGGTCTGGAAGGTTACCTTCGCCTGGGCGGTGAAACTTGGAGGCGACAAAGCTAAGTGCTTTTTTTCACGTGTCGGCGGCTTTTAAGAACAAGCCGGTCCGAGTGTCGTTGTATGCTTGCTAATTGAATTGCTCTGTCTAAGCTAACCTCACGTAGAGATAACTCTCCGCTACTAGCGTCACGTGTTTCGTAGCTTAGTCCTCGTTCTTGTGTACAGGTATTAGTCGGCACCATTGCCGACTAGCTTGCTAGAGTTAAGACCCGCTAAAATAGCCTGCCGCCTACGCGCGCTCGGTCTGCCACGTTCAGTGGTTGTGTTAACTCGCTTGCTTCAGTGTTACCCACAAGGCGAAAAAGAAGAGGATAAAATTAACGTTAACGTTGTTCGCCTGTCACTACCGCGTGTTCTAACAGGATGGCTAGTGTTAACAAGGCGAAGCGCTGTGCGGACAAGTGTGGCGCGTGGCTATCAGCCAAGGACTCGCACACGCTGTGTGTTGAATGCCTGGGACAGGCCCACGCAGATAGCTGCCTCGGAGATCCGGAGTTTTGCCTCGCCTGTACTGAGATGCCTCGTAGCACTCAAAAATACAGGGCAGACTTCTTCAGAGGCCACGCTGGCGGCGTTGCTGCTGCAGCTGAGCCCAGCCAGAGTCAGACTACCTCTGGGCCTGCTACCTCCGACACCCCGCTGCCTCTCGGACAGCAGCACGTTGACAACTCTCGGGAGGGCTCCCAGCACAGCTCCCAGGAGAGCTCCCCACGTGCTTCTCGTTTGGGTTCACAGCACAGCCACAAGGAGGGTTCCCAGCAGTGCTCCCAGGGAAGCTCCCCACGTGCGTCTCGTTGGGGTTCACAGCATGGAAACCACAAGGAGGGTTCCCAGCAGCGCTGCCCGCTGAAGCGCCCACGGCAAGATGCGCTGGGTTCCCGGTCGGGTTCGCAGCACAGCTACCAAAGAAAAAAGGTAGGTTCCCAACAGTGCTCCCCGCCGAAGCGCCCGCGGCATGACGCGCGGATTTCCCAACGCGGTTCTCGGTCGGGTTCACAGCACAGCTACCAGGTAGGTTCCCAGCGTGACTTCCCGCCGGGATCACGGCAGTGCGAGCAGTATACCCGGCACAGTTTCCCAGCGGGTTCACAGCACAAGACGGGTTCCCAGCGCGGTCCCCACCCGCGTTCCCCACATGGTTCCCGCTGTTCCCTGTCCCCCTCCCCCAGGTCGGCTGAAGGTGCGGCTAACTCCCGTGTCTCGGAATGGGCTCGCCTTTCCGCCAAGATGGCCGGAGGCGGGGGACTCTGGGATGACTTCCTCGAGATCCACCCAAAACGGGATGATGAGGCCTCCCTGCTGGCCGGCCCGGGTAACCCAGAAAGGGCTCACCCCGGGGGGCTCCCCCCTCCTGACGACATCTCCTCTGAGATCTACCAGAGGGAGTTCAGGGAGGTCGTGGCCAGGGCTGTTTCCGCCCTCGACTGGGACTGGCCTACGCCCCCTACCGTCGAGAAGGACATGTTCACCGCCTCCCACTTCCGCGCCGTTGAGACGCCGCTACGGGGCAGCCTGCCCTTCTGCCCCGACGTGCAGCGTAGGGTTCAGCGATCCTGGACCAAACCCTACTCCTCTGAGGCCCCCATCCGACGCTTTAAGTGCTGGTCTAGCGTCGTGGAAGGGGCCCAATCAGGCTATGAACATCCCCCCCCACTGGAGAAGGCGGTGGCGGACCACCTGCTTCCAGGCCAGAAGAAGGAAGGGAAGCCCTTGCTCCCCTCCCCAGCCTGCAGGGAGACTGCTTCGCTCCTGGAAAAGTCCTATCTGGCGGCAGGCCAGGCGGCCTCCATGGCCAACACCATGGCCTTCCTGCTGAAGTATCATTGCTTCCTGGTAGACCAGGTCCAAGCAGCCCCCGAGCCTGAAATGTTCACTGAGCTACGCCGGGTCTCCGACTACGTCTTCAAGATGCTGGAGTGTGTGTCGGAGGACTCAGGGAGGGTCATGGGATCTTCGGTGGCCGCCTTGCGTCACCTCTGGCTGCAGCTCACCAGCCTGCGTGGCCATGAGAGGACGGACCTCCTCAACGCACCCGTTTGCCCTACCGGGCTCTTCGGTTCAATGGCGGACCTCGCCAGCAGGGCCCAGAGGCGGCGTGAGGACACGGAGGCGGACGGCAGAGTCCTGCCGCGCAAGACCGGGGCGACCCATCACACAGCGAGGCCACCCCCTGCCCGAGGTCGTTCGACGACGACCCGCGGCAGCCCTGCACGCCGTCCACGGGACAGGCAACCCCAGGGGTGGTCCGGTCCCCCAGCCAACGCAGACAGGAACAGCTCGAATGCCCCAAGGAACGCGGGGCCAACACCTCCCCAGCCAGCCTGGACTGGCGCGGGTCGAGGAAGCCGTGCCCGCCGCAGCAGGGGCTCCCGCCGTAACCCTGACAAGTCGGCCACCGCGACCGGGCCCCGAGGCCCGGCGCGTACCTAGCGGTCCCCCGGGGGGGGGGAGGGGCAGCCTCCACGCTGCCAGGACCTGGCGTCCCACAGTGTTGTCGAGCGCCGAAGAGAGCCTTGCTCAGTACGTGTCCCTTGCCAGCGAAAGCTGCGAGGTGCTCGGAGGGCACCTCACCATCTGCAGGCCCCCCTGCTATTCCCCCCCCACAGCTGTCGTCGCACCAGCCGGGCAACGACCTCCTGCGGCCTCCGGGATGCAGCCCCCCCGGGCTGGTCCTGCTGGGGCCGCACACCACGGGCGACGACTCGCCGCAGCCTCCGGGACGCAGCGCCTATGGGCTGGTCCTGCCGGGGCTGCACGCCATGCTGCCACGGCCTCCGGGACGCACCCCCCCTGGGGACGTCCTGCTGGGGCCGTGTGCCGTGGCGCCTCAGGATCATGTGCCAAGGGTAACCCC
The DNA here is from genome assembly GCF_964638095.1 of Poromitra crassiceps. Lineage (NCBI taxonomy): Eukaryota > Metazoa > Chordata > Actinopteri > Beryciformes > Melamphaidae > Poromitra > Poromitra crassiceps. Next base: position 95,003,678 of record NC_139623.1, on the reverse strand, counting down.
GACACAGGGCACCAGACCTGCCCTGGCAAACAGCCTCCCCCTGTGGAAGAGGCTGTGCAGACCCACACCGTGGGTGCTGCGAACGCTGGAGAAGGGCTACGCGCTGCAGTTCGCGGCCCCCCCGCCTGCTTTCACGGGCATCCCTGTCTCAGACCTGGCGGATGCGGACTCCATGGCTGTCCTCGGCGAGGAAGTCTCCTCGCTTCTGGCAAAGGGCGCGATACGGCCCGTGCCGGACAAGGACAGGCAGTCCGGGTTCTACCACAGGTACTTCCTGGTGCCCAAGAAGGACGGGTCCTTACGGCCCATCCTCGACCTCAGGCGGCTAAACCCCCTGCTCAGGAAGCTTCCCTTCCGCATGTTGACGCTCCCCACACTGTTCAGAGCGATCAGACCCGGGGACTTCTTCACGTCAGTCGACCTAAAGGACGCCTTCTTCCACGTTCCCATCGTGGAAAGGCACAGGAGGTACCTCCGGTTCTCCTTTCAGGGAGTCTCCTACGAGTACTGCGTACTCCCCTTCGGCCTGTCTCTAAGTCCCAGGACTTTCACAGTCTGCGTCAACACAGCGCTGGCTCCCCTCCGAGAGATGGGGATCCGCGTTTACGTCTACCTCGACGACGCCCTGATAGCGGCGAGCTCGAGCGAGATGGTGTCCGCACACACCGAGGTGCTGACTTCCCACCTCCAGGCCTTGGGGTTCCTTATAAACTGGCGCAAGAGCGCCCTTGTGCCTCAACAGATCACAACCTTCCTGGGTCTGGAGCTAGACTCCCTTTCAATGCGCGCCCGCCTCTCTCCGGAGAGGCTGGACAACCTTCGGAGGACAGCGGAGACTCGGCGTCGCGCACGCACGATCTCCGTTCACCAGTGCTCCGTGCTACTGGGCCTTATGGCCGCGGCGACCGCGGCAATTCCTCTGGGGCTGCTGCACATGCGCCCCTTCCAAAGGTGGTTCCTCGGTCATCGCTTGGACCCAGCGATACATCGGTCCCGCGTCCTTACGCTGTCGGACCGCGCTCGCCAAGCCTTGGAAGTGTGGACGGACCGCTGTTGGCTCTCAGAGGGCGCCAGACTGGGTCCGGTCCCACTCAGGCGAGTGATTCGGACCGACGCCTCCCTTTGGGGCTGGGGCGCGGTCTTCGAAGGCCAGGCTGCAAACGGGCGATGGCAAGCCCAACAGCTTCGCCACATAAACGTACTAGAGCTGGAGGCAGTTCGCCTCGCTCTTTGGCACTTCCAATATCAGATCATGGGCCACCATGTGCTGATACGGTCGGACAACACCGCAACAGTGGCGTACATCAACCGCCAGGGCGGTGTCCGGTCGCTGGCTCTGAACCAGCTGGCTACGGTCATCCACAAGTGGGCCCGTCTCCACCTGCTGTCCCTGTCGGCGGCACACATTCGGGGCCACCTCAACCTGGGCGCGGACCTGCTATCGCGGGGCAACCCGCGCAACTCAGAATGGGTTCTCCACCCACAGGTGGTGGAGCAGATCTGGGCCAAGTTCGGGCGAGCCAGCGTCGATCTCTTCGCCTCGCGGCTTGCACACCATTGCCCCCAGTGGTTTTCCATCCTCGCGGACGATCCACCGTTGGGCCACGACGCGCTGGCGCACGTCTGGCCAAGGGCGGCCCTCTATGCGTTCCCCCCAATCGCACTGATTCCCCAGGTGCTGGCCAGGGTGAGACAGCAAGGGCTACAGCTCATTCTGGTAGCCCCGCACTGGCCGTCGCAGGTCTGGTTTGCGGATCTGATCACTCTGACGAGAGGTCCTCCGTGGCTGCTGCCGCGTCGGAAGGACCTGCTGTCGCAGGCGGGCGGAGAGATACTCCACCCATCCCCACACAAGTGGAAGCTGGCCGCTTGGTCCCTGAACGGGAACGGTTGCTAGCCCAGGGCCTGCCTGCGAACGTGGTGCAAACCATACAGAGTGCTAGAGCCACCTCGACTCGCACTCAGTACACATACAAGTGGCGGTCCTTCTCGCGCTGGTGCGCAGAAAGGAACCTGGACCCGGTGACCTGCGACGTTCGGCCCATTCTCTGCTTCCTCCAGGGTCTGTACGAAGCGGGCCAGTCGCCGCAGTCCCTTAAGGTTTATGTGGCCGCCATCTCGGCCTGCCACATGGACATCGAGGGCAAGACAGTGGGAGGCCTGTCTTTGGTCTCTCGTTTCATGACGGGTGTGCGCAAGCTTCGCCCCCAGACAAGGAACATCTTTCCCAAGTGGGACTTGGTCACGGTCTTGGATGGCCTCTCGAGGCCTCCGTTTGAACCACTCGACGCTGCCGACCTGAAACACCTCTCGCTGAAGACGGCATTGCTTCTCGCTTTGTCTTCCGGCAAGAGAGTGGGAGACTTGATTGCCCTGTCAGTGCAACAATCGTGCATGGTGTTCTCTAACGATGGGCGCAGGGCCACGCTCCGCCCGAACCCTGCTTATCAGCCTAAGTGTATTGGGGCTGGCTTCAGGTCCATGACCATAGACCTGGTCGCGTTTGAGCCTTCCGCCTCTTCTTCGGCGGAAGAGAGGAGACTTCGGTCGCTCTGCCCCGTGCAGGCGCTCCGTGCCTATGTGGCCAAGACGCGTACCTTGCGTACGTCTAACCAGCTTCTGGTGTGCCATGGGGCTAAGGCTCTGGGCAAGCCGTTGTCCAAACAGCGTCTATCGCACTGGATAGTGGAGGCCATTAACTTGGCCTATTCTGCCGCTGGGAAGGTTCCACCGGAAGGAATTAAGGCCCACTCTACTCGGGGCGTGGCTTCTTCCTGGGCGCTGTTGCGCGGTGTGACGGTGGAAGATATGTGCGCAGCCGCGTCATGGTCGACTCACCATACCTTTGTGAGGTTTTATAGTCTGGATGTGGGAGGCACGACATTCGCTCATGCGGTTCTGTCTGCCTCCGCGGACTAGTTGCCTCGCTGACTGCTCCCCAATCCTTATCGGGTTCCCATGCGCTATAAGCCGTGACGGCCCATTTTTCGATCGAGAGTCGCAAGGTCGGGCACTTAGGTGCTCCTTTGCAGCAAGGTCGGTTGTAAGGTGGCAATAGGTGGGAGCCGAGCTTCAACGAAATAAAACTAAGGGGTTGTCCTACAACCCAGGTTTTATGAGTGAAGCGAGGCTCCCACCTCAGGTGCCTTGCTGCCAGTCTGTCTGGTGGTGGCCGAATGCCGGGTGAGTGGTGTTTTCCCGGTCCCAATTCCAGGCGTGAGAGCTTGTGCCCGCCTCTACTCCTGCTATTGGATCGGAGACCATGAGACCGTCAGGATCGCCCCGGATTTTCCAAGGGTCCAGTCTGCATCCTGTCAACGGTCTAATGGATGGTTGGAAAGGACACTTGTAAAGTAATAAAAGGTAAGAGCATTCGATAGCGTGTACCACGCAGAGATGGCAATAGGTGGGAGCCTCGCTTCACTCATAAAACCTGGGTTGTAGGACAACCCCTTAGTTTTGTGCTTGGATGTACACACACATGCACATACACGCTCACACACCATAAACCCTCCAGACCATCTTGGATAAACAGCCTAATTTGGCATCTAGAGAGAGACCGTTCCATGCCTTGCTTCTGTAGAGTCTGTTGTTGAGTTCGCCTGGTCTCTTGTTGACAAGATTGACTATAAATACTGGCATTGGGGAATTGGTTAGAGTCTCGAGTGAGTTTTGTCTGGCTAGCTGAGGTGTGTGCGTGCATGTGCTTGCATGTGTGTGTGCTCCCTTCACAAACAGCCTAATATGGAAACTGTACTCTGCTTGTAATGATCCTACCTTTCACCCTTTTATTTTCAGGGGAAACCACTAAAGTGAAAGCAGAGAAAGTCGAGGCCGTTGTATCTCAAGGTAATACTCCGTACCAGAGAAACACTTCACACAGTGACTGATTACAATCTAATTTATTTCATTTTAGTTAATCAATGAGTTAATATGCTTCTCAGGAACTCCTATTTGAATTGTGTTACCAGTCTGATCTCCGTGTATTCTGGCTCAGTATCAGGTGTTTCTCTCTTGGTATTAGTTAACAGCAGCGAGGCGCCAGTACTGGCTGCTGGATTGACTGACAAGGCCGTCAAGATCCCCGCTCGCACAGTTGGTCCAGACCCGGCCCACTGGTCAGCCACCCGGGAAACAAAACCACTGTGGGGAACGGAGCTTGATGGTAAAACTCAGAAGCAATGCTTCCATGTTTATAGCGCTTTGTTATTAAGCCTGTGATGGTTGCATGTGTTCAGTGTAATGCTTGAAGCCTTGTTGTATTTCATGATGCAGTTTCATACCTGATAACTACTAATATACACATTTTAAGTATTTGAGGCTGTTTGATTTTTTCATTTGCCAAAAGATTGATTTTAATTGGCCTTTTTATGCAGTCAATTTGACAACACAGTAAGATGTAGCTGCAGGCCTCTGCTGTGATCCACCACCACCTTAGACCCTCTCATTTGTAATAGGCTCAAATTTATATTTTTTGAACAAAGTAAATTAATTGGCATTTAAAAAAACATTCACATATAGAGTTTTTTATGTGAATGTTTGCTAAATGTGGCAAATGGCCAAATTTATTTTTTATTAATCTAGCACTCAAAGCCCTTAAAATGATGTCAGGTCAGCATTTTATTCCCAACTTGGTGAATTGCCATGCCCAAAGCAAGGACCTTTGTCCTATGTATGTATGGTTGTCATGACTCTTAAGAGGACATCATGAAACAAACAGGCCAAACTATGGTTTTGTACACACCTCATCTAACAAAAATATTTTTATTATGCCTCCGCCGGTGATAGCCAGGCCAGAGGCATTATGGTTTCGGGTTCTCCGTCCTTCCGATGTTCGTTAACGCGATATCTGAGGAATGCCTTGACGGAATTTAATCAAATTTGCCTCAAACGTCCACTTGGACTCAGGATGAACTGATTACATTTTGGTGGTCAAAGTTTAAGGTCACTGTGACCTTACGACCGCTTGTTTCATCCTCGTTAACCGCTTGTTTCATCCTCGTTAACGCGGTATCTCAGTAACGACTAACGGAATTTCATCAAATTTGCCTTAAACGTCCATTTGGACTCAAGGATGAACTGATTCGATTTTGGTCATCAATAGTCAAAGTTCAAGGTCACTATGACCTCATGAACGCCACTCTCTAGCTCGTTAATGCGATATCTCGAACGCCTTGACGGAATTTCTTAGAATTTGGCTCAAACGTCCACTTGGACTCAAGAATGAACTGATTACATTTTGGTGGTCAAAGGTCAAGGTCACTGTGACCTCATGAATGCCATTTCCAAGCTCATTAACTCAATATCTCAGTAACGCCTTGACGGAATTTCTTCACATTTGGCTCAAACGTCAAAGTCTGGACAGCCATGGATGTCGACTGCTCACTTGTTGGCGGAAGCATATATCCGTGGTGCGCTCGTTCTAGTTAAATGAACTCTTGAGCCATAGTTTGCATGACTGCAGGCGCTTAAAAATGGCAAACTTACAAATATAATTACCAGAATCATGATAGAATACCGGTACTTATATTTCTGTGTAATTAATTAATGAATCGCAGAATGCCACGTAATGTACGTGTAGAGTGTAATTAATTAATGAATCGCAGAATGCCATGTAATTAGGGCTGCACGATATTGGAAAAAACTGACATTGCGATATTCCCCGCTCATGCGATATATATTGCGATATGAAAAAATACAGATTTTCACCAGATTACCAGAATAGCTCTATTTGAAAGAAAATAATATTTCTAGAATGATTGGGATGATTTTGTAGAGGAGTCCATCTGATTTTGGAGGGGAAATTAGGTATTTTAATGTTTCTCAACCACTGGGCTGTGACCTACTGGTAGGCCTCAGAGCGTCATCTATCAGGGTGCATACACATTTTGACCAATGGATTTCCATGACTTACATACATGAAAAAGTGAGTGAGTTATGACATTCTACTTTAAAATGTCACTAGCCTATACTTCACTTAGTGTAATGCAGCCTTTAAAACCAGGGAAAGACAACATGTATGCTGTATCACCATATTACCATCCAACATCTAAGACCATATAGTCTCAAATCACAATATGGATATAAATTTGATATATTGCCCACCCCTAATATTGAGTGCCAGAATCTACCTCCCAATGATGCTATTTGCAGAAAAACATTAGATTTAATTGATTATAATCACTGCTTTCAACTTCTTTCGTTCTTCTAACGTTTCAATAAATCAACAATGAAACACCGCTGCCACTTCACACGTTACTTCACACACTTGGTCTGACCCCCCTCCAGAAACTACCAAGTGGTACGCTCCGCATTTGGGGAGTTCCGGTTTTTGAGCGCACGCAGGGCAGTACAGAGAGAGAGAGAGGATTCACATGCAGCCGACCGGTGACAAACAATTCATTCGTGAAAAGTAATAAATATACATTTAATTGCCCAGCTATGTCTATTGTCTTTTTATTTTCACCGACATGTTTTGTGTAAATGAGTCGCTATGTATGATTAACTCTACTGTAACGTTACTGCTATCATCTGATGCATCATCAGAGACGTGAGGGGGAGAGACAGCTGCAGTGATAACACGGACAACTTCTCAGTAATCACTTTAGCCTTCGTGTCATTATAAGTTGCGGTCTTGCTTTTTGGTGTTTCAAGAGTAAATATCTCCACTCCATGGACATGTTGAGTTACAGCAGCCAGCCTGCTGTATACTAGTGCGCTGCAAACTGTGGACGCGTCCGCCTCCGCAATCACATCGTTTACAGACGGGCTACTGTCAGCAACGCAACATAAGCAAAAACAATTCAATTGAGCTCTGTGCATGTTTGTTGTGTTGAAGCTAAGCACTAAATGAGTGAGTACAGTAGTGGGGCGTCTCTCTCCTTTGAGAGAGACTGCATTTCACTCAGTAGGCTACCCCTAAAGTGAGAGTTTATCAAGCAACATGACGAGTTAATTTTTGCTTTTGACATCGCACGTCCTGCGATGTGACTATCGCGCATGCGCACATTGCGATGACGATGTGTAAACGATATATCGTGCAGCCCTACATGTAATGTACGTGTAGAGCAGGGATGTCAGAGATACGGCCCGCGGGCCGCATCCGGCCCGCGAGATGTTTTGGAATATAAAAAAATATATATATATATATATTATTATTATTAAATTCGCACCCCATTATCATGAACTACGTGTGGCTAATAAGCAAGCTAAGAGTTCATTCATAAGTTAATTAACCTGCACTACAAGGAAGTATGTCAGTAGGTCATCAGGTGTAAACAAAGCCGCCATGATGCCACGCTGGAATTGAATCGCGCATTCGGCTACCTACCAAAAAACAAAGGAATCAACAAGATGCTGTCGAAAAAGAGAAAGGTTGACACGGAATGCAGGCAGTTTCAAGAGAAATGGAAAGAGCAGTATTTCTTTTGTGAAGTACCGTAAATGGGTAAATGAGTCGAATTGATTTTAGTAAAAAAAAAAATCAGGCCCCCATGAGGTCTCAGTTGAACAAATCCGGGCCTCTACCTAATATGAGTCTGACACCCCTGGTGTAGAGCAAAAGATTAAATTAATGCTTAGTTGCGGCTAATTGATTTCCCAGTCAGACTTTGTATTGGAGGGCAGCACTCTGCAAGCGGAGGTACGTAGTTCTACTGTGAAGTAATTGATGAAATGTTGATCAGAATTGATCCACACTGCAGTCAAATATTGAGACAGTTGTCAACAGTGTCAGGAATCAATGTTATTTATTTTCAACCAAACGGAGCATAATCAGTCCTCATTGACACTCACTGATTTAGTTTTTTTTGTTCAGTTTCTTTTTGTTGTTGAGCTAATTGATCAAACAAACTGAATTGGTTGACCTAGTTGATATTTTGAACAGCAAAGTTTTATGTCAACTCTGAAATGTGTTTCAGGGTCATGGACTGTCATTGAAAGTGGGGTGAAGACATCAGACCTAAATCTAGTGTCTTTCACTGGACTGGGAGGTGGTGCGTCTGGTAAGTGGCCGTACAAGCTGATGAGTTGGGATGGGATGAGTCGAGAGTTAAAGAGCATGGTGCCGGTTAGAGACCACTAGGGCTGGCACGGATCAGAAAACTCATGGTTCGGATCGCGTGACGAATTTTGAGCCACGGATCACGGATTTTTCGCATCAGCAAAATAAATGAAATTATAGCTGCTGCGCAGCAATGGGTCATGGCCGGGCAAGTCTCAAGTCTTTTAGTCGCGTCTCAAGTCTTTAGTCACAAGTCCAAGTCAAGTCTCAAGTCTCTTATGGATGAGCTTTCTATCATCTGCTGCATGCAATCCAGTCTGCTTAGATTAGAACACTGCCGTTCATCACTGATGACATCATTGATGACATCATCATTGATGACATCATCACTGATGACATCACTGATGACGTCATTGCTCAAGTGACATCACATCATTAAGTAATTAGGGCAATTACGATGCTCTTTAGGCTATACATGAGGGCAGAATTCAAAATACTGTCAAAAATTCAGTTTTTGACATACAATTCTTAGATTTTGCACACTTCAACCACTCTGACAGCAAAATCTTGTCCATTTTTTTTCGTGGAGATTCAAGCTTTATTTAGCAAGAATTTGCATTAGCTGTTTAAAGTACTATTTACAGTAAAACATTTTCATCCACTGTGGGCTCAATTTTTGATCTATCAAAAATCTGTTTGATGCTTTTGTGGAGGACAGTCTACCGATGGAGATGCTGGAGTTTGGTGTCGTTTGAAGAAAAAATGTGGGAGGAGTAGGGTTTAATTCGTTTTACAGTTTTTGCAGTTTTGCGGTCTTTAGACTTCATAATTGGCCATAGGTTGCAGCGTACAAAAGTTTCTCCTCATTTGGGCCCACATTTCGGTGAAAGTGCCAAAGCCGTAGCCCATATGCCTGATTTGTTATGAATTTTCAAAGTTTGAAACTTTAGACAGTCGCTGTAGCGCCACCATCAGGACTATTGGCGCCAAATTCACGTCAACTTAGTTTGGCATGGGACTGGACCTTTGTGCAAAGTTTGGTTTATATTCATGCATGGGAAGTCTGACTTCCTGGGAGAAGAAGAAGAAGAAGAAGAAGAATACAGGCAAATACAAGAAGTGGCCCTGCCGCTTCGCTGGCCCGGCCACTAATAAAATAAAATCTCAGATTTTTTCTCTCAAAATTAGATTTTCGATTTCGATTCGATTTTAATACTATTATACTTATCTAACCATTTGTTGCCCTGCACAGCTCAACAAAAAAAAAATTCTCATAAGTGATACAATTTATGCTTTTACTCTGAAGGCAGAAAAACCCAAATTCCTGTTTTAGCGTGGCACTGCTATGCCTAACTTCCTGGCTGTTGCTTGCTAACCTGCAGTCACTTGCAGGCCCGGACTGGCCATCTGGCAATTCTGGCAAATGCCAGAAGGGCCGCTGTGATTTTGGGCTGCTCTGGGCCGGTCTGACCGCACGTTTATTTATCCCCTCAATGTATCCGAAGTAGGGCTGGGCGATATGACCAAAATCTCATATCCCGATATATGTCATTTCATATCCCGATACCGATATATATCACGATATAGCATATTTTCTGTAACTTCTATTTATAGTTTATATAAAGTGACCACATGGCCATTTATTTATGTAGCAGTTAAACCAGTTAAAATGTTGTCAAACCTCACAAAGGATACATGCATTCAGAATACAGATAAGCATGGCTATTCTTTACAACACAAATAATAATAATTAGTTGCAGGCAGTAGAATGAAACAAACTGAACCACACACCACCAGTTCGATTTTCAAAGAGGACACTAGCATTCACTAGCATTTGCTATTGATGTGTTTGATTTAAGCACTAATCTGGAATCATATCTAAAAGTGACCACTAGGCGGCAGTATTTCTTTAGTCAACGTCAAAATACCTACATGTTCAGTAGAAGAAGAATAAAACGGTAGAAGAAGAACAACGTGAACCAACACAACTCACCCAGGGAAAGCTAAAAGCTAAAGCTAACAATAGACGGTTTGTTGCCCTCAAGGGATTTCCTTGGGATGATGAGAGGATGGGAGGAGATGTTTTGCCAGGTTTAACGTTAGGAGGACACACGCAAATATGGATCAAACACAGCGCAAATGCCTGGGTAGCCTAGGCGGACGGAGTGGAGGTAACATCTCCCTGCTCTTTAGCCTACTCACCGGCTGATTTGTGCCACTTATAAAGGGACGCAAGGGGCTTGTTGACACAGTCTGGTGCGTGTGTGGACTGTGGACGTGATTGAGTAAAATGAATGAAGAAAGCACAGCGTCATCCAAATGACGGACAATATTGCCGTACAGAGTGTGATTTGCAACACAACGATATAAACGATAGAGCATCATATCAGACAAAATACATTTTCTATCGTCCAGACGAAATATATCGTCATATCGCCCAGCCCTAATCCGAAGTACGCTGTCAGTCAAGTCAGCCCAAAACACACTGGGAAGAGAGATGAACTCTGGTTCGCCTTTCATTAAGCCAGCGTTGCCCAGAGAGATTATTAGAAGCATTGCGGCAAAAACCCATTCAAAAATCCCATAGACAGAAACAGTGAAGAACCAGGAAGTCCGGAATAGACAGAAACAGTGAAGAACCAGGAAGTCCGGGACTTCCGCGTTCTGACTACAAAAATACGTCATCCCTGCGGCTCTCTATTCAGCGGGTATCTTGCATGTTGCGTTCTTGCACTGTAAATAATAATAGTAATTTTTGCAATTCTATTGCGGGCCGCCAGTTGAGTATCACTGCTATAATGGCCTATAATTAAGCAATATCACACGAGAGGGAGTGCATTGTTGGCTAATATTGGCACTGCTGTGATTCGGTCGCAGGCCGAGTGCCGTAGATAATCACAGCAGTGCCAATATTAGCCAACAATGCACGACCTCGAGTGTGATATTGCTTTTATACAACAGTTCTATTATTAAACAAAGCTGATTAAAAAAATGACAAAAAGCTGAGAAAATAGATGATTTTTGTATTTATTCCTCCGCCAACAAAAATAGTCCCCCCAGCTTTCCCTTTGCAGAAAATGTAGCCTAATCAGCCTAATTAACTGCAGGCTGTCTAGCCTACTTTTTGTCATACACATTGATTTGCACGTTTCCATTTATTGTACAGCCAGTGAAGAGAACAGAGTCTGGTGAGGGCATGGTTGACTGTTGCTTTGCAGGAGGCATGTCGGATACCGAGGATGAGCTTGTTTGATCTGATAGTATGTTGCTCCATCTTTTCCTGCTCTCCGTGGATGGTCGCCAATAACTTTTTAACGAGCTTTCAGACCTGCAAGACAAAAAAGTGTGGCGAAGTATCACTAATCACAGTCCTCGTTGTCATCCCGTCCTCGAATTTGTATTTATAGGCGTTAATCATCTTACCTGTGCCCACTCACTGCCATGATCTCCCTGGCTTCCAGTCCTGCATCAGACAGCTTCTGTATGGCGGTGGCCCGGAGGCAGTGGTTGGTGTAAGAGGCTCGTGTCCCCGCTTCTTTACACATCCTGGGTAACATCTGTGCCAACTGGTTTACTCCAAGCGGAGTTACGGTGTACCAGACGCTATCTGTGACAGCTGCATTCCTCCTGGGCTGCAGATAGAGGGCTTTTGCGTCAGGTGGAAGTTTGCTCAAGTACTTTTCAAGAGAAACAATTGGACAGAGGGGGTTTCCTGGCTCCTCAAACATGGCACCCCTCCTATTTTCTCTGTCTCTCTCCAAAGGGTCTTTGTGATTTTTTGTTTCTTCATTGAAAGTCATTGTGAAAAACTTTGCTCCATTCTCGTCGTATTTTAGGGTGAATGAATCAGGTTTGAGAGCCCGATTCCCCTCTTTGCCCCTGCGTCCAAAATGCAACTGAATGTCATACCAGACCTTGTTCTGTAAACCCTTTGGATTGTCTGGGCGTAAAGCAGCAGATTGCTTTAAGATGAGCTGGTCTTCAGTTGAAATTGCCGGGTGATGTGTTGTTGTATCTTTCCCGGCTCGTCTGATCTGTTTCACAACGCCTTTGAAAACGTTATTAGCTGGAAGGAATTCAGCATCCTGCATTAAATTCCATGAACGGCTGAGAGGCGGCTCGTTGATATGGCGATTTAAACCAGCGCGAAGCCCAAGGTAACCGCTTATCCCATATAGCTCTCCTTTGTTCGTCCGTACGGATCCATAAAACTCCCTCAAAACAGTATTCAGCTCTGTCTTCTCAATTGACTGGAAGTTGATGGTCATAGTTTTTGAACGTAGCCAAGTTTGAAAGCAGTTCACAGCCCAGACTGTTTGCTTCACAGTGTTTGCTTCGTTTTTGTTTTTCTCCAAATCGTCAAGTCCTGCAGGTGAAATATGAGCAAACCTGGAGGTTTCCGTAGAAGAATGTTGCTCCCCTTCGTCCTCTTCTGACGAGCATTCATAGTTTAAATCAAAAGTTATGTTATTAAAAAAATCCATCTTTGCGCTCTCGGTTACGCTTTGAATGACGTTCAATGTAACGTGACTGGTGTTTGTTTTGTTGATTAGAGCAGCTGTGAAGCGTATTGATTAGAGCAGCTGTGAAGCGAAGTGATATAGCCTACTCTACACACAGTGAAGCGCCAGTGCATTATCGTGAAATATAGGCACTCGTAAGATCCCTCTTGTCCAATCAAATTGCTCGGCCGGAACTACCTGTTGTATAACACAAGATAATAGAGTACCGTAGTCATTGTAGTATGCTGTCCTCTGCTGCATTAAACGTCACTCTGGTGTTTTTTTCTCCTCAAGCCAGTTCAAAATTCAAAGAAAGAATAGAAAGTCCTCCCAGCCCTGTCGTCAGTGAAGAGGACATAGAGTTTGATGCAAGGGGCAAGTTTAGTGATAGACTATTTTCCTTCATGGTAATGCATGCAGATTTAATTTTAAGATTTGTGTGGTCTCCTTTTTTGTCAAGTCCATTGAGCCTGGACAGTGACAATGTACTTAGTCTGGTGATTATGGATCTTTCCAGGAGGCTGAGCAGTTTGGAAAATAGCCTTGGTTACACCTGCTCAGTCTGTTAATTTAAAATTAGATATTTCTCTCAATCTGGCTTCCGCCCCCCAATTTTTTTTGGGGGGGGGGCTTGGAAGAGTTCCCCCCTGGTGGGCTGGTCTGGACCTACTGCCAGGGCCTCTTTTTGGTACCAGCCCGGCCCTGGTCACTTGACACGGGTACAGACAGGGTGAGTCTGGAAACATAACATTAACGTTAAGCTACTCGGTGGCCCCACGTGTTGTTTTGTTGTTATGTGTCTTAAGCCAACATTTCACCGTCCGGTGTGTGTGTGTGGTGGCTCTCGTTATAGCTGCAGCCCACAGCAACACGCTGCTCGCATTCCTGGGCTTTTTCGGAGGTGTTGAAATAAGTTTGTTGCGCTGCTGTCTTTAGTAGCCAGATTTGACAGGGAAGCCAAAATGCTCCCATACAGCTGATTTAAATGATGCGGGCTGCTTGTCGGCTCGTACTTGCGCTCGCCATGATGATGCCTGTCTGTGTCTGGCTGCGCTGCAGGCGTTCTCATACACTAACGTTAAACCCGCGGACCATGGACGTTCCGAACCGCGGGGGGCTGACCCGTACGGATGGTAAATGTTGAATTGTCGTACCATTATCGATCGTTTTTGGAGGTAAAGTATCGCACAAATACGATAATTATCGTACGTCTGGAAACGCTGAGTCTGGGTGTTTTGGAAGGTTTTCTGCTATACACATTGACTGTATTATTATTATTATTACACAGGGCCTAAAATTTGGCACGGGATTGCGGGAATCGTGCATATTTTGGGAAATTCTCACATATTTTGAATTTATAATGCAGGAATAATCCCACATCTGTTTGCGCGAACTGATGTCTATGCTGTCGATGGTGCAGAACGTTACATACGACTGGCTTGTCTACAGACGCGGACTGCAACATCGGGCGCTTCGGGCAGATGCCCGGTGGCCTGGCATGGCATGGCCTTCAAATTTTATTTTTTATTTTTTTTTGCACACCAGGCCACTCACTGAACAGCAGGCCAGTATGTATAAGTGTTCCTAGTTGTGCAGATAGCAGGCAGGCAGGCTGCAGGCAGCCAGGCAGGGAGGAATGAGTTAACTTTTCAGTCAGAAGCTGCTGGGACCCCAGCATGGTGGTGCGCAGGGCTTGCTGTTCAATGGTGCCAAAATGGAGAAGAAAAGAGGTGCAGAGAGGTGGAAAGCAAGGAGCCTGTATTTATTTTTTTATTGTTTCCAATTGTTTCCAAGAAGATTAAGTCTCATGATTGAGTGTCATTGAATGCCTGTGGGCAACTGGTGACCAAGGGCACGGGAAGTGGGGCTGCTTGTGGTGCTGCAGCACCCTCTGCTGTTTTGTATTGGAATTGTAATGTCAATTAAAAAAAAATATATATATATGATTAAAATGTGTTTTATATGTTTTATACTGCGATATTTAGGGTTTAGTTGAAGACTATGAGCAAAGCAAAGAGGGTGATGTTATTTTTGATGTTTGGTTTATAATAATAAGATAATAAAATATAATACTAAATAAGTTCACTGTTTCTACCTGTGTTGCTGTCTGTTGTAGTGTAAGACGACCTAGCAGGTGGTGACATGAAAATGAGTGAGAAAAGGAGAAAATACTGATTAATGACATAACAGTTAGGGGTGCTCCAAAAAAATCGATTCTTGAAAGGATCGCGATTCTTAATGCCACGATTCCTGGATCGATTACAAACTCCCAAGAATCGATTCTTCTTCGTATTGTAAAAAAAAGCAAAACATTTTTTTTTTATTTTTTTTTACAGTGCACCTGAACGCAACATGCAAGATACCGGCTGAATAAGTGTCCAAATGTTCATGTCATTTCTGTACTGTACTGCCACGGTGCCTAAGAACTCTGGTTAATGTATTCCCCCCAAAATCTATAAATCCTTCTCAAAGTCTACAGATCCCCCCCAGCCTATAAATCCATTTTATCTGAAGAACATAATTCCCCCCTAGTTTGCAAAATGAATTTAGGCCCTGACTGTAATACTTCAGAAGTTTAATTTGAAGTTCAGCATTAATACATTTGTCATTTTTTGTCTTAGATTTACCTTTGTGTGTTATTTAAGCAATATCACACGAGAGGGATTGCAGTTGTTGGCTAATATCGGCACTGCTGTGATTCGGTCGTAGGCACGAGGCCGCAGGCCGAGTGCCGAAGATAATCACAGCAGTGCCGATATTAGACAACAACAGCATGACCTCGAGTGTGATATTGTTTTTATACAACAGTTCTATTAAACAAAGCTGATTTTAAAAAATGACAAAAAACTGAGAAAATATATGATTTCTCTATTTATTCCTCCGCCAACAAAAATAGTTCCCTCAGCTTTCTGCTTTGCCGAAAATGTAGCCTAATCAGCCTAATTAACTGCAGGCTGTCTACTTTACTACTGTCTACTCTACAGCTGTGAAGCATTTTGTTGATTAGGGCAGCTGTGAAGTGGAGTGATCTACACACAGTGAAGCGCCAGTGCGTTATCGTGAAATATCAGCACTGGTAGGATCCCTCTTGTCCAATCAAATTGCTCGGCCGGAACTACCTGTTGTATAATGCAATATAAAACTACATAATTGAGAATCGATTCTAGATTCTGGAATCGAGAATCGTTGGAATCGAGAATCGATTCTGGAATCGAATCGTGACCCCAGGAATTGGAATCGGATCGGATCGTGGCTTAGCCGGATCGGAGCACCCCTAATAACAGTATAATCCTAATGTTAATTTAAAATGAGATATTCCTCTAAATATGGCTAAAAAAACGTTAAAAAAAAACGTCAATTGTCCCTTCCTTGCAGCACCCCCTACTTAAACAGTTCCAGTGTCCCTGGTGGAGACTGGTCAGCCATTCATTTTTCCATAGACATTTTGTAAAATGCTTATAATTCTTTTTATTTGCTTGGTCAAACAAAGTGATTCAGTTATATTTTATATACACAGAGTAACCAGTGACACACTTGAAGTGCTCCCCTCCTACCAATTTACATGTAATGAATACAAATCTTTATTTTTACACAATTTGAAATCACACCAGTGAAATACTGTAATTTATAGATTCATTATGCTATAACTTATTTTGACTGATACTTATGCTTAAATTAATCCAGTGGCACTCATATTCTGGTTTATTTCAAGAAAAACATTTGGCTAGTGGAAATTCGAATTGGCTGGTAACTTTAAAATGTAGCACCCATATTGGCTGGTGATCAAAAAAGTTAATTTCAAGCCCTGCAGGGAGAGTGGGTGGTGACATGGGAGTGAGTGAGAAAAGGAGCAAATATATGATGGTTAAAATTGAATAATCAGTGGAGGACTCGCACACAGAACTATAAACAAGACAAAAAGTCTTAAAAAGTCAGATCCATTTTATTGTAGGATCTGACTTTTTAAGACTTTTTGTCTTGTCTATAGTTCTGTGTGCGAGTCCTCCACTGCTTGCTATCTGTATCTTATCTGACTGCCGCACCAGAAGCAAGAATCACTAGGACCGATGTCAAGCGCGCAGCTCTCTTCATGCTCAGTAATTAAAATTGAATAATGACATCACAACCATCTAATCCTAATGTTAATTTAAAATTAGATATTTCTATCAATCTGGCTTCAAATGACCAACCATTTTATCCAGCGACTGAATAAATCCCCCCCAAAGTCTATAAATCCCCCCTATGTGAAGAACATGAGGGGGGGAATTCCCCCCTAGTTTGCAAAGTGAATTTTAGACCCTGTTAGAGTAAGTACAGTAGTCCGAGTGACATCACAGGTGTTATCAGCCCAGATGGCATGACTTTTTTTTGAGCATGTGCATCATAATGCCACCTTTTCCTCCATATTTTTGCCCTGGGGGCATGTTATAATTTTGTTTTTTTTGTGGTATTTTCATAAGAATCTTGAGCCCAAACTGTAAAAAAAATTATAATAAAAAAAAAAACTGCACCACGCTCTTTAACTCTTTGTACCACTAGATGGTGTACTTACCCAGGCTAAGCGCTGCCTGGCAGGTTGAATTAATGTGTTTTCTGTCCATGTAGAGCCGAAGACTAGGTCCGAGCTGCCATGGCTCAGCCAGCCCCAAATGGAGGATGAGTGGTCCGGATTGAGTAAGGATGATTTATTTGTTTTCTTTCTCTGTTTGGCTGATTTAACTTCATAGCCATGATAAACCCTCACCATTTCAACTATTTTCTAGATTTGATGGTTTGTGTTTTTCAGATGGCAGTTCAGTCGACCCCAGCTCTGACTGGAACGCCCCCTCTGAAGTCTGGGGCAACTATGAGGAGCCCACTCCTGAGCCCCCTGCCCCACAGGAGCAGCCCATCCCTGAGCCTGCCAAGGTTAATCTGCTGATCAGAGCAGCTGTAAGTACTCCCAGGCTTGGATGGGGCGAAACTTGGCATTATGGGAGTTACCTAGAACTTGTAAAAATAACAGCCACTAACAGTATGATGATTCCTCAGAGCTCATCATGCCCCAGGACAGCTGTCCCAGTTCTTCCCCTCAACAGTGGCCCTGCTGCTGACAGTAATGAGTCGATTAAAATAGGTTAAAAACACACACTCTTTATTTTACTTTTGTTTTGTTAAACTAATGTGAAATTCGGCCTCTTGGGAGCCATCCTAGGATGGACAGAACACAGAGGCAAACAACTAATGCCACAAACCAAACCAAACCAATTGTGAAGCAGAGTCTGACACAGTTGGCAAGAGAGAGTGCCATAAGTGACCAGAAGAAATGAAACTCATCCATTCATGCCCATGGCTCCTCTACTAGACTGCTTCAAGGAATTAAGTTTGGGTGTTTGCCTACCTTGCAGACCAAAATGTCAAGAAATAACAAACAACAAAACCTTTACGTGAGCACCGTTTACAGTCCATTCAATGTTAACTACAAACTCAGCCAAACATTTGACGGATTAGCTACTTGACCTTTGCAGGAATAATTTGACGGATTAGCAAGATAAGTTAACTGCATGTTGAAGAGATTTGTTTTGTTTAGAGTAGGGGTGTCACCGTGTACAGGGATAACTGATAGTAATTCATAAACATTTAGAAAAACCAATAACCGGCTACACGCCTTTTTTTGTCCTTTTAAATAAAGTTTTGACAATAATTGTACTGTGTTTTGGACTCTCAATCCATTTCTCATTAAAAAATAAGCTGTTTAGAGGTGATAATGCTGCCTGTAAGCTACAGATCATAACTTTAATGTTACACTAAAGTGTTCACAGACAGGAAAAATGTGTTTGACCAATGAAATCCTTTGTTTACAAATGTCATACCTCCATGAGCTTGCGTAGCTTGCTGCTAAAGGAGCAACCCCAGGCTCATCAATTTGGTTTCTCAACATCCAATTATGTATGACAAACACCGCGAGGACTAGCCTACCTCAACAACGAAATTAAGGACATTATGGCTTCAGATCACCCAGCAGCTGGGATTCACTGAAGATGGTAATGAGCTGTTATGTAACGTAATTTACTTGCTAACGTTGTAGCGAAAACCACTGTTGTGAGCGGATGGAGCTAACACCTAACGTTAGCCAGTTGTATCCAAGTGCTGCTGTATCCTAATGCTGGTTCCTTACCATTGATGGTACATTTCCTCAGGCAGAGAAAAGGTGCAGTCTCCATTAAAACACTAGCATTCGGCACAGTCGTTTAAACCCACATGAATCCATGATCTACCTGGTACCAACTATGAATCTGGATTTGGGAGGTTTTTGAATGGTGACAGTGCCCTCTAGCGGTTATATAGCGCAAATGCAGTCAAAAACAAAAACAAAAAAACAATGGTTAAATGGTTACACGCTGGCAGAAGGTCCAGTGTACATGTTTAGACATTTTTGTAACAGTTGACACCCTTAGTTTAGAGAAGCAGCCCCATTAGCTTGGAGTCTGGCTGCTAGCAGCTGAGATGACCAGCTGGCCCCCGGTTCCTCAATCTCCGACACCGAAAATCAGATTTCCAAGGTGTCATTTTGATAAACTGGCCTTACAGTGGGAATCTACATGGTTACTTTTGATGAGTCAAAAATTATTAGAACTTAAAGTGCCATATTTACAGAACTAGAGCATTGACTGTATATATACGCTAATGCTACTACGGAAAGCTGAACCAACCAGCAACTACATAAAAAGTTAAGAGCGGGGTGGGAACCTTATGCTCCAGTCCCATCCACTGGTCACTACTGCGCGGAGACTGTTCCCCAAATGACGTGGAATCTGGGGTATTTTTGCCTCACTATTACATACCAGTAGCAGGTGGAGACATGGTGTCCATATAGGTCAGTGATAGGAACCTACCGTATGCATGTTTGCTATCAAATGTTTTTAAATAATTCAGTAATTAACTCTTGCCCAAAGTCTGTGTCTAACACACAGCTTCAGTAGCTGTGTGAATCCTTTTAAAATCATTTAAGTTATGGTAAAATGTTATAACATTGACCCTTTGTTCAAAATCAGGCTTAATCAGTCATATAATGCCGTCAGATGTAAAACATTGGTTGTGTTTGAGTTGGATCTTTGTCTTTTGAGTCATGTTGTATGTGCATGTTTTCTTCAGGATGAGGATGAGGAAGAGAAGGACAAGCTAGAGGCCGCTGGTGATGGAGCAGCTAAAAATAAAAAGAAGAAAAAGAAGAAGAAGAAGGCAGCTGAGGAGGGAGGAGCTGCCGGCCAGGTAAAACTTCTGTCGTAGTGATAGACACAGACATACACAGTGCAGGGATGGATGTGTTGAGACTTGAACAAAGTTGTCACCCTGCAGTCTGCAGGTGAATGGAAACTGAGCTTGTGTCCTGACTCCTGATTTCCTCAGGAGGGAGAGTTAGCGGAGAGGGAGACGGCCCCTGAGGCGCCGGTGAAGAAGCAGCAGCCTGTTGAGGAGAACGCTGCTGCCGTGCAGCCTGTCAAAGCAGCTGCTGTTGAGGTCAGTGTGGTTAATGTTTGAGGCAAGGAGCGCATCATGCACAAATGAATTTCCCTGCAGCTTTTAACATTTATACTTGACACGACAGACGACTGTTGCGAAAATGATCTATTTTGCTAAGTTAAGACTCAAGATTCACTTTAATAGCCACATAAAGTAATCAGATTACAAACAAGAAATGTATCTGAGTGCAAGTATGCAGCGTAGTGGTCAGTATGCAGCGTAGTGGTCAGTATGCAGCGTAGTGGTCAGTATGCAGCGTAGTGGTCAGTATGCAGCGTAGCAGTCACATCAGTAGTAGAAGACAAAAGCTATACAGAAAACGATCACAAAACGATCACAAAAATGTAAAGTGAAGCCCTTTAACACATTCACTGCCAACAGTTTTTTTTTTACTGTAGGTAGCTTCTGCCAAGGGTTTTTTGAGGATTCTGGCTCATCTTTCAAGAGCCGAGGATTATTTTCTGCTAGGACTTTGTGAACACAAAATATCTCAAAAGAACTAATAGAATGTGTGCTTTCTCTGTCTAAAAGAGTTAGTTTGTAGAGTTAGTAGTTATGTAGGCATTAGCAGTTGAATACAGCATGGTTTCAGCGTCTGAGAATGAAAGCTGAGATAATTGCATTTTTGTGAAATTCGATAGAACAGGCAGAACAGTCACTTTAACCATTTATTTTTGGCATCAGTAAGACATCAGACATCTAAACAATATAGTTCTGAACAGTAATTTCCTCCATAACAGCACCCCCACCCCCCTCTCCTTCAAACTCCTCCCTCCGTGGGTGTTCTCCTCCCTCCGTGGCTCTGCAGCGGGTGTGTCACAAGCGAGTTTCTGCTGCCTGTCTGTGCTGCCTGGCGGCTGCTCGTCGGGCGAGTCTGGATCGGGAACAGTAATTTCCTCCATAACAGCACCCCCATCCCCCTGGGATGAAGCTGCATGCGATTCTGGCCTTTATGCTGCGTGTTTCAAAGTGTGTTGCACCCAGTCTATTTTTGGAACCCCCCACCGTTGTGCGCCAGCGCGAAAGCGTTTTCGCCAAACCATTCTACAGTATGAGAATGGTTTCCTCACGCTTTTCCCTGCAGTTTTGGCTCGGCTTTCTCTAGTCTGGAGAGCACTGTCGCCACTTAGTGGGTCGGTGGAATGGGTTGTACACGTTCGGTGGCTCCCATATTTTTATAGGAGATGTAAAAGGGTTTGATCCATGGTTGGCCATGGTTTTCCAAGACCGCTTCAGTGTGCTGGTGGAGTGCAGGTCCTGAAGGGATGGCAGGCTGCATCCAATCACCTTTTCAGCACAGCGGATGATGCGCTGCACTCTGGAGATGTTTATTTGTTTATTAAAAGGATCCCCATTAGCTGCCACCAAGACGACTCTTCCTGGGGTCCAAGCACATTACATAACAAACGATAGTAGAATGCAAGCAATGGTAAAATGACAATAGTATAATGACAAGCAATAGTAAAATGCAATAAGCACAAAAGAAAATCACAGAACAGAAGACAGACAATGGCATGATCAGCTAGTCCTCTAGCTGACCTTTAGCCCAAATATCATAGGATAAGTACAACTCTCTGTACTTAAGAAAACACATTGAGAGTAAAGTCAAAGTGATGTGACCAACATCAATGTGTGTGTGATATCGTGTATGATGGATACTGAGCTTCTGTTTAAATGGTAAATGGACTGCATTTATATAGCGATTTTATCCAAAGCGCTTTACAATGTGCCTACATTCACCCATTCACACACTGAAGGCGGCAAGCTGCCACGCAGGGTGCAGGCACAGCCATCGGGAGCAATTTAGGTTTCAGTGTCTTGCCCAAGGACACTTCGACATGCGGACTGGAGGAGCCGGGGATCCAACCACCAACCCTCTGATTAGTGGATGACCCGCTCTACCTCCTGAGCCACAGCCGCCTTATTTAAAACAAGCCCTCCCTTTGATGGAACAGACACTGCTTGGAAGACAAATCCAAGACACTTATAGACCTGTATATAACAGTTTTTTTTCATGTAGTAGTTTTGAGGGAAGCAGCAGCATGCCAGATGGTGATGGAGGTGGTAAGGATGAACTCGACGTTGGAAGTGTAGAAGAGCACCATCGTTGCTTTTGGCACTTTGAATTTCTTCAGCTGCCACAGGAAATATATCCTCTGTTGTGCCTTCTTGGTGAGAGCTCTGATGTTCAGGTCCCGGCTGATGATGGAGCACAGGAAGCGGAAGGACTCCACAGTGTTCACTGGGGAGTCACCCAGGGTGATGGGGAAATGTGGGGCTGCCAATTATGTCAGTAGTGTGATGATCATGATTATGGTGTGGTCGAAAATGTCCCTGTTCTCCCTTTTTAGGTGAGAGTGGAGCGACCAGTGAAGGACAACCTATCCCAGAAACCCCCTGTCACACAAGTGCCACAGAAGCCAACTGACGGAGAGCCCACTGCCAAGCAGAACAACCTTCCTGCTCCAACACACAGTAAGCTTGAGGCTCACACATTAACACCTTAGCCTGCCAAATAATATAAAATTATAGCTGCTGCGCAGCAATGAGTTGTGGCCGGGCCACCGCCCCTTTCTGCACGTCCAGGTTTGCCACAGCTGAACGGCGCCCAGGTGACACAGCTCTGAATTTTCATGCGTTTTGGATACTGCACAAAGGAGTTACATGTTACTTCTTGCGTCCACTATGTGGCGCTAGGGAAGACCAAATAATTATGTCAGGTTGATGTATATCGTGTAGAGCAGACCGTGTACATTTTATGTTAATGGGATGCTGTTTGGGGTGCTACCCAAGTGGGGCATTAATGCAGCAATACATTTAGTGGAGGTCGCCTGACATGCATAAGTGTCATGAATATCGGACATTGCACAAAAGTTTGCCCTCACCCCCAAACACCACCGATAGCCCCCCAGTCACTAATCCTGCCCACCCCTCGAATCCCAACTTTCTAGCACCTTCCTAACCTTATGGCCCGTTTTTCCTCGCTCCCAACTTGCCCCCACCCCCCCCAAACAACACCCATATGCCCCCAGCCCCTTATCCTACCCAAAAACCACCCATGTCCCCCCAGCCACTAAGGCTCTTTTAGGGCCTTCTATTCTGAAATGGCTTCTGATGTCTTGTCTGCTCGCTCCTCTGGTCCAAACTGACTCCCCATGCTTCTTGGATCCTGGTTGAGTAAATGCATCCTTGATTATCTGATCAGCCACATGTAGAGGTGCTCCGATCGATCGGCACTCAATCTGTATCTGCCGATTTTTTTATTTTGTCCTCAAATATGCGATCGGCTGATTGCAGATATTGCTTTATTATTGCCGATTGCATAGCTGATCATGCTGCACGTGAGAAACATGAGGCAGCCCATTTCTCCACCGAAGAGAAATTACTCAGATTTACAGTAAATGTCAGGACTTTAACCCGGATTCCTCAAGAACACAGCTAATTTCCAATATATATATTGATTTACAGCATGAAAAAGTGTTGAGTATCTCTTTAATAGATGTTTATTGTTTTATGACTAATCTCCCTCTCCTTTTCTTTGTCTTTTTTAACCACAGAAAAACCTGAGGATAGTCAAGGCCCCAAGCCAGCGAAGAAGAAGAAGGCGAGGAGAGAGACATGAGACAGTCCGGTCTGCAGACTTCTGTATGCAAAGACTCCATATCCTGTTTATGCAACAACACCTTTTATGAAGAGAACTATGAACGGAACTCTACATACATGATGGATTTGTCTTAAAAACCTGTCTGGAAAAATCAAGACTTCTGAACCTTGACACATCAAGTGTCAGTGGGGTGGATCACGTGAAACTGAACCTAAGCGCAGTGCGAGTTATTGTAACGCGGTGTTAACGTCAATTTTTCAATTATGCATTTGATTCACTCAGATTCTGTCTTCTAATTCCACTGAATCAAGTAACTGACTGATCTATGAAGGAGCTGTACTGTAATTATTAGAAATGTAGAAAATACTGATCTTGTTTAGAAAAAAAATTGATGTTGTGGTGGCTAACGGCTGTGAGATATACTTGGTAGAAAATGAAACGGTCCACAACACGCTTCAGGTCACATCAGACTTTAGGCCATAATGTCCAACTGGCTTTTTGATTTGCAGTCTTTTTATCTTGCTCTCTTATATAGTCGCGAGCTACATTGCTACGGTGAGCGCTGCTTGGTGAGCGCTGCTTGGGTAAGACGGATGTCCTGCAGAAGCACAACCGCAACATCAGATGTTTTAACGGCGACGGACGCCAACCATGAGTTGGGCTCAACAGGGTGTAAACATTACAGAAAGGAAACATTACAGAAAGGAAACATAGAAAGGTGCGTTTTAAAAACAAGCCGTCGGATGCAGAAAAGGGAACCGTGTCCGCTCTGTACTTTTTGCATTTCTATCTGTAACTGCAATGAACATTTCACTCAACTGAATCCATCCGGTGTGTCCCTCGTCTGATGCTGTGCTGCTGTACGTATTGAGAGAATAGTTTCCTTGCTGTTCCTTTTTTCTATGTGCGACTACTTTGTGGCCAGAGTCTAGGTGATTCACATCTTAGATGTACCATTGCAGTGTCGTCATCTTCATAATTGTCCACCTGTGGTTGATTCAAAAGTCTTCAAAACCTTTTGTAAAACCTCTTTATAATTAAAGAAAAGCTAAAGCCATATGTAAAAAGACTAAATAAAGGCCTGTTTTTCTATATTGGATTCCCCCCCCTTTTCTTTTTTTCCTTTCCATGTAGATAGTTCAATGATGTTCATCATGTCTTCATTTATAATTAGACGTTTTATGTTTTCTTGTGTTCAGACAGGTTTATAGATGTTTTTTATTTACCTTGACAGTTTCGACGAGTCACTCGTCTTCTTCAGCCCCGCACGGTGTGCCCGGCGGGGCTGTTAGGTCTGTCGGTCCGGCCACAACACGTCATAGTGGGCGTGGCCGACCTGGCAGCTCAGCTGGGCACACCGCCAGTTGCTGAAAAGCAACTGGTTGACACGTCATACCCAGCTGTCAGTGTGACTGCTTCTGAAGAAGATGAGAGTGTCTCGTCGAAACTATCAAGGTAAATAAAAAACATCTATAAACCTATGTCTGAACACAAGAAAACATAAACGTCTTTCCATGTAGATGTAGAACACTGTGTTTTTGAGTCAGCAATCCGCTACTGTCTAATGATTAGTCAGATGATGGTTATGGATGAAGAGGGGTGTATGACTCCATTGTAAGATGGCGCTCCTCTTGAGATGAGAGGAGGGCTTCTGTATGAGCTAGGATAGAGAATCCCCCCTGTGGGGCATTCTTCAGGAGTCAAGACTCTGGGGAGGCTGGTGGGGTGAAACAACAGCTTTTGAGTATACTCTGGGGGGAATGGGCAGCCGTGATGCCAACTGCTGCTATGATCCACCAGAGGTTGGGGGGTGACGTAGGACCCTTGCTATATGTACTAGGATGAACTGGCGACGACTGACGTCATACTGGACGAGTTTAACTGACGTCACGCTTGGGCTTGACTGACGTCACGGGCTGATCAGGTAACGTGAAAATGGCGGCCTTCCTGATTGAAATTTGGTTGAAACCTCACTTTAATCACTCCATTGTAAGATGGCGCTCCTCTTGAGGTGAGAGGAGGGCTCTGTATGAGCTAGGATAGAGAATTCCCCCGGGCATATGTGCTGTTGTCCATAGGTCGCGGAACCACACGGGCCCAGGCCCGGGTACATTTCAGTACCCCCCCCCCCCCCCCCCCCAAAAAAAGGTTTGTTTTTTACAATTAAACCTCATTTACTTATTACACTCGACTGGTTGTTTTTCAAATGTGATGTGAATCTAAAGTGAACTAAACAAGTCAGATCCACTATAAATGTTTTTCAGTAGATGCTGTGATGTAGCCACAAGAAAGGTGCAATATTAATGTTTTTCAGGAGATGGCGATGTTGCTAGCTATAGGTTCTAAACAAGAAATATGGTTCAAATGTTTACAGTAGTTTTCCTTTCTTGCTGCACTACAATGTTACAATGCTGTGAGACGGAGCTAAACACAAAAGATGCAATATTAATAGTTTTTCATGAGATACTCAGTATTTAATACTAATACTAATAATAGAAAAGGAGAAGATACTGAATAATGACATCGAAACAGTATAATCCTAATGTTAATTTAAAATTAAATATTCTTCTAAATATGGGTAAAAGCTCAAAAAACATAAAATTTTCTTCGACGCTTCCGAGATTCCATTCCTTACAGCACCCCCTACTTAATAATAGTTCCAGCGCGGCTGTGAAAATGTGGTGGCGCATTGTGTCAAGTGTACTGGCTCGGGGAACGGTCCGGCCCCCGGTCCCTTAGGTTTCTGACAATGTGGCCCCCTGAACAATTTAGTTGAATAGCCCTGCTGTAATTTATAGATTCATTATGCTATAACTTATTTGTACTGATACGTATGCTTATATTAACCCAGTGGCACTCATACCGGTATTCTGGTTTATTTCAAGAAAAACATTTTGGCTAGTTGAAATTAATTGGCTCGTAACTTTAAAATCTAGCAGCCATATTGGCTGGTGATAAAAAAAAAAGTTGAATCTCAAACCCTGCAGGGGGAGCAGGTGGTGACATAGGAGCGAGTGAGAAAAGGAGCAAATATATGATTGTTAACACATTCACTGCCAGCAGTTTTTCCAATACTGTAGGTAGCTTCTGCCAAGGGTTTTTTTGAGGATTCTGACTCATCTTTCAAGAGCCGAGGATTATTTTCTGCTAGGACTTTGTGAACACAAAATATCTCAAAAGAACTAATAGAATGTGTGCTTTCTCTGTCTAAAAGAGTTAGTTTTTATCATGTTCTGTTATGTAGGCATTAGCAGTTGAATACAGCATGGTTTCAGAGATTTTCAGAGAGTTTTGAGATAAATGGATTTTTAGAACCACCTCACGTGCCTGTGATTATGGGTGCCCTTGGGCAAGTGTGTATACTGTATTGTGTTTGTGTGTGTGTGTGTGTGTGTGTGTGTGTGTGTGTGTGTGTGCGTGCATGCGTGCGTGCGTGATTCGATAGAACAGGCAGAACAGTCACTTTAACCATTTATTTTTGGCATCAGTGAGACATCAGACATCTAAACAATATAGTTCTGAACAGTAATTTCCTCCATAACAGCACCCCCACCCCCCTCTCCTTCAAACTCCTCCCTCCGTGGGTGTGTCTCTGGTGGCTTTGCAGCGTTTGTCACAGGCGAGTCTCTGCTCTGCTGCCTGTCTGTGCTGCCTGGCTGCTGGCGGCCGCTCGTCGGGCGAGTCTGGATGGGGCTCGTTCGTTTCTGGGTTTTCGGTTGTGTGGTGGGCTGAAGCTGCGTGCGATTCTGGGCTTTCTGCTGGTGTTTCAAAGTGTGTTGCACACAGAGTCTATTTTTGGAATCGCCCACCGTTGTGCGCCAGCGCGAAAGCGTTTTCGCCAATCCATTTTCATGAGAATGGCTTCCTCACGCTTTTTCCTGGTGTTTTTGCTCGGCTTCCTCTAGTCTGGAGAGCACTGTCGCCACTTAGTGGGTCGGTAAAATAGGTTATACACATTCAATAGCTCCCATATATTTATAGGAGATGTAAAAGGGTTTGATCCACGTCCCACCTTCAAAAAACGAGATAACTCGTCCACGGCAGTCAACCGTTGGATTTTTTTTAACGAGATAACTCGTCGACGGCAGTGAACGTGTTAAGACTGAATACTGACATCACAACCGTCTAATCCTAATGTTAATTTAAATTGAGATATTCCTATATGAATCTGGCTTCAAACGACCAAAATCTTTATATGATGATAATAATAATAATCAATGATGGTGGTTCACAGACACCCCCCCAAGTTCAGATGCGTTCCGCTGCCTATGCTGTTGTCACTTACAGGGGCAGTCAGCAGAGTTCATTAGACATCTTAATCACTTACAGGGGCAGTCAGCAGAGTTCATTAGACATACAAGACAAACAGCATTTCAGCAGGAGCTTCGGGTTTTGAGCACTGACCTATTGAGAGGCGTTGCATTGGCCAAGCAGGCCACAGAAAAAGAATTCCAGTAGGCATATACAGTACATTTTAGACCAGCATACAGAAATCACAGAAAACATACCAATATGAGGCCATGGGCTCACTATGAACTCACTGTTAAGAGAACTAGAAAGCGGGTGTTGTAATTTTGCATTTCTTTGGATAAATTAAGTGTTGGGGTGGTAAAGAACACATTTCAAAGATTTTTTAAACTTAACTTTATTAAAATGTTACATGTGCACTGTAGTGCACAACCGGACTTATCTCGAGCATAAAACATTAACAAAATAAAGCCAGCTATGAAAAGCTTCACTGGAATCTTTTGGAATTGGAATTATGAAAAGACATCACCATCACTGATGACATCATCTGGGGAATGATGACATCATTGGGACAATCTCAGCAAGCTGGTGTTGCTTTCAAAGGAGGCGGTCGCATTTTCTCCTCTCCTCTTTCCCTCTCCCTATTCCCTGTGCTTGCTACCCGGAGCCAATCTTGCACTTGTCTCTTCGAAACTACAAATATGGATTATATGGATATTAAGCTAGTCTCTCAACGCAATCGACAAAATTAATGCGGGGAACGCTCCCCCGCCTCCCCCCTCTGCCCAGACGGGACTTTCGCCGCGAGATACGGGAAGACAGCAGCCATTGACCCTAGGCTGCACGTCACAATAAATGAGATGAGCGGGGCAGTGAGTACTCGGACTGTTGCAATTTCTGATCTGAATCGCAAAAATTGATTACTTCTGGGAGATATCACTGCCGCGAGCCGAAGTGTTTAAAATTGAGGACCAGGGACAGACTCGTGTGAGGAATGCTGTTGATCCCTGCTCTTACCGGGAAACCCAAACATCTGATTTAATCTGGACTCCAAGGCCAGTAGCAGCAAAATCTCCTGAAGCGTCGAATGCAACTTGTGCTTCCAACATTCTCCCCCCCCCCGCCCTCACATCTGCTGCTTGACTTTTGGTCTGGGAAGATCGAGGCTATCTCCATAGCAACCGCTGTGTAATCAGCCAGGAGGGAGCTCAGACTTACAAACACACATACACACATGGACCCTAAAGGACTCATAGGCCTACACACATGGTCACTCACGCACTCCCCCAAACCCCCCCTCCCTCCCTTCCTAAAACCCCACCCCCCGCCTTCAGCAACATCCCCCCCGTTCTTGCAAACCCCCACCCCCCCCCCCTTTGGCAACGCCCCCCCCCTTTTTCTTCTTGTTGTTTGTATGTGTTTTATGTGTAATTCCTGTACATATAACAACAAATGTATATGTATTGTATAATATTGAAGTGTGCCTTTATTACTTTTCAAACTAGTAATAATGTTACTAATCTTAATTTGAGTGTTGACGTGATACCCATCCGTGTTTCATGTCTGTCTCTTTTATGTTTTATGTTCAGAGGACCGCAATGGAAATAAGCCTGTGGCTTTATTGTGTTTTTATCCTCGGTGATTGTCTGTTTTTGTATTTGTGCCCTGTTTTGTTGACATCACCAAATAAAGTCAATCAATCAATCAATCAATCTCAAAAATGTGTATTGTATTGTGTATACATTACATTACATGTCATGTATGTAATGAAATTAACCCCAGATGTGCCAGCTCATACGACATTAACCCCTGAGGAGCCAGCTCATACGACATTAACCCCCGAGGCGCCAACACACAGACACACAACAACGGGCCAACAAGAGTCCCACCAAACTAGGGTTGAAGGATGTGTAGTGGCCTGATAATCTAGTTATATTATATTTATACATAATTATATTAAGCCTAATTGTGCCATGAACATTAGACTTCATGTCTATGTTATCATTATTATCATATACTGGTTTTATATAGTGATAAGCAACCATGTGAAGGATCAAATTGAAGTTACTGTATTTTCGCTTGGCATCACCCCTTATTATTTTGCAAACAATGCAAACCAGAGTAAGGTAACGTCCAAATAAGGGTCAAAGGTCAAGTTTGAGGGGGACAAAAAAAGTCGATAAATAACTACATTAAAAAAACTAATAATTAACACATTTCCAGTTTTCCTCCTACAATACATTTGGCTGGACAACAAAACTTTAAAGTCGAGCTGAACCCAAGAATGACTTTTCTTTTCTTTTAGTTCAAATATCTGGGTATGCAGTGCACCTATTTAATAATGTATGCAAAACAAATCACAACAATCTAATTTCTTTAGTTTTTCACACTTTTTCACATCAAAAGTTCGTTTTTCAAGATTTCATTGATAACAGTAATTTACAGTTTGCTGACGTCACCCAGAGCTCTGTACTACGAAACTAGTTTAACAGATCCGCGATAAGTCCCTTTGATCTGGTTTGACTGAACAGGATCAAAGCTATCTAGTTAACTGATACTACGACGCTGGTTTTTTACTAGGTAAGTGGACCTGGGATCTGCCTGTGCACGCGCACGTTTTTCGCTCGTGCACAGGCGCGCGTCCACGCGAAAGAGGTGCGCTAGCCAATCACATTATGAACAGCTGAGTTGATCCACGCCCACACCCATTTCCACACCCATTTCCTCGTTCCATGAAAGCGCAGTGCATGATCAGAGTTTTAGCGGATATTTAATGTATCGCGATTTAATGTCAGAATGAAAATCCGCGTTGGATAGTCTGCTGAAGCGCTGTCTAAAGCAGCAGCTTGTATTCACATCAGTCATTTGATTTACTTCGATCAGCGATTTCTGTCTGATACAGCTGCATACATTGATACAGCAGCAACAAATGTAAATCTCAGTCTATACATTTCCACAATCTGTAAGCCTATTTAGACCATAGATTTAGAAACGCATGCTCAATGAATAATGATCTCTATCACTCATGTGTGTGGTTGCACTCATCGAATAATTCATATATAAAATAGCCTAGTATAAAGCCTAATAGCCTACTATAAAAGAGAAAACTGCTGAACTGAATTGAGACGATGCAGGCATAGTTATCATTGATAAAAACTAGCCTATTTTTGCTCATATATTGGCATACAGCCTACAGGACACAGTTCCAGCTGAAAGATGCAAGAATAGCCTGCATATTTAGTATTGGGGCTATCCATATTTATCCCATATCTATATTATATGTATAGGCTTTTCTGGCATGTAGGAGAATATCACCCTCACTCCATTTGAGGGTCCATTCATGATATGCGCCGCGGTGATTAATAGTGATCATATTTCTCCACGCATCGTTGAGCTGTTAAGACATAAAGTGGTAAGTAGGCTTAATTTAATTATGTAGCCTACAGAGCCACAAATGTTTTTCTTGTTATATTCTCAGTTGACTGCAATCTATTTTTCATATGGCGATCTTATATGAACGGTGAGTGACTCCAGAGAGCCGATTATATGGGTCTGTCATGGATTTTGATCTTATCCTCTGAAGCTAACCTGGTCGCGACCAGGTTAGCTTTGCAGCGTCAGTTGCCATGGTGATTGAAAGTTAACTTGCTTTGTAGTACGGCTAAACCAGGTTTAAACTCAAACTTACTCGGATAAGGCATTAAACTAGCTTCGTAGTACAGGCTACAGTAGGCTACTATCAAGTTTTTGTTTGTTTTCAATCATTTAAAACCAAACCTGGAGCCTACAATCGACTGGATGTGGGACATAAGTTCACGGGGTGGGAGAAAACTGTTTCTTTTCAGATCAAGCACTCAAACTGTCAATGTCGCTGTTACATCATATTACATGCAATTTATTTGAAGACTATTTATGGGTTCTTACCCAATTGGTAACGGTAGGCCTACTGAAGTTGAACCAATGTCTGAAAATGAAACAATAAAAAAACTATACAGAAACTCACTGTTGACCACCAGACAGTCTGATGTCTCTAGACTAGAGGGCGGGATAGAGTGATTTATGGTGTAATACTTGTCTATAATTAGCAGGTAAAATGTATTGTATTTGCATAATGGATTTACATTTCCTCTCCGTGACATTATTGGGGGAAACGGATTACATCACTGAGCTCTGATCCTCTAGCGGGTCACATGCTCTGGTGTTTGTTGCCGTTAACAAGCTCCGTCAAATTGTCAGTTAACTGGAATACGACCGGAAGCAAGACGATGTTTGCCTTCAAATTAAGGTAGCCTAATCTTTGTCACTGGGGGAAACATGGGCAAAACAAACATTTCGGAATGTAGGCTACAGGACAAAAAAAGCGACAAAATACTTTGCTGGGCTAAAGAAGACAGCAACAACCTGTGTTTAAGTAGGCCTACTCTAGTTGCAGAATTATTAATTATTATTAATAATTATTATTATTAAGAGTTTACTAATCACTTTTAAGTGAAGGCATGGACTTAGTTAGCCTCGACGCAAGATTTGCGTTGAGGCTTTTAGTGTAGTTAGTGTTTTCCCCAGAATTGTATTTGTCAGGATGGAAAAGCCTGAACCTGACGCTGCCAGATGTTTCTTTTCACAGAACACAAGATTTGTCGTGTGATTGTGATCTCATGATCTTGTGTGAATCCAGCTATGGTTGTAAAAAGAACATTTAGCAAAAAGCAGCAATTGTATTCTTGTATTGTATGTAGGATATATATCCTATACACACACACACACATAGGCGTATATATATACACACACACACACACACACACAGACGCACGCACGCACAGGATATATATATATATATATATATATATATATATATATATATATATATATATATATATATATATTGTAATAATCCGCTCCCGGGATCATTAAGTGAGGAGGAGAAGAGGCAATACTTGGTACAGTCTTTATTCCTGGTTCACACTCATAGCTTCTAGCTACACACACAGCTCCTAGCTACACACACGTCCTGTCCGCTTCCTCGTATTCCCAGACTCGCTCCCCACCCGAGACCGGAAGTCCCCTATACACTGGCTCAGGGGCGGACTGCATAATCGGGCACGTCGGGCAAATGCCCGGTGGCCTGGCCTGGAACAGCAGGCCAGGCACCGCCTACTGGTTTACTAGTGGTTTTATTACTTTATTGAGGGTTAAAGTGGGTGCATCTCATTGTAAAATTGGACTTGGCCCAAATTGGGCTTCAAACGGCCCAAATCGGGCTTCAAATGGCCCAAATCTGGCTTTAAACGGCCCAAATCTGGCTTCAAACGGCCCAAATTGGGCTTCAAACAGCCCAAATTGAGCTTCAAATGGCCCAAATTTTTCGCCGCCGCCCTTCAGACGCCGGCACGCGCGTCGGCCCGTATCGGCCTGGCCTGCTTGGTATCTAATGCCCGGCCTGAATTATGATCCCAGTCCGCCCCTGCACTGGCTGGTCCGCTGCCTTCACGTAACGTCGTAATCGCCACCGACATGTCAAACTCTGGGTCGCCACAATATATATATAGGCTATAATATATGCACACACGCCACACAGACACACGCATAGCCTACATACATACATACATACATACATACATACATACATACATAGCCAGCCTACATACATACATGCATACATATACGCACACACCATTCCGCACACACAAATCTGAGCATGGTTTTATTTCTGAAACATCTCACCGGAAGTCTCATGGTATTACACTGGCCAGCTTGACACAACAGTTAATCCGTTCACGGTGATCTCGGACAGGTCGGAGGCAGACGGATCTCGGTCGTGATTCCTCAGTTTGGACGCTCTGGTTTGCCCGGATAGCGGAGCCTTCATCAGAGAGAGAGACAGTAGATCTGTGAATGAAAGCGCAGCGGCAGCTGTGAGAAGCAGACAGCTTTCCAACATGATGCTCTCCCCGTGGGACCGCTGGTACTCCACGAGCTGCTGTTTGTGCTGCCATGTCCGCACAGGAACCATCATCCTTGGGGTCTGGTACATGGTGAGCACCGCCTATATCTGCCACTCACAGAACCCATGTAACAGCTAGATAGATCCATCACAGGGCAAAACATCACCCAGGCAGGGACAAACAATCCGCTTAAAGCATTTCGTAATGTATTGATGTCAGTGATGTAGTGGTCAATGAAAAGGTATTAGCTGTGACCTCCAAGCATCAGACCAGACCCACCTATGTAAACAAGTCAAATTCTAAAAAAGAAAAAAGAAAAAACTATTTTTTTCCTCACCCTCATATAACTTGGATCAATTTGACACTAAATTAGTTAGTTACTGTGATGTATACTTTGAATTTAATAACATAAAGATTTATGTCAGCCTATAAAAATGGGTGACCTCTATTCTGCAAGTAAAAAGCTGGGTCAACTGTCTTTTCTGGGACTCCACTAAATCCTCATTAATGTTATAAATCAAGTGATCATGGCCAAGGTGACACATTGATTAAATGAATATAAATAGGCCTATAGCTTTTTGTGCTGACACATTGTAGCCTTCATTATTTGCTGTTCATTATTGCAAATGTGGAATCTAAATGAAACTGCAATGTTATTGAATGGACCCCCCCCCCCCCCCCCCCCCCCCCCCCTCTGTACTGTACATCCAGGAGAGGGTTAACTTAACCAAACACCACCTGTGGAAAAAAAAAGCTTCTGTTCAATTCCTATGAATAATTGAGCACTCGACCTCTTCAGGTTGCAGGTTCTGTGTCAGCTTGCCTATTGACTGCAGAGAATTTTCCATTACATTCACCTGATCAATGGGGCTGAATGAGTCATCTGCATAATGACCGTGCCTGCCAGTCCAAAACAAAGGCTGATGTGTCTGGACTGGACTTTAAAAATAGCCTCATTCACATTATGTAATTTGGCATAGTTTTATATCTCCAACTAAGGATTTGTTCATCTCAATCACTGTCTTACCTACCATAAAATAGATAAGGTATGTGTATCAAGAGTAGATTGAATTATAAATGTTTTCTCTACAACAGATAAATCCCTCTAAGTTGACACAGTTAGAATGCTTTACATAACAGGATATCTTCAGCATCTTCTCTCTAATTCTAACTGCTCCACATTGCCTCCACCTGTCTCCTTGCCCATATTGCTGACTTCATCTGCCCATATGCCTTCTCTCCTCAAGCTCATCAATTCCGTGGTGTTGCTCATCCTGCTCACAGCGCTTGGTGATCCTGAACAGTACCACCTGACCAGCGCCGAGTTGGCTAATGACCTGGATGTCATGGATGACGCCAGTAAGTAGCACAGAAGGCTGATAGTTTACGGTAAACGGCACGTGATCAGTAGCCTGGCAGGGCTTTAGGCCTATTCGGCCAGCACACTTCACATTAATAGTCTAGTAGTTCCTGTACCCACTAACCCAAAGGTAACAGTAACAGCCTGTACCCACTAACCCAAAGGTAACAGTAACAGCCTGTACACACTAACCCAAAGGTAACAGTAACAGCCTGTACCCACTAACCCAAAGGTAACAGTAACAGCCTGTACCAACTAACCCAAAGGTAACAGTAACAGCCTATACCCACTAACCCAAAGGTAACAGTAACAGCCTGTACACACTAACCCAAAGGTAACAGTAACAGCCTGTACCCACTAACCCAAAGGTAACAGTAACAGCCTGTACCCACTAACCCAAAGGTAACAGTAACAGCCTGTACACACTAACCCAAAGGTAACAGTAACAGCCTGTACCCACTAACCCAAAGGTAACAGTAACAGCCTGTACACACTAACCCAAAGGTAACAGTAACAGCCTGTACCCACTAACCCAAAGGTAACAGTAACAGCCTGTACACACTAACCCAAAGGTAACAGTAACAGCCTGTACACACTAACCCAAAGGTAACAGTAACAGCCTGTACCCACTAACCCAAAGGTAACAGTAACAGCCTGTACACACTAACCCAAAGGTAACAGTAACAGCCTATACCCACTAACCCAAAGGTAACAGTAACAGCCTGTACGCACTAACCCAAAGGTAATAGTAACAGCCTGGAATACAAGGAATACAAGAGGCCTGGAAGAACTTAGTCTCGGAATTTCAGAAACTGTGTCTCCGAGCCCGGCGAGAACCGCCGGCAGCAGACACGCCTACATTTATTATTAGAATTTTATTTGGTAGCGGCAATGCCATTTATCATAGTCCTAACACAGAGCATGAAGCTGATATGCTCCAAACAAAATTTATAGCTGTGGTTTATTTTACAATAATCTTTCCTACCCGGAAGTGGTCCGCTTGATACTGTGAACTTGTGTGAAGTCATCAGCAGCCAGCAGGCTCTGTAACGTTAGCCTCGGGAGTCTGGTTTATCGCTGGGGGAAAGACCTCTAGCCGCCGGGGCCGGATGAAACACGTCCTATTAACAGGTTATGTTTGTTTCTAAGTGATTAATATGTTTCTCCGCAAATGCGTTCTGCATGAGAACTGCCCCCAGAAAGCAGGCCCGCCCACAGCACTCATGATTGGTTCTCCGATGCAAGGCTTCCAACAGCGCCACCTAACGTTATGCAAAGATTTAAATAGTAATATTCTCAGTCTTACAGGAGTGAAACGGATTAAGACTGAGGGCTGAGTCTTGGAAGAACTACACACACATACAGTAAACATCAGTAGAGACCAGTTCCCTTCCGGTTTTCGTTATTTCGTTCGTTTTCGTTAAAAATAATAACCTTACGTCGCTATACGGCGAAGAACATAGTAGAAAGACAAAGCCACTGTCAATTGACTGCTGTTTTGACTTTCAAAAGCTTTCAAAA
Organism: Poromitra crassiceps; assembly: GCF_964638095.1. NCBI lineage: Eukaryota > Metazoa > Chordata > Actinopteri > Beryciformes > Melamphaidae > Poromitra > Poromitra crassiceps. The sequence goes on along the minus strand of NC_139623.1, from coordinate 94,966,996 downwards.
TTTCCCTTCTTCGCTTTTCCTGGACCCACTTCCTGTACAAACCATTGATTTTCAAAATCACACAAGGACACGCTAGCTCAAATCCACCTGCATGTCTAGTGTTATTAATCTACCTCAGGCTAACAATTAACCATGACAGAGGGTTTCATCTCTAATCTTTTAGGGCTGTTTTGTCAGCCAGCTGTTTTTTGCAATGATTTATTAGATTATCTAAGGCAGAGGTTCTCAAATGTTTTTCAGCCAAGGACCCCTTACAAGATAGAAAATATACCTCATTCTGATTTGTGATTTTGGGCTAAGCTTAATTGTTTCCGCGATTTAGACATTTTATTATCAAATAACTCGGCATGTGTTGTGAATCAAGACATATGATACTGGGCCTGTGTTAACAAAGGTACTCGTAATTATTTTGGGTGTATTGGGTCAAAAGCATAATTTAAAAAATGGCAAAAGAAATTACTTTCTCATTTTCTTACTGTCTTTTTTTGAAGCGTTATGCTTTTTTGAAGCTTTATGCTTTAACTGGCTGGTGTCCAGGCTCCTTTTCCATTATATATTTTTTTAGCGGGGAGTATCTGGAGGAAACCCCAGGGGGGCACTGGGAGAACATGCAAACTCCACACAGAAAGGCCCTTTTGATGAGCCCACCTGGGCAGTAGGCACTGAGGACATGGGGATGGGGACACACCCTCAGCACCCACTGATGGTGTTTTTGTTTACTGTAATAAAACTTGTTTTGTTGGTGTTATGATGCCATCTTCACCGGAGGGGTGTACCACGAAGCAAGATTAGTGGCTTAGCGAGGTAACTTCAGGTTTAACCCTAGGTTTGCCGTACCACAACGCCAGCTTCTTACAGAGATAGATCACCATAGCAACTTATGCTCTACGGCTAACCTGCTTTGTAGCAGGTTAAGTTTAGAGGATAAGATCAAAACCCATGAAAGACCCACCTGCTTACCAATCAGCTCTCTGGAAACAGCGAGTCACCATTCATATGGTCCCCATCATAGGCAGCGGAACGCATCTGAACTTGGGGGGGCTGGGGGCGTGTCGCCCCCCCCCCCCCCCCCCCCTCCCACACACACACACACACACACACACACACACACACACACACACGTCTGTGAACCACCATCATTGATTATTATTATTATCATCATATAAAGATTTTGGTCGTTTGAAGCCAGATTCATATAGGAATATCTCATTTTAAATTAACATTAGGATTAGACGGTTGTGATGTCAGTATTCAGTCTTAACTCATTCAGGGCCAATGACGTCTTTGACGTGTTATCAGGAATAGCCCAGAGGGCCAATGACGTGTTTGACGTGTTTTTGTTTTTATTCGTGCAGCGCATAGTTAAAACACTTCCCCAGCCTGTCACATGGTATCAGGTCCCTAGCATCTAAGACAACACGTGAACAAACACATACCGCAGCTGTTGTTTTGAAATTGAGCAAGAGGAAAAGCAGAAAACGGGTAACGCTTCCTTGTGCAGACAGGAGAAACGCCATTGAAACGCGCCTCGGCGCGCTGCACGAGCTGGAGTCGCCTTCCTCTGTGCCAGCCGGGAGAAAGTAATCAAGAGATGTGTTTGATCATCGGAGGAATGAGGAAATGATCGATCAGTTTGCGAGGGCGGTGAGGACGTGTTGAATAGCCGAGGGGAAAACGGGAACGATCAGATAGCAGGGAGGATATGACAGGGAGACATGGACGAGGACTGGTGGACCAGAACAAAACAAAATAAACACACAAGGCAGAAGCGGCAGTCACAGCAGCCCGCTGTCCTTTCTCAAGAGCAGTTGGTTCATGAAATCGCTGGGCTGCGTGCCCTCCAGTGTTGCTCCTGGCCAATCCCAGCGCCACAGGGCGTGGTTATTGCTTATCCTATGTGGGGTTAGAAATCTAAAAGGGGGATCGTGTGTGTGTGTGTGTGTGTGTGTGTGTGTGTGTGTGTCTGTCTGTCTGTCTGTCTGTCTGTCTGTCTGTCTGTCGGTGTGTCTGTCTGTCTGTCTGTCTGTCTGTCTGCACACTCACTCACACCGAGTAAACTGTATTGTTGAATGTAAAAAAAAAGCACTTCATGTGTATATATATATATATTTTTTTTTTTTTTTTTTTGTCATTTGTGTCCTAACGAATAATATTTACATGTCTGATGTCAATACAGTTCAAAATAAAAGAATTGAGAGTGAGTTCTGCCTGAGATTGTGCCCTTTTACAAAAATTGCCTTTTCTCCTGTTTATTTTCTCAGGGAGACCTATTGGGGGAAAACAGGGTGTATATAAATGGCTATAAGTAGAGTACAGAACATGCTAAAAGCTCACTTTTTTTTTCCTGGTGAACCCAGAGACGTACATCTTCATTTTGAGGTATTGCAAATCACTCTGGTGCTAATAGATAATTTACTGTGGGTCTTGAAAGATGACCAACAATTATGAAAATCTTTGGCCTGTGCTAAATATTGGCAGTCCTAAACTGGCCCTGAATGAGTTAACAATCATATATTTGCTCCTTTTCTCACTCACTCCTATGTCACCACCTGCTCTCCCTGCAGGGTTTGAGATTAAACCTTTTTTATCACCAGCCTAGATTTTAAAGTTACGAGCCAATTAATTTCAACTAGCCAAAATGTTTTTCTTGAAATAAACCAGAATATGAGTGCCACTGGGTTAATATAAGCATACGTATCAGTACAAATAAGTTATAGCATAATGAATCTATAAATTACAGCAGGGCTATTCAACTAAATTGTTCAGGGGGCCACATTGTCAGAAACCTAAGGGACCGGGGGCCGGACCGTTCCCCGAGCCAGTACACTTGACACAATGCGCCACCACATTTTCACAGCCGCGCTGGAACTATTATTAAGTAGGGGGTGCTGTAAGGAATGGAATCTCGACGCTGCCCTAAAATTTTATGTTTTTTGGACTTTTATCCATATTTAGAAGAATATTTAATTTTAAATTAACATTAGGATTATACTGTTGTGATGTCATTATTCAGTATCTTCTCCTTTTCTATTATTAGTATTAGTATTAGTATTAAATACTGAGTATCTCATGAAAAACTATTAATATTGCATCTTTTGTGTTTAGCTCCGTCTCACAGCATTGTAACATTGTAGTGCAGCAAGAAAGGAAAACTACTGTAAACATTTGAACCATATTTCTTGTTTAGAACCTATAGCTAGCAACATCACACATCTCCTGAAACACCATTTATAATGCATCTTTCTTGATAAGCTACATCACATCGCCATCTCCTGAAAAACATTAATATTGCACCTTTCTTGTGGCTACATCACAGCATCTACTGAAAAACACTTATAGTGGATCTGACTTGTTTAGTTCACTTTAGATTCACATCACATCTGAAAAACAACCAGTCGAGTGTAATAAGTAAATGAGGTTTAATTGTAAAAAAAAAAAAAAAATCTAAAAAAGAAAAAGAAAAAGAAAAAAAACATTTTTTTGGGAACTCATTGTAAAAATGAAATGTACCCGGGCCCAGGCCCGTGTGGCCCTGGCGGTTCCGCGGCCTATGGTCCCCATATGAAAAATACATTGCATTCAAAAGGAAAAAAAAGGCTCCTGTTGAATTAATCGAGGACTGAAGCCTTGCACTTGTTGCAGGCTACATTTAAATTAAGCCCTACTTACCACTTTGGAATATGTTTTTATATATACATTTTTGTGCTCTCAAGTAGGCTAGATACGTTACTTGACCCCGCCGATCGATTGCAGCTGAATGGTGAGTGGAGAAATATCACTAAACCGGCATAAAAAGGTTACATAAACATCTCCAAAGCGCACGGTGCCGTGTGCACAACGGAGCTGAGGCTGACGTTGGGTTGGACATGGTCATACATGCCAGAATAGCCTACTACTATCTAAGCAATTTAATATAGGATCGCCTGCACACATATTATTCATATCTAGGCTACTCCTGCATTTTGCAGCTGCAATTTTATTATCATTATTCTTTTATTGATAGCCTATAATTAGCCTACAGGAATTATTCCATCAGTGCGACCAAACACATCATGAGATCATTATTATTCATTGAGCCTAAATGGTCTAAAAACGCCTATGGATTTTGGAAATAGACATGCAGGTTATATTGAGTTTATTGAGAGGGTGAATTGAGCTGCTGTAGATAGCCTACGTGGAGGCAGAAACCTCTCTTCAAAGAAATTACTGATGTGAATAAAAGTGGTAACTTTAGACAGTCATTCGGGAACAGACTAATAATATCCAACGCGGATTTTGATTCTGACATACATAGTAAAGATTCACGATTTGCGCTTTGAATGAATGAGGAAATAGGCGTCGTCTGGCGCTGTAAAAGCTACGGTTCTGAGCTGGAGCAGTCCATATTGCATTGTGATTGGCTAGTTGTTAAAAACCACGCCTCTTTCGCGGGCACGAGCTCCTGTGCACGGGCATTTTCATGTGCACGTGCTCTCAGCTTGATTAGAAAAACCTGGATCCACTTACCGAGTTGATAACTACATTCGTGGTATGACTTAACTAGAATCCAGCTAGATGGCAATTATCTGGTTTAGCCAAACCAGATCAAGGGACAGATCCTGGATCTTCTTATACAACATTCGTGGTACAGCCCTCTGCTCTCTCACTCAGCACAGTTTCAAAAGGCCTGATTCAACCTGCCTATATGACATTCAGCTGAATTTGACCCTAGGAAAAGGTTGGCATACCTGTAGCCTGGCTATACAGTTCTGATCCTTTTATGTGAACAAACAGCTTTAGACAGCTACAGAATATTCAGCATCAATTCAGAATATACTGTACAGGTGATTTATTGGTATTTTAATGCACCACAGAACTGAGAGATCGTTGTCCATTGAATTGACAGTTTTTTCAAGTGGTGTCACAAGCATTTGAGTCCTGCATGCATGATGGGACCAACTCTTAGGTAACACTGACTGAAGGATTAATCATTGTTACCATAGTGTAAATCCCTGTAGCTCCTGTTTATATCCACACCACTCACTTCACCTCTGTTCCCTCTGTTCTAGATATGTGCATTGCTTCAGCCATCTCCCTGCTGATGATACTTATTTGTGGGATGGCAGCTTATGGCGCGTACAAGGTAAAGTAACAATGCATTTTATTATATTGTTTATTCTTGTACTGTGTTGCTACTGATCGTACATGCATTAAAACTGGATGTAGGGGAGAGTGGGGTAAGATGAGCCAATTTTTATTTATGTTGTCCTCAAGGCAAGGAGAAATAAGAAAACATCTACCCTTATTTCAGGATGTCTCCTATGAATTGAAGTGATATGAATGCATCTATGACAAAGGGCCCTGAAATATGACTTCTAAAAAAATGTACCCCAGATTAGGGGTAAGTTGATCCTACTGTTTTTACTTCCTTAACCTCCTTTTATGTAGCTATGCAGCTATGACCTGACCTGTCAATATATGTATTTTATGAAGCTATGCAGTGTTGACCTAGTCTTGCTGGCCAGCCTCCTCTCCCTTCCATCCGAGGAGTCTGGCGCCGCAGGTCTCCATAGTGGGATTGCGATGGGCGGCGCTTAGCGGCAGTGCCCTTGGAAAATAGTTTCCAACAATCCAACTTGCCGTTTTCAGCGTGTAGCAACGAGCTAGCGTGTAGGTTTCGGTCGTTAGCTTGCTAGCTAGTTAGCGTTGTTGTTTTCACTGAGGCGGCAGGGCACTATTTACAGCGAAACACAGGGAGGAGGGAGCAGAAGCCGCTCTGATTGACATGGTCGGAGCCATTGACAGAGTTTGTAATAAGCCGGGAGCGGACATCCGGCTGCCACCGAAACAGTCGCTCCAATGGGAGAGCAGCTGTAGAGCAGGGGAGGGTTTATCCCTGTTGCCTGTTTCCGTGGTGCCAGACTCGTCGGGCGGAAGGGAGAGGAGGCTGGCTAGCGAGACTAGTGTTGACTTGACCTGTCAATATATCTGTCTTTTATGTAGCTACGCAGGGTTGACCTGACCTGTCAATATATCTGTCTTGTATGTAGCTACGCAAGGTTGACTTGACCTGTCAATATATCTGTCTTTTATGTAGCTACACAGGGTTGACCTGACCTGTCATTATATCTGTCTTTTGACCTGACCTGTCAATATATCTGTCTTGTATGTAGCTACGCAGGGTTGACCTGATCTGTCATTATATCTGTCTTGTATGTAGCTACGCAAGGTTGACTTGACCTGTCAATATATCTGTCTTTTATGTAGCTACGCAGGGTTGACCTGACCTGTCATTATATCTGTCTTTTGACCTGACCTGTCAATATATCTGTCTTGTATGTAGCTACGCAGGGTTGACCTGATCTGTCATTATATCTGTCTTGTATGTAGCTACGCAAGGTTGAATTGACCTGTCAATATATCTGTCTTTTATGTAGCTACACAGGGTTGACCTGACCTGTCAATATATCTGTCTTTTACTGTATGTAGCTACGCAGGGTTGACCTGACCTGTCAATATATCTGTCTTGTATGTAGCTACACAGGGTTGACCTGACCTGTCAATATATCTGTCTTTTACTGTATGTAGCTACGCAGGGTTGACCTGACCTGTCAATATATCTGTCTTTTACTGTATGTAGCTACACAGGGTTGACCTGACCTGTCAATATATCTGTCTTGTATGTAGCTACGCAGGGTTGACCTGACCTGTCAATATATCTGTCTTTTACTGTATGTCGCTACGCAGGGTTGACCTGACCTGTCAATATATCTGTCTTTTACTGTATGTCGCTATGCAGGGTTGACCTGACCTGTCAATATATCTGTCTTTTACTGTATGTCGCTACGCAGGGTTGACCTGACCTGTCAATATATCTGTCTTTTACTGTATGTCGCTACGCAGGGTTGACCTGACCTGTCAATATATCTGTCTTTTACTGTATGTCGCTACGCAGGGTTGACCTGACCTGTCAATATATCTGTCTTGTATGTAGCTACACAGGGTTGACCTGACCTGTCAATATATCTGTCTTGTATGTAGCTACGCAGGGTTGACCTGACCTGTCAATATATCTGTCTTTTACTGTATGTCGCTACGCAGGGTTGACCTGACCTGTCAATATATCTGTCTTTTACTGTATGTCGCTACGCAGGGTTGACCTGACCTGTCAATATATCTGTCTTTTACTGTATGTAGCTACACAGGGTTGACCTGACCTGTCAATATATCTGTCTTGTATGTAGCTACACAGGGTTGACCTGACCTGTCAATATATCTGTCTTGTATGTAGCTACACAGGGTTGACCTGACCTGTCAATATATCTGTCTTTTACTGTATGTAGCTACGCAGGTTTTTATATACGGTATATGTATATATATATATATATATATATATATATATATATATATACATATATTGTATTGTATGTGTGTGTGTGTGTGTGTGTGTGTGTATATATATATGTGTGTGTAATGGTATATATATATATATATATATATATATATATATATATATACCGTATATATATATACACTCTATATATATATATATGTATATATATATATATATATATATATATACATATATATATATATACATATATTGTATTGAATTTTGGCATGGGTGATTCGTGCCATAATCAAATACAATACACACATTGAAATACAATACACACATCGAAATACAATACACATATCGAAATACAATACACATATCGAAAATACAATACAGTTGTTGTACTTTCGAGATGTGTATTGTATTTTCAATATGTGTATTGTATTTAAGCATTTCGGTATTGTATTTATTGTTACACATGTATTGTATTCTTCAGATGTGTATTGTATTTTCAATGTCAGTCAGGAATGTTTCCAGTTTTTTTGAGTTGTGACGTAATCACTCCGTTCCCGCTCCACTCAGCTGGCTCAGAGCACCACCCTGAAAGACACTTCTTTTTAGTCTGCGACCATGTGTCGAGAGACACTTTCTAAAGAGTATAAATTAAGCTTAAGTTGGCTACCTTGGCTACCTTGTTGGCAAAATGTCGACGAAGACGTGGGCCGATCTGCTGCGGGAGGCAGCTAATGCCATGGATCTAATTCCTCCCCCCAGTACCCCTCCTCTAGCAGCTCATCCTGTGCCCCCAATGTCTGTAACGTTACCCTCACATGGATCAACTTCCATGGAATCAAGAGTTTGTGGTGCTGTGCAAGGTAACGTTAACGTCAAAACCACTGGAAAATATCTAGCTAGCTAGCTCAGATCGCTAGCTATCTGGCTAACCAGAGGTCTAGCTAGCTAGATAATTGTCCTGTCGTTTTGACGTTACATGCACAGCACCACGAACTCCCAAGGAAGTTGATCCAGATGAGGCTAACACATACTGGGGCATATTGAGGGCCCAGGATGAGTGGCTGGTGGAGGAGGGGTACTGGGAGGAGGAATTTGCTCCATGGCTCCATAGCCACCAGCTGAGCGGAGCTTCCGGTCCGGAGTGATACGTCAAGCCAATCAGAATCAAGAAGTACTACTCGTCATAAAAATGCACACTGAAATACAATACACACAACTAAATACAATACACACAACTAAATACAATACACACAACTAAATACAATACACACAACTAAATACAATACACACAACTAAATACGCTTCGCCTGAGATTTGCGGTTGCCATAGCGAAAAAATGCCATGTTTTTCAATGCCAGTCAGGATTATTCATGCCAAAATTCAATACAATACACGCATTGAAATACAATACACATATTGAAAAGGCAATACACATATCGAAATACAATACACATGTCGAAAATACAATACACATATCGAAAATACAATACAGTTGTTGTATTTTCAAGATGGGTATTGTATTTTCAATATGTGTATTGTATTTAAGCATTTTGGTATTGTATTTATTGTTACACATGTATTGTATTCTTCAGATGTGTATTGTATTTTCAATATATGTATTGTATTTCCAATATGTGTATTGTATTTCAATGTGTGCATAGTATTTCAATGTGTGTATTGTATTTGATTTAGGCACGATCCACCCTCCATAAATTAGAGCCGTGCCAAAATCATCATCATGATGAGCATCATCATGCGCAAACGGGATTTGGGCGGTCTTAACTACCAGAATTATTCACGGGTGTGGCCAGGCAATGCTGGGCATTACGTCAATCGAAACCAATCAGATTCCCGTCTCGCAATGGCTGTTTGCACAAGGCATGCAATATGCTGTAATTCTCTCCATGCGTAATAGAGTGTACTCACTCGTGCGAGGACAGAGAGAGCTTATTGACAGATCGTCTGTGGTGCCAACGACCCTCCGGGTTATGAAGGTAAATAGCCTATGTCCATTGTCCAACAAGTTTTCTCAATTAATTTCCCTCTTTGCGATTTGATAAAAGTTTCTCAGTGAGTTATAGTTGATTGCCTCACTGAATTATCTGCTAATACCCAATTTTAGCAGCATAATTTGATGTTGTGGCATGGCAATTCTGTGCGTAATGACATATCCAAAAGGAATTTTACTTTGCACTGCGCTGCGCAGCGAGGTATTTAGTGCGTAAGAGGTCCTTTTCAAAGCTCTTAGCGCAAAGTAATTGCACGCTGCTGACGATAGGATAATGCCATCTATCCCCACATTTTAGCGCTGAAACACCTGCTTTGACATGTGGCACGCCTATGCCCAGTACAATTATAACAGGCATGCGCTTGTGCCCACCCCCAATTTCCATTGCGCACGGCGTTAAGCGAGCGTAAATGCTAAATTAGCGCTTTTGGGAAGATAGGGCCCAAGATTTGTCGTGTGATTGTGATCTTATGATCTTGTGTGAATCCAGCTATGGTTGTAAAAAGAACATTTAGCAAAAAGCAGCAATTGTATTCTCAGAGTGTGTATGTAGGATATATATATATATATATATATATATATATATATATATATATATATATATATATATATATATATATCCTACATATACACACACACACACACACACACACACACATATATATGTAGGCCTATATACTGTATATACATACACACACACGCACACACACACACACCGGCTATATATATATGTATGTATATATATATATACACGAGGGATCAGCCGAGCAGCATTTTGGCAAACAAACCGCGTCACTGGGTGGCAACGGCAATGGAACCCTATGGTTCTATATATATATATTATATGTATGTATATATATATATATATATATATATATATATATATATATATATATATATATATAATGGTCCTATGACAACAAATGTGCACAGTTTCCTAGATACAGGGGTGGGTCAACTTACCCACTGGCTCATCTTACCCCACTCTCCCCTACTGCATACTTACTGTATACAATAGGTTGGCTTAGTTGGAAAGCATTTCATGGGAAATTAGTGCAATTGCTTATGATGTTTTCCCGTATATCTGTCAGTGGCTTTTAAACTTTCTCAATGTGGATCTTGCATAAAATTGTTTGTGGTGACCTAAAGCTAATGTTGCCAGGTATATGGTGTACAGGTTGCCATGTTTTACGGGCTAACAACCTGCTCCACAGCATTTCACTTTACACTGCTTTAAATAGCTTCCCTCATCTCTAACACAAATATCACTCGTATGTTTCAGTTTCATGCTGCCTGGATCATCCCATTTTTCTGCTACCAAATATTTGACTTTGCGCTCAACACCCTGGTTGCTGTGAGCATTGCTGTTTATCCCAACACCATACAAGATTACCTACAGCAGCTGGTAAGAAGCCTGTGAAGATCGAGGCATTTAACAGTAGGATACTATTGATCAGTGCTTTGCAAAGGCTTTGTAAGCATCTGAATGTGGTCATTCAACATTCCATTAATCAATACTAACGTGCAACTCCTGTTGCTCATTGGCTGTTGTTCTGCTGACCCCATCCAGCCTGAGAACTTCCCCTATAAAGAGGAGATTGCTGCTCTCAGCACTGTGTGCTTGATCCTCATCGTGCTGCTCTTCATCAGCTGTATTCTGGGCTTCAAGGTAAACTCCACTTCATATATTGTATGTATTTTCTCCTGTTCAGTAGCACTTCTTGTTCCTTGCAGGGCAACTAGGCTCATAAGTGCAGCACGCTTGATTTCCTTACAGTGGAAAATGTTTATTGTGCACTTCTGTGACATGCTAGTCACTAGTGAATTTGTCACTTATTGTCCAGATGTGGCTTTGCTGTGACTAACGTCGTATCAAAGATGAAAGATGTTAGTTGTCTGAAAAGATGGGCTAGTTATTGGGCTGGTATTTATGGCAGCTCCTGGGATGGCCCTTCAGAAGTTCTTGGCGGGAGTCATGCGTCTTACAGCAGTTGCTTTCCAATACAAATGGTTTTTGATAGCTGATAATTGAATGGGAGCTATTGATACTCTGTCGGCTCTGTTGTTCTTGGCACTTCCATTTTGCTGGGTAGGCTTCATATCACTGTGACAAATAGCCTGTCAGCTTTCCTCTCTGCAGTCCTTAGCCCTGTTTTTGCTACTGAAAAAACCCCATTGGCTAACCCGTCTGTTTGGAATTGCCATAGGAAAACCATTAGACAATAAGATCAGACAGACTGAGGGAAGCACTGAGAGGAATGGATGTTGTTTGCATTCAAAAGCTGTGGGTGGAGTTTGCTGCTTGACTTGCCTGGTCTTGTTTTTTCATTCTTATAGTTTTCAAAAAAATTCAACCCCTCCAGTACTGTCAGTAGTGTGGTCTCAGTGGTGCTGAAAGTGGGGTCTGGCCCGTGGACCCCCAGGGGTCCTCCATGGGGTCCCCAGCAAAAATTCCATCCATAAGTAACACAATGGGGGAAAAAATCCATCCATAAGTAACACAATGACAGAATGTATGAGTATGTTGGTCATGGGTTTTATACACCTTCTGTAATAAAACATCTAAAAGCTAAAATCTTATCAGATGGGGGACCCTAGGACAAAATCTTATCAAATGGGTGTCCCTGGTCTAACGTGTGTCAGTTTAGGGGTCCTTGACAAGATATTTTGAGAACCACTGGTCTAGGAGTAATGCAGTTTGCATTACTGTTAAAATAACTGAGCTCCTGAAAGGGCTTTATTATAAACCCCTTTCAGGAGTTCAGTTATTTTAACAGTCTCCTACTGGTGCTATGATAATGATATGCTAATAGGCTAATGATAGGCTAATATAGATTCTATTGAGCACTCAGCTCACTTCAGGTCTGTCTCCTGCTAGTGGATGGCTGCAGCAGATGGTGTTGTGTTTGGCCCGGGCAGCTCCAGTAGCAGGCTGCCTGCTGAGAGCCTGATGAGTACTGCATGACAGAAAACAACAGGGACTTGTGTTTTTGCCACACTAGATTGAGGTATAACCATCAGATAGTACCTGAAAATGAAGTCCCCTTTATGTGTGTGGGTAGGCTTTTCCTTTCAAGTCTGCCACCATTATCTGCAAATTGCACATGATGTGAGTTTGCCTGCTGTTAGTGGGAGTTTCTAAGAATAACATGTATTTTTTTGTTAACCAATAACCATGTTTCATGGTTATATTTGGTTTCCTACAGGCTAAATTATGCATCTCTTCGGTAAATAGGTTTTCATTCTTCAAATATGTGTTTTGTCTGTCTGTTCTCTGTCTATCTGGTTCCACACACATGCTAGGCCTACCTGATAGCATGTGTGTGGAACTGCTACAGATATGTGAGTGGAAGAGGCCCCGCTGAAATCCTGCTCTACGTGACGACTAATGACACCACAGTAAGTCACCTCTATGCATCTACAGTATATGCAATAAAGGAAAGGCCCATATTGCCATAATGGTTATCTGTAAGACTGGGCTTTAAACAGAAGAAAGCTGATGTTTAGTTTATCTTTAGCTGTTCAAATGTTTCTGGAATGTCACAGTTGTCTTCAATTAAACAAAAACAGTATGTCCCCTCCGCCAGACCACCTGTGTGAATGCTAATTACATTTTCCATTGAGCTGCTACAAAACTTTCACTACAACAGTAATAATTCACACATTTCTCAAGGGCAAGAAGCAGCTGAATAAATACGTTTTTCACTCTTAACTGTGAGGGTTACCAGAGCAGATTAAAATGAGTTTCTTAAAGTGTGAAATCTATATCAAATGATTTGCAGTCTAATAAATATAACCATAATAAATGACCATAATCAAATATACTGTAGAAGTTAAACAAATTAAATTGAATGGGAACATGTGTGTTTGAAATGCACCACTATGTTTTACACTCTTAATTTGTAAACTATCCTTTAAGTTGAATAAAACAATATCTAATCTTGATATACTGCTTTAGCCCACATCCAAAGACGACAAATCAATTCCTGCAGAGTCCAATGGAAAAATGATTTCCTTATGCACTCCAGGCCACAGTTTTTTATTGTGTGCGTAGGTTTCCTGCTGTCAGGCCAGCCATGCCACTGTAAAGTCATCATGCGGGGGGAGGAAGGAAGTATAAAGTGGGGCTGTGGTAACTTGTAGTTTTAGAAATGGCAGATTGAGGGACTTGGAAGGATAGATGAGGCTCCATGCTGGCAAAGCCATTATAATCATGGTGTACAGTAAGTAAGCTCTCTCTCTCTCTCTCTCTCTCTCTCTCTCTCTCTCTCTCTCTCTCTCTGTGTCTGGGTCTCCTGTTGGTGTCCTATTGCCACAAACTGCTACTCTGCTGCCCACACACACTTATTACAACACTCTCACTCTGACAGCCCTGGACAAGAAGAATGAGGCTGCAGAAACACATGAGACCTATTTTCCATGGGAAACACTGAGAAAACTAGAATGTTAATAGGATGTTTTGAGGTTTAATATTGTGCTATATGAACGTTTGAGGAATTGTCAAGAGCAGATTTCCCTGAAGGCCAGTATTTGGCCCCGCAGTATGTTGGGTTTCACAGGTATTTAGAGAAAGCTGCACTCCTCTGCCTGCATATTAAGATTCCTCCAACAAGTGTAACATTCCACACTGTTCCAAACCATTCCTAACACTCAACAGCTCCATGCACAGCACGCTGTGTTCACAGGCACGATGCCATGTTTTGGGCTTTGAGAAAGAGACTTCCACACTTTCATGATTTGTAAAACACCTGAGCTGTAATGAGAGAAACAGGAGGCCACTGACGTCATTAGTGAGAAGTGGCAGAAAAACAGCAGCTTAGCTTAGCTTAGCTTCACTACCACAGGTATGCTTCCTCAATCAGCGCTGTGCATATTCAATTAGGCTTTCCCCACAGGCCCAGAGAAAACACTGTTTGCATGGCTATACATCAGTTCTCCTGTGATGAGGTCAGTGGTGCACGTTTATAATGCGTTGCATATGATAGACATTCCTAATGACTAGACATACACGCATGCACTCACACACACACACACACACACACACACACACACACACACACACACACACACACACACACACACACACACAGAGGTTCAAGTCAGTCCAGCACACTATATGGCATTAAGGGCAAGAGGTCACACACAAAATGACCAAATGGGCTTTGATAGAGTTGTTGATTAATATCAATGGGTCAATGATTGCTTGGCCAGTTTCTGGGATTTCTGGCTTTCAGAAATTCACTTTATGTTTGGGAACAAGACATCAACACCCTTCCAAATTCTTCCAACGTTCGTTGGCATTTTCAGCTGCTCAGTGATGGAGGATGGTGCGACGAATGAAGGCCAAAAAGCCTGGTTCTCATGCCAGAAAAGCAAATACGTAGCAGTATTGTTATTGCAGTATTTTGCATGGTGATATATTATCTCTTCACCAGACATTTCAATTACAGGCCACTGCAATTCAAGGGGATTTTTGTGTGTGCCAGAGATTCCTTAGGAGGAGATCAGTTCTATCAATGTTGCAATTCCTAAAGGTGGCAGATTACTGAATGCCTCTTTAGATCCTTTTCTCATGATCAGAAAGGTGGAGTGCTGGGACAGCCAGCCTGTCTGGTACGGAATGAGACCTTCAATGGCTCATTGTTTGAAATGCTGTGGACGCAGGTGGGACACATGTTGTTGGTGTAGTCAAAATGAAGTCAACTGAACCAGGGAGAGGACCTACAAGAGAGAGAGCTGCTTATTTGACCTAGTTATTGCTGAGTACCGTAATTTGTTGAAAGAAAAAGCTCCCTTCAACTTTCCATGCTATTTTCTCCTATGATGTGTCAACTGGGGTATCACACATTTGTCCGATCACTGTAAACATGTGTTTGTAATTCAAGAATAAAATGACCTTTCCTAAAATAGAGATCCTTCTGGTTTACCACTTTGTTTCTTCATGTAGAACAAATAGAGTACTGCAGGGATGGCATATTTTGTAGGCTTAACCACAAATTGCTGCCATGTTGGTTCTTAGGTGGAAAATGCTATGGGATTTTAGAATGGGGATTTCTGTTAAATGCATGAAATAAGGAGTGTGGTTAACACAAGCTTATGGGAGTGAAAATCTGTGTTCAGCAGGATTATCGGTAACACTTTATAATAAATATACACTATAAAGCATTAATAAAGCATTAGTAAATACTTAATTCCCCATGAACTCATCATTTATAAAGCATTATTCATACAGTAAAGTAATAAACACAGTTATAAACATTTGATTCCCGATTAATAACCTAATCTCTAATGTGTTTAATGATTGCATTCTCATACTTTGTAAATGATAGATTCACCATTTATAAATAAGTATTATATCAATTACAAACCATTTATTTATGAGTTGTTAATGGTTCATACGATCATTTAGAAAGTGTAAGTAAATGGTGAATCTATCATTTACAAAGTATGAGAATACAATCAATAAACACATTAGAGATTAGGTTATTAATCAGGAATAAACTGTGTTACTAATGCTTAGTGATGTATGAATAATGCTTTATAAATGATGAGTTCATGGTGAATTAAGTATTTACTAATGCTTTATAGTGTATAGTTATTATAAAGTGTTACCGGATTATCTTCACAAACGAGGACCACTTTTATGACCTTTTAAACGTTTTCTGAAAATCGCATAAAAAAATGCATTTACGCTTCAAAAGTCATAAAAGTGGTCCACGTTTGTGAAGATGATCCTGCTGAACACAAACTTCCACTCCCATAAACCTTTGTTAACCACAGACCTTATTTCATGCATTTAACTGAAATCCCCATACTAAAAGCCCATTCACTTTTCCCCTTACGAACCAAAGTGCTACTTCCAGACTCATTCCTGCGTTACTCAGATGCTTGAATACTAAATCTGGAGGTCAACACCGGCTTTGTTTTTTTCTTTCTACTGGCATAGTGTCATACATCTTATTCATCACCCACATAGAGAGGCAAAGTGGAACGTCAAACTATACAAAGACTAATTTCCCTTATCTTTGTTTCCAGGTGCTGCTGCCTCCATATGATGACAGCTTGGCCATCCTTCCCAAACAGGCTCCTCCCCCCTACACCACCGCTACAGCATGAGTCATCCCACCTGGACGGGCCACTCCTGCTGTTCATAAAACCCCCCAGCAAAACTGATGCACTGCACTGCCTGTCCATCACACATCACACACCCATACTGTAGGTACACACACACACACACACACACACACACACACACACACACACACACACACCACCGCCGTGACCTCCCATCCCTCCCTCCCTGTGTTATTTATTGATTGACTGATAGAGTACTTCTACTGTAACTGTTCCATAGACCTATCCCATTTCTGTTATGCTAGCGTTTTTATTATTATACTGTTTCAGTGAAATTATTTGGTTGCAGTACTCCGTTTTAATGGTATAATCCAGGAAATGATATGCACTTGTAAGCATTTGAAACTGGGTGAAATTAAATGCAAAAGCACCAGAAAGTGTGACGGATGATAGATGATATATATTTTTATTATTTCTATCTAAATTATTTAAGCTCTGTGTGAACCTGTGATGGTGTTTTGTGAGTCCTACCTATGATAGATATGTTCACTAATGCACAAATACAAGAAAAGAAAAAAGACGATCCAGTTGCGGAGAGAAGAGTCAGCGGGGATTTGTCTGGTCTGCTCGTGTTCAGGGTTGGATTGCCTTTAACTCTCTTTCTGATGGAGTGCACTTTACAGAATGACGTGTGACGTGACATCTTGACTGGAAATATTCCAAAGAAAAGCATCTGCCTGTATTCTGACATGATAGCAGAGCAACATAGATAACATATCGTACATATCACCTTCCTCTGCTGTTTCATTCAGTTGTGGATGCAACTGTCTCGTATTATAAACATATAGGAGTGTTGAGTTGTGTTGGATTGAATTTACAAATTGACTTTCATAACTTTTAAATGTGATTTCGTCTGTTTCTACTGAATGAGGTGAAAAGTCCTGTGCTTGAGATTGATCTATTTTGACAGCACTGGACAGCTAGCACTGATCTGGAATCAGTTTTGTCTATTAAGGCACTAAATGAATGACCTGGTGCTTTGATCCTCGATCAGCCCTCTCTACTCCGAGGAGCTCGATAAATGTGCACCCTGGTTGTGTTTTTTCAATCAATCCAATGGGAGCCGGTATGTAAACATTGGAGTCTGTTCCACCAGAAGCAAGCTGCTGCCCAGACATAAAATGAAAAATTTAAATCCGTTGTGTAAGAAAGAAAAGATGGGGGATGTTTATTTGTCTATTAAAACCAAATTTCACTGACATGTTTTTTTTGTTTTATTTTGGATGTGCGGAATCTTGTGTGTGACCTCATATTTTCAATGTGTGTCTCTATCACCTTTTCCTACCTCGGTGTGCCATAAATTAGTGGTTCAAAGGTGAGTATGCGTCGGGGCCAAGTCGATTTTTATTAGATTAACCACATTAACCTGTAGCTAATTATCAATGGCCCATTCAGGGAGTCAATGTCCCTGATTGTTTCTGCTGTTGTCACTGACTCTGCTTGGGTGTCCTCAGCCTGAACAGCAGATATGCTCCTGCCTCCTGGAAACTATTTAGTCACTGTGGTAAAAGGGTAACTGTATACACTTCTTTATTATTTTAGTCTTTATTGTGCGGCAGGCAGGTATTTTGAGTCTGACTGGAGTTGTGATGGCTGCTTATACGAGCTCTTTCTTGACATGGGATGTGGAGAGGTCATCCAACCTCACTCATAAAATTACAATACACCTCTTTCACAGTGGCTAAGACCCACTAGACTCATCTGAGAGGATTGCAGGACAATACAGATGAACAATATAGCTTTATATTTCTCTTTAAAAGAAGGCTACAGCTGTACAGAAATGATGAAAGCCCATATGACATCTTAGGCTATATCAGTAAGGAAAACATGAGTCATATCAGTTAGAATAGTGGTCACTTTTTTTTTTTTTTTTTTTTTTTGCAAATACCCTGATATACATAATTCAGCATTATCACAAAGTTGCCTGTGACTCAATCAGTGGATGTATGTATAAATCTCTGAATGTGACTTAAAACACAGGAGTTGCTGTTTAGCCAACAGACAAGAGGCGTCTCCCGGGCAGGATGGAGGGGAACAGGGGGAGTGAATGGAGAAACTGTGGATGGAGGAGTGAGGGGGAGAGCAATGCAAGAGCCTGCAGAGAGCTGAAAGGTCTCCATGTTCACACCGAGAGGCTGTAGCTGCTACATGGATGGATATTTACAGCTGGAACTCCTCTGCTGGGATTTATTGAGATATTTTGTTTGCTTGAATTGAGGAAATTCATTGAGGAATTCATATCTATATAACAAAGTAAGTGATTTGTGAAAATGTTCCTAAATAACTTGTGCCTTTTTACCCTACATCAGTGGTTCTACTTGGATTTAGTCTTTAATAAATGAATCTAACTGAACAATGAATCGCTGTTGTAGAACTAACTATCTTTTAAAAGTGAAAGAAAATGGTTAATCATCTGCCATCACCTGTTTTGTTTCCCTGTTTTTTGGCATCATCTTACAGTCATGTGCATCATGAAAAGCCATCAAACATGCGGAATGTGCAAAACAGACATCTTGATGCCATAAAACATTGCACAAGCTGTTTTTTGTGTGTTATGTGGTAAGCCCAGGTTTATACTCATGTTGATACGTGGGGGGTTTGATGCAATCCGACCGCGCACGCACACACACGCACGCACGCACGCACACGCACACACACACACACACACACACACAATTTAGGAATACATCACTCTTATGATTTAGAACTCAACTGTGGGGGATATTAGCAAATTAGCACTTAAATTTGAAGTGTGTGGGGGGGGGGGGGCTGTTGTGTCAGAGAGGTATTACAGCATAGATGTCTATGGCATGTAGATAGATTGCACAATTGTCATCGTGCTGATTGACAGTTGTTGATGAGGAAACCACCGAGTCTGTTTTTGTAGAAGAGAGACATCAAACAGATGTGAGGGCAGAGGTCGATAAGCGTGCGTGGGATGCAACATGTGTGTGTGACCCTTGCAGGTCTCAGGTCAGCGATGTATATACAGTAGTAGTATATAGGCCTGTCTGTTCTGTACTGCTGCTGCTCCCAGACGTGCCAATACACTGAGCACTAACTCTCAGTGTCATCACCCAGAAAGAAAGATACTCCGGACTCAAACTCATTTCTCCCATATGACCGGAGCCACTTCCGGTCTATTTTTTCATGCCAATATATTTGCTATGAATTGGTTTCAGACAGCAGTTTGATTCAGGGAGGTAATGGCTCTCCAGGGGACTGGATAGGGAAACAGTCTGTGGTATTTTAATGACTTTAAACCCGCTATGCAGGCAGCAAAACATCTATTCTAAAAGCTCACTTGATATGGAGTTTTGCCAACTACAGTACATGACATACAGTAGCTACAGCAAAACAGCTTGCCTGATTCTCCAGTATCTTTCAGAAAGGTGAAATTCTTTTATTTGTATTTGTTTATATGTCCGACGGGCGATATCGTACATGATAACCTAGTTGATATGAAGGTTAACCTTTCTAACTTACGGTAACTGCTCTCTGAATGGGAATACATATCCTATAAATACTCTGGTTTTCAAGGCTATAGGGTACCGCCCTGTTGTTGTTGTTGTTTTTGTGTATGTTTGCTGATGTCTTGTATTTTTTCTGTTCCATTTGTGGAATAAAAATTATTGAACACAGAAAGGTGAAATTCTGCCCCAAAAAATGTTAAATCGTGTCTTTGCATTTTTGTTTTCCCCAAATCCTGAACAGATCCTGCTGATATCTTAAATTTGATCTGTCCTGAGGCTCCGCATGTGCTGTGCAATACTGTGTATATTGTGGTATGACAACGATGCTGGGTTAAAAATGTGAAATCTGAAGCTGGGCAGGTCGAACAGGCAGGAGGTGAAAGTGCTCCCTATTTATAATCCCCTTTATTAGCAGGTATCACTTCGTCGCCTCACTGACACTGACCCGTGTCCGCAGACCAATATGACTGCAGCCAGGTGAACTTATGTCACCCTATTGGCAGATTTTGCAATTTGATTAAATAAAACATGATTTTATGACTCAAGACTAGACTATAAATGACTTGTGGCTATTTTTTGCAGGGTGTCATGTATGCAATTTGAAATGCTAGATATTGTAGATTGTTTCTATGACACTTAAATACCACTGAGTTTATTTATGTTCTTTTTTGGGGTAGGACAGCCTCTGTGTTTATCCAGTTCTCTCCCTCTCTGTCTCTCCCTTCTGCCCTGCTTGCATTAAACTGTTGGAGTGTTACCATCATCTCTTGTTCTTGTGGCTTGGT
The DNA here is from genome assembly GCF_964638095.1 of Poromitra crassiceps. Lineage (NCBI taxonomy): Eukaryota > Metazoa > Chordata > Actinopteri > Beryciformes > Melamphaidae > Poromitra > Poromitra crassiceps. Next base: position 94,946,266 of record NC_139623.1, on the reverse strand, counting down.
CTCCTCCTATAAAAGCTCCAGTCGTCTCTGGTTAGAAATAATGAGGTCACTGGCCTTCGGCCTCTTCTGCCTGTTATGCTGTGACACAGTTCTCATGGACCGCCGGCATCCCAGGCCCATTGCATCCAGTGGGCGAAATGTGTCGACTGTCCAAAGCAGCACAGTGGGTGAGTGTGTGCATGTCTGCTTTTCCATTGGACTGTCTCCCTTTCTACCTGCACCAATAGGACAGATTACAAAAATACACTTGAAGAAGCTCTGGGCTGAATTTCATCCAGTACATTCAGCCTAAACTGAGCTCAAAATGTACACTCTTTGGCACTCAGATCACAATCTACCTCCATATTATTATTATTATTATTATTATTATTAATAATATATAACATTTATATAGTACTAGTTTGATGTTTGTCTTTGTTCACAGAGAACCCTTGTAAAGGCGTCCCGCTGGACTTCTTCTTCGTTATTGACAGCTCGCGCAGCATCCGCCCCAACGACTATGAGAAGGTCAAGACCTTCATCGTCAACCTGCTCCAATTCCTGGAGGTGGGACCTGATGCCACACGGGTGGGCCTGCTACAGTATGGCAGCGTGGTGCAGAGCGAATTCTCCCTCAGCACCTACAGCACCAAGGCCGAGGTGGAGCAGGCAGTGAAGAGCATGGAGCACATGGCCTCGGGCACCATGACCGGCCTGGCCATCGAGTACACCATGGAGACGGCCTTCACCGAGGCAGAGGGAGCGCGGCCGGCCAAGCTGCACATCCCGCGCATCGCTATGGTCGTGACGGATGGACGACCCCAGGACACGGTGGAGGAGATCGCGGCTCAGGCGAGGCAGGCGGGCATCCAGATCTTCGCTATTGGAGTGGGCAGAGTGGATATGAACACGCTGAAGGCCATAGGGAGCGAGCCGCACTCAGAGCATGTGTACCTGGTGGCCAACTTCAGCCAGATAGAGACCCTCATCTCTGTGTTCCAGTCCAAACTGTGTGGAGGTGAGTGGAAGCTGTGAGAATGAAGGATGAATAGGGATTCACCATACAGGTGTATATCGGCAATCATATCGATATCGGCCGATGTTAGTGTTTTTTCAAATATATATATCGGTATCAGTCCGATGAGCAAAATAACAGCAATGTTAATATCGCTATCGGCCAAAATGTCCATACGCATTCCTAGATGAATCTTTCCATTGACATTATGCTGACCACATTGGGAATTTCTCTCCCCCCTATTCTTTCTCTCATGCATCTACTGTATGCATGCATTTGTGTATCAATGCGCGCGTGTTTTTGTGTGTGTGTGTGTGTGTGTGTGTGTGTGTGTGTGTGTGTGCGTGTGCGTGTGCGCGTGTCTGTGTGTGTGTGTGCGTGCGTGCATTAGGTTCAGACATGTGCGAGCTGGTAGAACATCAGTGCCAGCATATCTGTGTGAGCACCCCGGCCTCGTACAGGTGCAAGTGCAGGAGAGGCTTCACCCTCAACCCTGATGGCAAGACATGTCAAGGTAACGTAATGTAATGTAATGTAATGTAATGTAATGTAATGTAATGTAAAGACATGTCAAGGTGAAGGAGCTCATTTTCCCTGAACCACATCTTTTTTTAAACCTTTATTTATTCAGGGACATTTGACTCAGCAGCTCTTCACACTTCACACACATTCACACTGAGAGCTGTCCAGTACAACCACAGACTTCTACTGTCTGCCACTAAGCAGCTCCTCTGGAGCAGTTGGGGGTTCAGTTTGTTGCTTGGGGTTTGAACTGGAAACTGTCCAAGTACAACAAGCCCTCTTCTCTAAACTCAAGGCTACTTGCACCCTCAAATCTTATCATATGATCAGTTTGAACCATTCATTCTCTGTAAGAAACTGCTTGCATCTGTTTTGCCACTGGCATCATTAGGTTGCAATGAGTATGAGTAAACCTCATAGACAAGCAGGCCTGGTCATACAGATGGTGTGATGTGGGTGTAACATCAGGGGCATTAGGGGGGTCTCATCACCCGCCAGTGATTTAATTCTGCAGAGTCCATTGTAATGTAGATCGCAACATGTTTAGATTGGATTTGTGTGGTTAAAGCCTCTCCATGTTCCTCTGTAGCTGAGGATATGTGTGCTGTGGTGGACCACGGCTGTGCCCACATCTGTGCCAACCTGCCTGACGGCTACGAGTGTCGCTGCCGCCCGGGGTACCAGCTCAACACAGACCTGAAGACATGCAGCAGTAACGACACCTCTCTTACTTCACTATGCCTTTGTCTCCCTCCTCACATTTTCCCTTCTTTCTTCCTCTTCTCTCGTTAATTTGACGGCATCCTGAAATTTCCACATATTTGTCAACCCTGAACAAAAAATATCAGTCACATGCATGCATGGATATTTCTTATACAGTTCCCTCTTTTAGTGTAAGATTGCTTCGTGGATAAATTGGGATCTAATCCCCTGAACCAGTCCAAATGAGATACAGCCAATTGACCGATCTTGTGACCAGTGGTGTTCCTCCACCCACCGTTGGAAAATGTGTCTCCTGCTCCTCTGGTGAATGTCAGCAGAGTAAAGTGGGGGAGATTTCCTGAAGGAAGTGTGCTTTTGCAATCATCCTAGCAGCTGTGTGTCAAGAGTGCAACACAAGGCTGAAGAATAGCTGCTGCAATGCTGTAGCTAATGGGGATTGAAATCAACTTGAAACTTGAGGTGGTCCTCTTTCCAGCCTTTGCTCACAGCTCTGCACCTCTACGCCACCGCCAAACATTTGATTCTTTCTCACATTACAGGAGTCTTTGCAAGATTTTGGCTCAATGATGCAGTCCAAGTTTATCCAAGTGATAAAGTCCAGAAACAGAGATTTGTTTCATTTTCAACTCTTGTAAAAAAAAAAAACTTTAAATTATTATCCACTCTTGCACTCTTGGACTCTTGACTCTTTTTGCCCAATACATGTATTTCTTTTTATTTGAAAATATATGTGCACTAATATGAAATTCACACCCTCAGGAATAGACTACTGTGACCTGGGGAACCATGGCTGTGAGCATGACTGTGTCAGCACGCCACAATCCTACATCTGCAGGTGTAAACAGGGCTATGTTCTCAATCCGGATGGCAAGACCTGCAGCAGTAAGTTCTTTTATCCTTTTTAATCCGGTGAGATGACTGAAAAACACATTATTCAGCCAAGCAAAATGTTGCAGGTTGAGGGAAGGTTACACATTTGCACACACTCACCACCGGGAGCTATACTGAGTACAGAAGAATATAAAGTTAGACAAGGCAGACCCTGAGAACAGCAAAAGGTTTTGCTTCATAATCAAATGAGCACAGCGCTGCTTGTTCTTTACATCATTTTGAGAAGAGGTGTGACCTAGCCAGTGTGATTTTTATTGTCTACTACACACGTGTTTCTGTACTCTTCACCTTATAATATAGGCTACACCTCTTCATATACTATATGTAATGGAACGGCAAATACAAATCAAGCTATGCCCACGATCTGTAACATTTAAAACAGTTGAATTCATTATAAAACCAAACATAGGCTTCAGCTAAACTTGGTTTTATGGTTGTTTGGCTGCTTATTGAAAACACTCTGGAATCTTGTTAACATTGTTTGATAGCAGTTCTTTCATTGGTGATGTCATGTGTGATAGAGTAAGACTTTGATTGAGTCATTTTGAACAAGGAAGCGTTGTCAAAAACGTCAATGGAAAACATCTGTTTAAATTCTGTTCCTTGTTTATGAATTCAGCTAGATTTCAAATCCTACTCAACATTAAATTTTTCACACATCAGTACTTTCCATAATGCACAATGTGTAACATGGATACATACTTTAACCACATTCTTGATACTGTACTTTATTGCTACTCTATTTATTCTGAATAATAATACAGTTCTTGGCATCAAGATATTGCCCTGAAATATGTATCTCATAAATGTTTAAACTCAGTGTACCCTGTACTCTTTCTCAACTAATCCCTTGCAGAGGTTGACCACTGTGCTGAGGGGAAACATGGCTGTGAGCAGGAGTTTATGAACACAGAAGACTCCTGTGTGTGTCAATGCAGAAAAGGTTACACTCTCAGACCTGATGGGAAAACATGCAAGAGTAAGTCTCAAATGTTTCCCACTAATGGAATCAAGTAGGCTACCTCACATGAGACCCGAAAGCCCCCACAAATCAGGACTTTGTCAGCAATTAATACTACTTTGATGGTTTCTTTGACAAGCTTATTAGGTGTAATAGTAATCTGTTTTGAAATTCTGACTTTAATCCCAGAAGAGAATAAAGTCAGAATTCTGAGATTATTAAAGTCAGAATTGATGTCATCACTGATGTCCAGCAATTGTGATGTCATCAGTAAGTGACATCATACGTCAATGTGGGGTCACAAGCAACAACAACAAAAGGTTGGGAACACTTGCATTATGAACTCAGGGCAATCCATTGGATTGAGTTACTGATCACAATTCTAAGCAACCAGTTATCTTGCCACACAGAGTCTTGCCACCTTCAGAAGTTCTCTGACGACTCTGCAATAGTTGGATGTATCAAAGATGGCGATGAAGAAGAGTATCGGGATGTGGTGGCCAACTTTGTCACATGGTGTGAGCAGAACCACCTGCAGCTCAACGTGTCAAAGACAAAGGAGCTGGTGGTGGACCTGAGGAGGGTCAAGGCTCCGGTGACCCCTGTTTCAATCCACGGGGTCAGTGTTGACATAGTGGAGGATTACAAGTACCTTGGAGTGTACATTGACAATAAACTAGACTGGGCTAAGAACTCTGATGCACTCTACAAGAAGGGGCAAAGCCGTCTCTACTTCCTGAGATGGCTGAGGTCCTTCAACGTCTGCCGGACCATGCTGAGGATGTTCTATGAGTCGGTAGTGGCTAGTGCCTTCCTGTATGCTATTGTGTGCTGGGGCAGCAGGCTGAAGGCAGCGGACGCCAACAGACTCAACAAACTGATCCGTAAGGCCAGGGACATTGTGGGGCTGGAGATGGGCTCTCTGACTGCGGTGTCGGAGAAGAGAACGTTGTCCAGGCTACGCTCCATCATGAGCAATGACTCGCACCCACTCCACGGCGTGCTAGTCAAACACAGGAGCACGTTCAGTGAGAGGCTGATCCCACCTAGATGCAATACGGAGAGGCACAGGAAATCATTCCTGCCTGTGGCCATTGGACTCTTTAACGCCTCTCTTAAAAGAGCACCTCGGAGATCCTCAGTCTCCCTGAGACTGAGCCAGCCGATAGGTTAACTGTGCCTGGCTGAGCCACGTGTAATGTAAGGGGCAAGCCAACTTAATATAAGTCCAGTGTGCAATAACTGCAATTGACACGTAATGTACATCACTTACTCTACTTATTTTGCTTACTTTATACTTACTCTACTTTATTTTTGCTTTATCTTTGCTTACTTATCGCATTTTACTACTATTTATTTTATGCTATATTGTGTTCTGAGTGCGAGCTACTGTAACCTGTCCCAATTTCCCCCCGGGGATCATTAAAGTCTTTCTGATTCTGATTCTGATTCTGATCTTATATTTTCTAAGTAACAAGCTCTGACTGACTAGCCTATTATTCCCTTGCAGAGGTTGACCACTGTGCTGAGGGGAAACATGGCTGTGAGCAGGAGTATATGAACACGGAAGACTCCTGTGTGTGTCAATGCAGAAAAGGTTACATACTCAGACCTGATGGAAAAACATGCAAGAGTAAGTCCCAACTGCTTCAGATTAATTTAATCAAGTTTAGTCAAGTCAAGTCAAGTCAAGTCAAGTTTATTTGTATAGCACATTTCATACACAGAGGCAATTCAAAGTGCTTCACATAAAATGGTTGACAGTACAGGAAAAGAAAAGAAAAGAAGAGAATAAAATAGACATTTAAAAGCATCACAACAAAACTTAAAAAAAAGAGTATAAAAAGTGCATTAAGCAACTTCATTAAGCAGCAGCTTCACATAAAATGGTTGACAGGAAAAGAAAAGAAAAGAAGAGAATGAAATGGACATTTAAAAGCATCACAACAAAACTTTAAAAAAAAGAGTATAAAAAGTGCATTAAGCAACAGGCGCAGCAGTTGCAGAAAGAGCTAAAAACTTATAGAGGACTCATTGGGTTTGTATAGTAGCTGTCAGCAGTTAAAAGCGACGGTAAACATAAAAGTCTTTAGTCTATTTTTAAAAGTAAGTAAGGTTGGGGCAGATCTGAGGTCTTCAGGCAATTTGTTCCAGCTAGCAGAAGCATAGTGGGTAAATGCAGCCTTCCCATGATTTGATTTGATCCTAGGGACAGTTAATAAGCTGGACCCTGTTGACCTAAGAGTTCTAGACGGTTCGTAGCGTGGGAGCAATTCAGCTATGTATTTTGGGCCTAGGCCATTAAGTGATTTATAGACTAATAACAGTATTTTAAAATCTATTCTATGACACACTGGCAACCAGTGTAAGGACTTAAGAACTGGAGTGATATGATCAGCTTTCTTAGTCTTCGTTAGAACTCTAGCAGCAGCATTCTGAATGAGTTGAAGTTGCCTAAGTTCTTTTTTGGAGAGACCAGAAAAAAGGCTATTGCAGTAGTCTAACCTACTATAAATGAAGGCGTGAATTCGTTTTTCTAGATCCTGTCTGGACATGTATCCCCTAATTCTTGCTATATTTTTAAGATGATAAAAAGCTGATTTTCTAATTGACTTAATGTGGGAGTTAAAGTTGAGATCGGAATCAATAATAACTCCAAGATTTTTGACTTGATCCTTAGGCTTCAGGGATAGAGACTCAAGGCGTACAGTGATTTTAAGCCTTTGTTCTTTGGGGCCAAAGACGATCACCTCAGTTTTGTCTTTGTTTAGCTGTAGGAAATTCTGGCACATCCAGTTATTTATTTGATAAATGCACTGGCACAATGATTATATGGGGGCATAGTCAGCTGAGGAAAGAGTTATATACAACTGAGTGTCGTCTGCATAGTTATGATAGGCTACTTTGTTTTTTTGCATAATTAGGCCTAGAGGGAGCATAAAGGTTGAAGAGAACGGGCCCCATAATGGATCCTTGAGGCACCCCACAAGTCATCCTAGTTAGGTCAGATGTGTAATTGCCAATGGAGACGAAGTACTTCCTGTCTTGAAGATAGGACTTGAACCACTGGAGGACCGTACCCGATAGCCCAACCCAGTTTTCCAGTCTGTCCAATAAAATTGAGTGGTCAACAGTGTCAAATGCAGCGCTAAGATCCAGTAGCACTAGAATCTAATTTTTGCCTGAGTCTGTGTTCATTCTGATGTCATTTATGACTTTAGTAAGCGCGGTTTCTGTGCTGTGATGGGGGCGAAAGCCTGATTGGATTGGGCCAGGTTAGGAATCTATTGAGTTGTAGGTAAACAACCTTTTCAATTATTTTGGCTATAAAGGGGAGATTAGATATTGGTCTGTAGTTACTGATTACCGATGCATCAAGGCTACGCTTTTTTAGTAGGGGTTTAATAACTGCAGTTTTCAGGGACTCAGGAAAAGTGCCGGTCAAAAGGGATCTATTAACTATTTGCAATAGGTCCGACGACAGACAGTTATAAACTATAATAATACTATATAACTATAATAAGTTATAAAAAGTTTAGGCCTACTTCACTAGGTGCGACCCCCGGTGGCTCACCGTGTACCATAATTAAAATCCTTCCCTCGCTCTCTTTCCCATGTCTTCCTCTCTCTCTCTCTCTCTCTCTCTCTCTCTCTCTCTCTCTCTCAGAGTTGCCAGCAGTTAAATAGTACTTTGATGGTTTCTTTGACAAACTGCATATAGTCTACTTTCAACTTTGTCCAGGAGAGATTAAACGTGTTTCCAGGAAACTGGACTATTATAGCAAGTGATGTAAACTTGTTGACCAGCGTAAATCAACAACAGCAGGGGAGCAGCTTATTATGTGTAACAATCTGCTTAGAAAAACAAGAGACTGAATTCCCATTACAATGACTGTATTGAAAAATAGCCAAAGATATGGTTACTTACCCGTTGAGAGAAAAATAGCCAAAGATATGGTTACCTGAAAAATAGTCAAAGATATGGTTACCTGTTGAGAGAAAAACAGCTAAAGATATGGTTACCTGAAAAATAGCCAAAGCCTACATCTGTTTAACGCCACATTTGTTTTGGGGAAGTTTTGGGGAGATAAATTGATCCAAAAGGAAAGAACTGAAAAATGTGATTATATTAGGGAGTCAGGATTTTGTTACCATCACAATTTTAAGCAATCAGTTACCTTTAAATAGCTTATATTTTGAAGTAATGTTCGCTGTAACTGCTCTGACTGACTATTATTCCCTTGCAGAGGTTGACCACTGTGCTGAGGGGAAACATGGCTGTGAGCAGGAGTTTATGAACACAGAAGACTCCTGTGTGTGTCAATGCAGAAAAGGTTACACTCTCAGACCTGATGGGAAAACATGCAAGAGTAAGTCCCAGCTGATAAATCATGATACATTTTTTAAATCAGAGACACCACTATTTAGTTAAAGATATATTAACATGAGCAATGATCTATTTACATGTGAACAATGATTAGGAATAAACAATGATTATGAAATGATCAATGGTTATGAAATGTTCAAAGTCGCTTTGGCGATTAGACTCCATCATGACGTTGAGACGTCGTGCTGACGTCATTGTGATCAGTGTTGGGGGGTAACTCATTACAAAAGTAACATATTACCTGTAATATATTACTTTTAGCAGTAACTCATATTATACCTACTGTAATCTTATACCAGTTACTTTGTCAACTAACTCAAGTTACAAATTGAGTTACATTTTATTAAATCAAAGCACATATTTAAAAAAGATACAATCATGTCCTAATCAAACTGTGCTTTTATGCAAATAACCACTATAGATGACAATAACAAAGGAAAAGAATAACATTTAGAATTTTGGATTGTTTACACTGACTTCAAGGCGGTTGAAATTATTTTTCGTGATGGTTCCGGGGCGGCGATGTCATTCTGCTGTTGCTGTTATTTTGGTAAAAGTAATGCAAAAGTAGTGTAATAAGTAATGAGTTACTCTACACAGAAAGTAATATTGTAAAGTAACATATTACTTTAAAATGAAAGTAACTAGTAATATGTAGGCCTATATTGCATTTCGAAAGTAACTTGTCCAACACTGATTGTGATTATGAAGAGGGTAGTGAAGCTGTGAGTGGAATAGGATATCCCCCACGGAGTTTAGACCTGGTGGTGGTGATGAACTCTAAGAACTGATAAGGGCTTCTGGAGGAGAATGGGGTGGAGGAGGGTTGCAGCAGCAGCACTGAAATGACAGCAGTCAGGGATCGAGAAGAGGACAGCCCTTAAAGGTTGGCGCTAAAGCTGAGATTTGAATGGGAAGATGTGGACGACTGTGATTGGTTTAGCAAAGCGCCAACGCCCCCCTAAACAGCTAGATGTATAGGGAACCTGAAAGAGAGGGAATGAGTGAGTGAGAAACAAAGGTGTCATCTTTTAGAACTTTCGTATAAACTCCACTAGTACAAGTGCAATATGGTTCGGATATTCAAATGCTGAATGATTTAAAGAGATAAAGTTTTACTTATTTTTGCTATTGTAATTGATTCAATGTAGAGGCAAAAAAGTTTAGATTTTGATCTTATTTCTGATATTCATCTTTTAAAATCCATATTGAAGAGGAGTGAAGAAACAGAAAACACAGCCACACTTTTGATGTTTAAAAATGTCATATTTGCTACAGTTATATGAAGCAAAGTGATCTAATCTTTCATCAGCATCTTCTCAAATGTTTCTGTGACATTCTCCTATTTATGTTACATAATTTGACCAATTGATCAATGCTTTGCCCACCAGGAGGATTAAAAGGGATATTCTCTGTTTATATTACTTGATAAATATGACTATTATTATATAAATCGTATCATCATCATCATCATCATCATCATCATCATCATCATCATCAGTATATAAATGGGAGCTGGGGCTCTGTGTCTCTGTCTGTCCCACTGTGATGTCATAAATCCCACTGTGACATCATCAGTGATGTCATAAATCCCACTGATGAAATCCCACTGTGACATCATCAGTGATGTCATAAATCCAACTGATGTCATAAATCTGATGAGTGATGAGTAATGTCATAAATCTGACATCATCAGTGATACTGGTCTCATTGGCCACACAGCATCCGAGCTGCGGGCAAGCCCGTGCAGCGGCCGAGCTGCGAATGTGAGCTGCAGGGCCATCTTGGCGAGCTGCAGGGCCAGCTCGGCGAGCTGCAGGACGGGCGGGCCCGTGTAGCGGTTAGCGAGCCTAGGAATCGAACAGGCATAGCGCGCAAAATCCCTAGTATTATTATATACACCACAAATGGGTTTGTTCTGCATGTTATGTATACCCTTTCCTCATTAAATAAGCAGCATTTGTTCATAATGTTGATGAGCACAACAGTTACAATATAGCTTGCATTTTAGAATACAAATATATATTATTCAAGATGGTCAAACGTGTTTCAACCTGAACTGAACATATCTCCTGTTTTTAATAGCTACCAAACAGGAACGTAATTTTAATCTCTTTCACAAAACTCTCACCTTAAATAGGATAAGCCATCTGAGCAGCGTTTAACTAGATAATACTCATCCTTGTCCCTCTATAACGCCACTCACAGGTTTGGATCTCTGCCAGACAGTGGACCATGGCTGTGAGCACCAGTGTGTCAGTACCAATGACTCCTACATCTGCAGGTGTTTTGAAGGATTTATACTGGATGAGGATGGCAAGAGCTGCAAAAGTATGATCTCCCCCTTCTTTTGATGTACTCTTTCTCTGCTATTATCCCTCATCCGATCTGAACTGATATCAAGTCTTATCCTAGACTGAGAAGTAGCAATCTGATTAAAAGAACAACATTAATTTCCAAACCTTAAACTAACCATAAAGTATTGGGTTGTTGCATCAAAGGTAACAGGATAGAATGGATTTATAATGTGTCCATGTTTGTGACAGAGCCAGAGTGTGGAGATGGAGTCATGGATCTGGTTTTTGTGATCGACGGCTCTAAGAGTCTTGGCTCTGCTAACTTTGAGCTGGTCAAGCAGTTTGTCAGCGGCATTGTGGACTCGCTGGACATCTCCAGAACAGGCACACACGTTGGACTCCTTCAGTACTCCACCAAAGTCCACACAGAGTTCACCCTGGGCCAGTACACCACAGCTCAGCACATCACGCAGGCTGTGGCCCGGATGCAGTACATGGGGAGAGGCTCCATGACCGGGTCAGCCCTCCGCCACATGTTTGAGTACAGCTTTTCAGCTAAGGAGGGCGCCAGAGCAAACATCACACATGTGAGCATTGTGTTCACTGACGGACGCTCACAGGATGACGTTTCTGAATGGGCCAACAAGGCAAAGAATGCCGGTAGAGTTACTTTTATATTCCATACCATCGAAAATCTCTTATCATGTATTTCCTGTTTATTCCTAACCACAAAGTTGCTGCTGTTAGTTGTGAAAAGTATTCAGAATTGAATGAAAGTCAGTTTACTTCAATAATCAATTCTAATGATTTCTCCTCATTGTGCTGTTTGCTGTCACTTTCAGGGGTCACAATATACGCCTTGGGCGTTGGCAAAGCTATTGAACAGGAGCTGAGGGAAATAGCTTCGGAGCCTGATGATAAACACCTGTATTATGCTGAGGATTTTGAGAAAATGGGAGAAATTGCAAACAGGCTGAAGTCAAGAATATGTAGAGGTACTCCATGCATGACTGAATTAAGTTTGTCAAGCAAAGTAGGCTGAAAGAAACAGAGGAAAACTCATCTTTTCACTGATCTGCTCTATGTGAATTATTTTCTCCTATGCCTGAATGTCAGCAAATGTCTCTTGATGGACCGCCTGGTAAGTATTTCAGTGATATAGTGATGAGATGTTGTGTATCCAGACAAGGATATTTTGATTACTGCTGATGAAACAGAAGTCTCATAGCTCTGTGCTGTTCCTGGTAAAAGTCATCAGGCAGCAGCACCCGGTTCATATGTAATCACACTATAGGTCAAATCACCTCGCCAATCACACTAGTTGAAGGGTACAGTGTATCCACTAAAGTGATACATTGCTGCCCCCTGCTGCTGCTGTGATGCACAGTGATCTGATCAGGACATCTGGATCTGTTTGTTGTTAGCCAACTTCTAACACAGGTCTGCATCTCACTAATGTACATTAAATTACATGGAGATGTGGAAAGGAGAGCCTATACAGGGAAGGACATCTCAATTCCTGAGAGGAGACGAGAAAGAGACAAATCCAAGCACAGGAAGTCATTTCATCTGTTTATTTCTCTCCCCACAGATAAGCCATCTGATGGAGAGATGTGCCAGTGTGAGAATGTGATCATGTTTCAGAACCAAGTGACAGACAAGTTGAAGAAATTGACGCAGAATAATATCCTTTCATGAAGGGCTAATCCACCCTGAAATGACTCTATAATTCAAGATAAGATTCAAGTGATGTTGAGCAGATCAGTTTGCCAAAGCTTTCTTCAAACATGATCACTTGAGTGACAAAATGCCGGAGCTGCTCCGTTGCAGCTCATTGATTAGCTTACATTAAACCAGATACTCTTTCAAATCTTTCCTCATCTTCCCAAATATATATATTTAGATGTTCAAGATCAACTAAAAAAAACATATGTGAAGATGTGATTGCAATTTCATTGTGGATTTGTGCTTTTCCAGAACAGGACTGATGTGCTGTCCTTGTGAAGCTACCAGCAGTGCTGATAAGCCCAAAAATTATCAATGTGTTGACTGGGCTCTGTGTCCTTTTGACCCTTGAACCACTCTGGAGGGCAGGGGGGGGGGGGGGGGGGGGGGGGGGGGGGCGTTTGATTTGATTTGATTTGATTTGATTTGACGGTTACAAATTGAAATACAATATACTGAACAAAGTACAAACACGGATCTCAAAGAATAACATCAAGGATAAAGCACAATAAAGTCAAGACTTATTTCCATTGTGGTCCTTGGTCTAAAACAGGTGGATATAAAAAACAACAATATAAACATGAAATAATTAACAGAAGCATTCAATACTGTAGGTTTGTGCAATGAGAGATAAAAAAACATACATATCAAAATACACAAAAGAAGCTGTACATCATAGCCTAGACATGGACTTGATCAAGAAGCCACAATTTTACCTTCTTCTTGAAAACACCTTGGCTGCTTGTACACTTTAAGTGGAGGGGCAACATGTTCCAATTTTTGGCCCCGATAAATTTAAAAGAGCACTTACCTAGGTTTGTTTTAAAGCCAGGTAGACGTAAGTCAGCAGTACTGGCTCTAGTGTTGTGGGAGTGTGTATCTCCACTCCTCAGAAAGTGATTGCTAAGATAATCAGGGGCTCTGTTGTTATAGATGTTGTGGACAATGTTAAGTTGGAGCTGAACATATCTAGCATCCACGGGGAGCCAGCCCAGCTTCTGGAAGAGTTATTTTCCCACATGGTCTCTAGGGGCTAGGACTAGAGTTAGCCTTACTAATCGGTTCTGGGAAACCTGCAGTTTCTCCTTCAAAACCTTGGTCAAACCTCCGTACCAAGAAGAGATGGCCTAATCAAAGCAGGGAGAAACCAGAGAGTTGGCCAACAAAAAAAGAGTGGCCTGGTCCAGAAAGGGGGCTTTTCTGGCCAGAAACTTAGTTCGTCCAATCACTTTGGTAATTGTTTTTAGGGCCATGGTATCGCCTCCTAAGCTACTGTCTAGGTGGCAGCCTAAATAGCTGACTGAGGCTTTTGCCTCAAAGGACTGGCCCTCAAGGACAATGGTAGACGAGACCAATTTGTGTAGCCTGGGTTTTGAACCAAAAATAATAAATTCAGTTTTAGCCATATGGAGGGAAAGTTTGTTATCAGTGAGCCAGGATTTTATTTTCTTAAATTCCTCACACAGAGTAGCTTTAAGTCACTCCACGTCCTTGTCAGAGGACAGGATGGCAGAATCGTCGGCATACAGAAACATGTTGACATTGCAGGCAGTTTGTAGGTCATTAATGTAAATTAAAAATAATAAAGGGCCTAAGACACTACCCTGCGGGACCCCACAGGTCACAGGCAAGGCAGTGGATATTTGATCATGAAAGACTATTTTTTGATCTCTACCTGAGAGGTAGGAGATAAACCATCTCAGACAGGGGGGGCTAACGCCTAAAGCAGATAGTTTAGAAAAGAGCAAATCATGATCGACAGTGTCAAAGGCCTTTTGAAGATCGATCAAAATCATGCCGCAGAGCTTGCCAGAATCCATTTCTGTTCTAATAAAATCTGTTAAGAAAAGCAGGCAGGAATCAGTAGAGTGGGACTTTCTGAAACCAGACTGGAATTTGAATAACAGTTTAGAGTCGTTTAAATACTCATACAGCTGTTCGTGAATGATTTTTTCAAGGACCTTGGAAGTGACACTGAGAATAGAAATCGGCCTGTAGTTGCCAGGGTCAGATCTGCAACCTTTCTTAAACAGAGGAATAGTTTTAGCGTGTTTCATGTCATCAGGAACAATGCCTTGTGCCAGGGAGAGGTTAACAATATAAGCAACAAATGGTGCTATAGAGTCGGCCGCGTCCTTAAGGAACCTGGCTGAAATGTTGTCGAGACCCGTGGCTTTGGCACATTTAAGGCCTTTTAAAAGTCTGGCGATATTTTCAAGCGAGACAGGTTTAAACGAGAAATTATTGGGTATAACACCCAAACGTGCATAAAAATCAAGGAGACGGTCCCGGCCAAAAGTAACAGGGCCAGAGGGCAGGCAATCAACAAGCTTACGAGCAATTGAAGTAAAAAAGTTGTTAAAGTGATCGGCAATTTGTTTCTTGTTACTGACAATCTTCCCATCAACCTGCAGGGATAAGCAAGGACTGGAGTTAATATTGGATTTGGTTGTACAGCCCAAACTTTTTAGGGTTTTCCACAATGCCTTTGGGTTATCCTTATTCTCCATTATCTGGACAGAGAAATAGTTTGATTTAGCCTCTCTGACTTTGAGCTGAACCGTATTTCTAAGATTTTTAAACAAAATAAAATGTACATGATCCCTAGATTGTTTAAAAACAGACAGAGCTTTATCTCTATCGCAGATGGCTTCACAAATCTCCTGATTGAACCATGGGTGAGATCTCTGCTTTACTCTGACAGATCTAGCTGGGGCTACTAGATCAATGGCTGAGATGAACAAGGATTTAAAATTTGCCCATGCAAGATCGACATCTTCCGTGTCAATGACGGGTGACCAATTCCGAGTACGGATAGCTTCAATTAACATAGCAGCAGAGTAACGTTTAAAAGACCTGGCTTTTATGAATTTGTGAGAATTAAAATTTGACCTCGGAACCCTCCTGGAACAGAGGGGGGAGGCAGCCATTTCTCAACACACCACACAATAGTTTCCACAAGAGTGTGATGATGCAGTGCCCAACCAGACTCAGATGGAGGATGTGATAACTGATTCTATTATGGCTGTGTAGAACTGGACCATGTCCATGCACTGTTGGGCCTTCTTGTATTGTGGTGATGTTCCTGTCCCACTCGGGGTCCTGTTGGATGATAGTTCCCAGTCATTTGTAAGACTCCGCTCTGCTGAATGTAGTGTGTTTCCAAGAGAGGGAGTGGAGTGGGCTTCCTGTCAATGACCTTCTCCATAGTTTTCTGTTTGACTCCAGGTTGTTGGCTTCACACCATGATCCAAACCAGGCGACTTGTTTCCTCCCACTTAAGAAGTTTAATTGGCCTTTTTCACAGCAGCCATTTTGTGTCTAAAAGGCAGGGTAAACACAGGTAGAGTTCTCAATGGGCCTGAAAATTCAAACCTGACCAGACCCGACCCTAGTAATTTGAAGCCCGAGCTGGACCCGATGCAATCAATTAGCATAAATTGTCAGCCGGCCCGTCGGGCTGATTCGGGTCCCATCGGGCTCGGGCTGAAACTGAGAACTCTAAACACAGGTGCAACCAAAACATTAATGAGGGCCCCATCACTAGAACACCAAAATGGATTGGAACTTGTAAACCATCATTCATGTTTTTGGTTGCATCTGTATTTACCCTGCCTTTTAGATACAACACAGCTGCTGTGAAAAATGCCAATGGATTCATTTATGGAAGTGCAACCATTGGTGTAAAGTGAGTAAAGAAAGTGAGCGTGCACACCTCAGACTGTCAGTGCTGAGGAAGAGGTAGTTAGCTGTGCTACCCCCACCCCCATAACCTGACGCTACCACCCCCACTCCCTGGTGAGGAATTTGTGGATCCAGTGACAGGCGGTGGTGGGGGGTTGGGCATTGAGCTGCCTCAGTTTATGCAGGAGTAGGTCAGGGAGAGCTGAAGTCAACAAACAGAGGTTGGCCGGTTTGGAAGTATAGGATCTGCCATAGCATTTGAGACCACGTGGGCCACGGATGGTCACCTGGTATGCATTCTTGATGGTGCTGTAGCAGTGGTCCAGGATTTTGCCTTCTCTGGTGCAACATTTAATCAGCTGTTTGTACTTTGGGAGTTCAAAACATATTCCAGAAAGAAAATATGAATGTGTGTAATGTGACCTAATACATTTTACTCTCTTTTGTTTGACTTACTTTTCAAGAAAGGGGAAAGCGCCTCCCATATAATAGAGTACAAATGTTGACTATTCATGAACTCAAGGTGTGCCTGTTCAAAATGTAAATGCTTTACTAACATAATATCACTTAAAGGAACACTTGACTGAAAAACAATGCTGATTTATTTTGCACATTATCTCACACATCTAAAAACGGTTTTGTAAGCCTGCCTTAGTTTGACAGTTATTGAGAGTTGATTTGAGTAAAGTTGTGGACCAGTGATGTTATTTGTGGATGAATGACATCACTGGTCGACAACTTTACTCAAATCAACTCTCAATAACTGTCAAACTAAATGAATGTCTACAAAACTGTTTGCCGTTTTTGGATATGTGAGATAAAATAAATCAGCATTGTTTTTCAGTGAAGTGTCCCTTTAAGATGAAACGGGCTTGTAAAGAAATGCCAGTGCTTGGTGTGTTTTACATTGTTTATTTGAATCTGATACTTTCTTTAACATGCCTACTTGAAGCTATGTCCAAGAAGCTGGAGACACTCGAGAATCAACTTGTGCACAAATGAAGAACAGACTCAACCTTCTCTCTGGTGTCTCTCTCCTCTAACCTGCAGCGTACCCTTCAGAGGGCTTCCTGCACTGCAACATATGCAATGCTTTCTACTGAATCTGCTGTTTTACAGTATTGTATACAACACATTGTCTTTTTGTATAAATGGAAAGAGATATTAAAATTGTATCTTTGCCTAATGGAGGTATTAAAACAGAACATTTATATGGCAGGTCACTGCAAAGCTACTTTGTTATATACTGACAAATCTGTCATAACAAGTAATAACACTTTGTACAATGAAAAATAAAGTTTTCATACTTACTTATGGAATGTTTTCTATTAGGCTTTATGATGTTTGCAGCAAAGTTCAAAGTTCTTTATCTAAGTTGTTAAGTAAAGTCCAACACTTGAAAGGGAAATGTACATTTATTTTGTCAAATTATCAAATCTGAGAGCACATCAGCAAATGAGTCGACACACCAATATCTGACACTTTTCACCTTTGACAAACTTTCTTGCTGTGTTAAAGCAACAACCAAATGGATCTCTGGGACTAGCAGCTTATACAAACTTATTCTGTATTTATTTGATAATTTTTTACCTCTCATTTTATGAAAATATAATCATGGAATAGCATGATGAACTTGTGCACTACCCCACATATGACCACAAGGTGGTGGATCGTTTCCAGTGGGGGAGGAGTGAGGACACACATGGACACATTTTCCTCCTCCTCCCCTGAGTGGGAGGAGGCGGTCAGGGGACATTCAGCAGTAGCCTAGTGCCTGCTCTGCTTAGCTAGCTGCTCACAGACAGCAGAGCTTTGTCTGGGGCAAGAGGGCAGCAGGCCATGCACAGACACATAGGCAGACAAGGGGAGATAATGGTGTCCACGACCAGCTACTCTTAGGAACCACCAGCCATTCTCTGTCTTTTCTAACAGAGAGCAGTGGGAAATTCATTTACACCTAGTTTCAAAGTTTTCCAACTATTTGCACCTTCTGAAGCCAACTGTTTTAAAATGGGGTGCTCCTCATCCAGTGCACAGACTGTTGACCAGGAGAAAAGACCAGGTACAAAGCCAGAGGAGAGCAATGGAGAAACACTGGGTAAGTATTGAAAATGAAAATGATCTCTCTCTCTCTCTCTCTCTCTCTCTCTCTCTCTCTGTTTATTGTTGTTAACTTTATACTGGTGATGAGCATGGAGTATGATCTAAATTCTATACATTTCCACTGGGTATAATTGCTTTAAGGTGGCTATTTTCCTTCAGCATAAGTCTTGCAGAGGGAGGTGTGACTGCTGCCCGGTCCTTCTGGTACACTGTGTGCTTTCTCACTGTGCTCTGCTGAACTGACTAACTAACTCCTGCAGAGTATTACAAGGTTTTTATCATGATTATTTCTCACTGATCTCAATAACTGAGTCTCATTGATTAGTCAGTTATTAGCCTAATATCCACTGCCAGTGTTCATTGACAAAAACTGCACTGCATCAGTTATTGATGAAATGAGACGTGAGAAGTGGTCTGACTTGTATGATCATGTTTAATTACCTCTCCCAATTCCATAAAGCTAATTGGGCATTATAGTTGAACAAAGTTGGTGTAGGTTATTAGCTAGGCCGGCATGCAGCTCATAGCACTGTGTGAAGTGTTCAGCTGTTCTTCTCTACAGCCTACAGGCAAGAGTTCTGAGCCAACCTGTTTGCTGCCATTCAAGACGGCACAGCTTTGCTTTACCATTTTCTTCAACACATGCTGTTCACTGAAATCTGAGCCAGGACTTTAAAGATTTTTTTTTTTACCACAGTCACCCTTAGGGTTTCTTTGGTCAACTGGCCCAGTTTGAACTGGGATATTTAACCCAAAGATTATAAGATGAGCAATACAGTATATTTCCAATTGCAAGCAAGTTTTGTTTTCAAAAGTTTGTGCAAAAAGTCTGTGTGAGTTAAATGGCCTCTGCCAAGTACACACGTGCCCCATCCACAGCACACATGTGTTTTCAGACATGTACAGCTCTCACAAACAATGGACGGAGGGCTGCAAAGGTGGATGAGGAGAGGCAGGAACATGATTGATGCCCTCCTGGAAAGAATCCAAAGCCTGTAGCAGCATTCCACTGCATGGGATTGGGACAGCAAAGCCTGGCTCTGTCCTTTGTGAAGCACTTTTCCATGTAAATGTGGAGTCGTGTTCTGTTTGAAGAAGGGCAGCTGGCTAATTGCCTTGGTTTGTGTGGCTTTGCACTCTATGGTCTAAGTCTGTATAGGTGCCCACTGAGATGCCTGACACTCTATGGTCTAAGTCTGTATAGGTGCCCACTGAGATGCCTGACACTCTATGGTCTAAGTCTGTATAGGTGCCCACTGAGATGCCTGACACTCTATGGTCTAAGTCTGTATAGGTGCCCAGTGCCCACTGAGATGCCTGACACTCTATGGTCTAAGTCTGTATAGGTGCCCACAGAGATGCCTGACACAGATTGTCCATTTATGAGTGTGTCTGACATGCCGCCACATGGCTGCTTCATGCCAGGCACAGCTGGCAGGGAATATGCTTCATGTGCAGCGTGTGCTGCCCAGTGTGCTCACTGCCTTTTACTCTGTGCCTGTCCACAGTAGGCGATTTTGAATAGACATAGATTTTGAATTGTTTTGTATTCTTCTTTGCATGATGTTTATGCTTAAGTGAAGGTCACACTTTGATTTGAATAGGCAAACGATTGAGCCTGGAATCTTTAGAGTGAGTGAAGGAGAAATCCTGACCTATAAAGTGTTGTTTAGTAATCCTCTTATCCCCCTGCAATCAGTCAGGGGTGGTCATCAAAAACATACTATAGCAGTGATACTCAACTTGCGGCCCGGGACCCGATGCGGCCCGCGATAGGTTGCCAAGTGGCTCCCCGACCATTTTCTAATTCACAATGAAAACTAATGTTAAATAAAGTTTGACTCAGCTCCAGCTAAATTGCCAAATATTGCCTGCCGCCTACTGACCAACCAGGCACTTGTAGTAGGCTACTTAACTAACTTTACTTAAACTAACTATCCTGTGTGTGCACAAAATTGTCAGACTAAACCAAAAACCTACAATCCGCATCAGAAAGAAATATATTATTAATGTCATTTTACAAAAGCGGCCCCTGGGAAAAGCAAGTCGAGTAGCCTTATACTATAGGATCATACTGTACTTCCTCTTTCAGCATGTGTAGTGCTTCCAACTGTACATTATGTCATTTTCTGTTCTTTGTGTCAGGACATTGCGTCTCCTCTCTCCAGCTCAGACAACCACAGTCACCTGGAGGAGCTCTGTCTTTATCCAGGCTCTTACAACACTCTTACACACAAGAAGAGTGCTTATTGTACTCTTTGCCCAGGCGGGATTCTGTAATGGGGCGAATGGGTGGAGGTTTACATGATGATACATGCCACCAGCTGTATGCCATCGCCATCCAAGCCCCCAGTGGTCCCATCCCCCCCGGGGGCCCTGCCCGCCCTCGCCAGCCATGCCACTGTTGTGACTGTCATGTCTGTCATCTTTGGCTGCTAAATCATGTTGACACACGAGTCATCCATGCTAGAGAGGCTGTCTCTGTCCCAACGCACGCACACGCAGGCGCACGCACAGGCGCACGCACACGCACACGCACACGCACACGCACACACACACACACACACACACACACACACACACACACACACACACACACACACACACACACACACATATACACACACACACACACACACACACACACACACACACACACACACACACAAACAAACACACTTTTCGCCACCAGCTCCAGCCAACCATGCAGACAGACAAACAACAGCTTTTTCATTTCTCTGTGATGGGGAGAGAGACTGTTGCTTGAAGACCTGGAACTGGAGTTGGAAATGTCAGAAATCTTTACAAGAAGTGTGTGTTTAAAAATAGTAAATCATTATAAGGTATCCCATGCTGTGGAATGTTGAACACAGGCAAAAGGGGGAAAAAAAACATTTGTGATCTCAGCTTTTGCAGGAGAGCAGCGTAACTTGATCCAGATGGGCCCTGTTAACTGTCACCCCTCACTCCACCCTTCTGCACCTCCTCCCATAAGTTACACCAAAGCAGTATTTCCTGTTCTTTCTCACAACCTATAAAATTACATAACTGTAAGACTGAAATGCTGCGGAATAACTTCATTTAAGAACACACTCTCCGGAGCTTGACTCAAATCTGGGTTGTTAAGAAATATTCGGCTGCACCTAATTACTTTTCTTTGTTGGTTGTTCTTCCATTGGCTGATTTTCATGCAGCGTGCCAGGCCGTCACATTCCCTTCCACCCATCACTCCCTGTGCTTTTTACCGCTTCTGACAGACAAATAAAATCAGGAAGCTGCGGCGTCAGAACCATCCAACCATTCAGCGAGCTGAATCCTCCTGGTTTGTCTCATTTGTGAACAATGTGCACCCAGTGTTTGTGTGAGGAGGTTAGCTGTGAAATACTATTGAGATAACAAAGAACATTGTCATATAAGGGACATCCAAGCTTCTGTGAGGCTGTTATGAGTCCTATAATGGATATCCCGACCCGAAGGTGTGTATTGCAGTACCTGACATTTTGAGTTGAAGTATCCAAGTACACTATTGTCCCTCGGATGTTATGGTTTCATAACCAAAGGCATATGACTCATTCACACCTACAATTATAGTGTGTGTAGGAATAGGGGTCTAAGAATAGGAACAACGCTGGAGTTTCTATCCAAACATGAGGAGCAGCGAAGTCATCCCCACATGTATTTTATTTCCTCTGTGTGAACCTTGCTTGTCCTCAGGGCCTGAGACAAAATACAGCTTTCAATAATATTTTCAACTGCGGAAATGAAAGGATGTTTTCTCTAGCATGCATTCTCCTACGCGCCTTATTGGCTATCATGTCTCCTGTTTTCCATGTTGAGTTAACTTTATTTTTGCTGAACCAGTTTATGTATATTTAGTGCATCGGTAGTGTTAATTCCTCATCAATATATTTTCCACATGAGGGAAGAATGTATTATTCATGAAGACACTTATGTAATACTTCACTCTCTCTTCTCTCTCTTTATATTATTTATACGAATGGGTCATAGTTTAGGTGCGTTGTGTGTATGTTGATTAAAGTGTTGTCATGACAAATTTCGTAACATATTAACAAAACCACTTGATTCATAGATTACCTCAAAGAACGTTATTTCAGACCCCCCACCAAGTTTGAGGAGCCTTCCTGAATGTGTCTACCTGTTGCTCAGTTGTCTTGTAGTCAGTGTTACAGATTAACAGAACATCATTAGCTGAAGAGACTAATGGTAGATTTTCTACTGCCAATTAATCTTAGTTTAAAGAAATATTTTATTCTTTTTGACCATCATTTTCAGTGGTAAGCCAGATGGAGAAAAGACTAATCTAATAATACCATAGGCTTGCTTAACCAACAACTAGGCTATCTTTAATTAACATTTTCTTCTTACTCGTCTCTCTAATAACAGTGGTCAGAAATGGCTTCATCGCTGAAGATGCAGAAACCATCGAAGACCAGATGCAGCTGCCTGTGCAGACCGCCTTACCAGACGACCTCCAGCCGGGAGCTGATGACGAAGCGGAGGCTGTGCTGGTGGCCCTAGAGGCCATGGAGGATCTGGGCTCCGGGGAGGACCTCCTGGCTGCTCGTGAACCACAACCAGAGCCAGAGCCGGAACCGGAACCTGTTGCCCCAAAAGAGCCAGCTCTAGAGGCTCCTGCTGCCCCAGAAGAAGCCACTGCGACCGCTGTAGCAGTGGTGGAAGCGGTGCCCCCAATGGAGGAAGTTGCTCCCATAGAAACTGTAGTGACTGAGGCCCCTCCTGAGGTTGAAGTCATTGTTGAGGCTGCTGTTGAACCTGTTGTAGCTGTGCAGGCAGAGGCCCCTGTTGTTGTGGGAGAGGCAGCTGGTGTGCTAGTTGACACCCCAGCTGATGGCGCTACCCCTGTTGTTGAACCTGTTACAGCAGCGGAGGCAGAACCCCCAACGGTTGTGGAAGAGGCAGCAGCTGTGGCAGCTGAGCCTCCTGCTGAAGTTGCTGCCGTCCCAGTTGAAAATGCTGCATCAGCTGAAGCAGCAGTAACGGCTGAAGCACCAGTAACGGCTGAAGAACCAGTAACATCTGAAGAACCAGTAACAGTTGAAGCAGCAGTAACAGTTGAAGCCCCAGTAACAGCTGAAGTACCAGTAACAGTTGAAGAGCCAGTACCAGCTGAAGCACCAGTAACAGTTGAAGCACAAGTACCCGCTGAAGCACCAGTAGAAGTACCAGCTGAAGCACCAGTAACAGCTGAAGCACCAGTAACAGTTGAAGCACCAGTACCAGTTGAAGCACCAGTACCAGCTGAAGCACCAGTAGAAGCACCAGTACCAGCTGAATCACCAGTACCAGCTGAAGCACCAGTAGAAGCATCAGTACCAGCTGAATCACCAGTACCAGCTGAAGCACCAGTACCAGCTGAAGCACCAGTGCCAGCTGAAGCAGCAGTACCAGCTGAAGCAGCAGTACCAGCTGAAGCAGCAGTAACGGCTGAAGCACCAGTACCAGTTGAAGCACCAGTACCAGTTGAAGCACCAGTACCAGCTGAAGCACCAGTACCAGTTGAAGCACCAGTACCAGTTGAAGCACCAGTACCAGCTGAAGCACCAGTAAAAGTTGAAGCACCAGTACCAGCTGAAGCAGCAGTACCAGCTGAAGCACCAGTACCAGTTGAAGCAGCAGTATCAGCTGAAGCAGCAGTACCAGCTGAAGCAGCAGTAACGGCTGAAGCACCAGTACCAGTTGAAGCACCAGTACCAGTTGAAACACCAGTACCTGCTGAAGTACCAGCACCAGTGGAGGCTGTTGTGTCTATAATAGATCCACAGATTGCTGCAGCGACCATTCCACTGATCCCACTTATAGCTGCAGTCACAGTACAGACCCCAGCCAAGCCTCAACTACCTGTCGAAGAGACCAAAGAATCCTCTGTGACCCCTGCTGAGACCGCCCCACCAGCAGAAGCACCCAGCACCACAGAGGCAGCTGCAGCCCCAGCACCACCCCCTGCTGCCAACCCAGCCCCCGAACCCACACCTGAAGGTACGCAACAGCATGACTAACGCCTCAATATTACTCCCACTCCTACCCCGTCGGGACTTACAAATTGTTTTGCCCATTTCTGATCATCTTTCTACTAGAATTATAGCAGTAAAAAATGATTCACAGAACAGATAGTATATTTAGCTATTTACAGCAATTAGTAATTTACATTATATTCTACTTGTGACAAAGATGCACTGAAATGTGGTATGGTCACATTTCTTCTAATGCTGATGATGGATATGATAGGGTCCAGATGAGCTGCGCCTACCATTGTCAACGTGAGTTTCCAGGGAGTTGATGACAGGTTTGCTAGTTCAGTAATTTGCCAGATTGAACTCATTGAACAGTTTCTTGAAAAACCTGTCGTGCTAATTTTGACTTTAAATATAGAGGCTCTACTTGTGCTTGATGGTGCATGAAAGAAAGAGAAAGAGCATGGCAGATCAATAGACAGATTGTGACAGATAGGTTTTTGGGTGGGGGTCTGCCACTAAGCATGTCGAAACAAGTAGAAAGAGGTGAACGATTGACGAGAATGGGCTCAGCAATGTACAAATAGATAAGATCTTGTTTACATTCTGGTGAGCAATTCACAAGTGAACACATAATCCGTCTTCTTGTCACTCAGATGGCTGAAGTAATAGCTGGAGTCCCTTAGAAAGACAACATTTCACAAGGTTGCCCCTGTCATGGCTCCTGTGACCAGAAATAGAACAAAAGTCCTGCCGCTCCTGCCGTAAAGAGGTGGGGTTGCATAGGACAGGTTGATCAACAGAGGATTTATGGACCCTGAAATGTTTAGGAAAATCCTGCAGATTTCAGGGGCCTTGGGTCTCTAACAGGATGCATTAGAGTTCATCCTAAGTTCGTCCTGACTTCTACCCTATGGAGGATGGACCAGTAAGTTTTGGGTATTCTGTAAAGAACATCAATCTGGAGGTCTGAGAAGGGTTCACTCTAGCCTCACCAGAAAACAGAATGGTTTACCCCCCACAGTGGGTAACCCTAGGACCCTGTTAAGAACATTATCAAGACAGAAGAGGTTACCCTGTACCACCTTCCCACGGGTGCTGGCCACTGAATTGCCCTCTTCAACATTTGTGGCAACTTAAAGGCCGGCTTTACCGTGGGGAATATGAATATATATTAATTCTTAAAAAATCTTAAATTTCGAATCCGTTGAAATTTTTGAAATTGCTTGTTCACAGCCAGAGAAAAAAAAAAAAAAAAAAAAATTGGGCCAGGTGACGCGTTTCGCGTCGAAACGCGTCACCTGGCCCTTTTTTTTTTTTTTTTTTCTCTGGCTGTGAACAAGCAATTTCAAAAATTTCAACGGATTCGAAATTTAAGATTTTTTAAGAATTAATATATATTCATATTCCCCACGGTAAAGCCGGCCTTTAAGCAAATGTCTAAACAGCAAGATGGATGTAGACAGCTGGTCTTGTGGTGTTGTGGGTGGGTTTGGCAGTGACGTTTATATTTATTTACCAGCCGTAATTGTGACTTCTCAAGAACAATTCAACCAATGGGAGGAACCTGAGACTGACAAGGGCCTAAGTTTTCTCTTTCTTTTTTTTCTGATTTCCACCCATTTTTCATTCCAATTGTACTTGGCCAATTTTCCCCTTGCTGCCCCAGTCGCTGCTCCACCCTCTTGCCGGTCTGGGGAGAGCCGTAGACTAGCACCATGCTTCCTCCGACACATGCGCAGTTGCCAGCCGCTTCTTTTCACCGGACAGCGGGGAGCTTCATCGGCAGGTCGTAGCACGTTGGAGGATCATGCTATTCCCACCATTTCCCTTCCACCCCGAACAGGCGCCAGATGAGGCGCTAGCGCAGCGCCCAGGACACATACCCATAATCCGGCTTCCCACCCGCAGACACAGCCAATCGTGCCTGTATGGACGCTCGACCAAGCCGGAGGTAACACGGGGGCGCGAACCTGCGACCCTCGTGTTGGTAGGCAGGGAATCTACCGCTACACTACCCGGATGCCCTTTCTCTGGTTTGTTATGGCGTCTAATTTCATATTAGCTACTGCAACGCACCCCCTCAATGGCATTGCCATTGGTTGCTAAGGGAGTATCCAACACATGTGGCTAGCAACGACAAACTCTCAGTGAACCATTCAGTTATTCTTGTAATGAACAATCCTTCATATAGTTTCCTCTCGTAAACTACTGCTCTGATTGGTTCAGATTCCTCTCGTAAACTACTGCTCTGATTGGTTCAGATTCCTCTCGTAAACTACTGCTCTGATTGGTTCAGATTCCTCTCGTAAACTACTGCTCTGATTGGTTCGTGATTGGTTCGAGTCGACAGGATGAACAGGGTGGACATTGTTGGGCCATGAGGCTGAACAGATGATGCAGTGTGAGGGACAGTGGAGCACACACACTCAAACTGAGTGGCGAAGGCTCTTCCTGAGTGTGTCAGTTATAGCTAGAGCATGTTGTCAGCACAACGGTCCCAGTCATGCAGCTCTCACTTATTGTGCTCTGTTGTGAATGGCGTAGATAATAATTGTGCCCTGTTGTTTCGAATTACATTACATAACACAATGTAACTTCTCTACACGTCTGACTGGCCTCCACTCACTATGCAAATGTATGTTGTAAACTAGTTATGTAGATGCGTGTCTCCCTATTCTGCCTGGTGGGATGCCTGCCAGATCCCCATAAATATCTTTACACTCACAGTAGCATCGATTGTATTTCATTTGTAATATGTTGTAACAATGCAATCTATGTATGTATGTATGTATGTATGTATGTATGTACTATGTATGTACTATGTATGTATGTATGTATGTATGTATGTATGTATGTATGTATGTATGTATGTATTTTTCCCATAATAATGAAACCAGGGTTAATGTGAAAATAGTAGTATTTTACATGTATGACTATGTCCACAATATGTGGAATTCTATAACTACAAAATGGATTCGATCTCTTGTTCAGGGCTAAATTTGATGAGGTACCCAAAGTGTACACTGTGTGTTTGACTGTTGACTTTACCGAGAGAAAACCTGCCTGAACCAAGGAACTCCCACTCTGCTGATGACACTCTCTTGGATTATGGTAACAGTTCAATGATGCAGTATATCAAACCCTTACAAGGCAGTGAATTCTGCTCTAATCACAAATTGGGCAGTGTTGGTTTGAGAATGACACTTGTGAAACTTTATTCTTGAGAACAACTTTGATGTGCTTCTTACTTATACTTGATCAGCCAGGTAATTGGACATCCAGCAGTCCATTGGCTGCTGTAAGGCCAGAGGCCATTGATGTCCAATCTGCACCCCATTCCTGACATTCAAAGAACATGTTGTACTTTTAGGGCAGAGACGCCCCTCCAGGCAGCATGTGCATAATACTGGTCTGGTTGCATAACTCTCTCGCTCCTTATGGAGGCTATATGCTGTTTGCAGGGCAGACTGTATAGAGTGTGTGTGTGTGTGTGTGTGTGTGAGAGAGAGAGAGAGAGAGATAGTGTGAGATAGTGTGTGAGAGAGTGAGACAGAGAGAGACAGAGAGCGAGAGTGTGTGTGTGTGTGTGTGTGTGTGTGTGTGTGTGTGTGTGTGTGTGTGTGTGTGTGTGTGTGTGTGTGTGTGTGTGTGTGCACGCTGGGGAGGGGGGGGGGGTCTATTCGCTAGTAAACCGGTTCAGCAGAACAGATGTCCTGGTAGTTAAAAAGGAATGTTGACACTTGACTTCCCCTCTGTGGGGCGTTGTGGCCATTGTTGATACAGTAGTTTGTTACGGTAAAGTCACCATTAACATACTGTATCACATGAGATCAGAGCCTCCTCAGC
This sequence comes from Poromitra crassiceps, assembly GCF_964638095.1. NCBI lineage: Eukaryota > Metazoa > Chordata > Actinopteri > Beryciformes > Melamphaidae > Poromitra > Poromitra crassiceps. Next base: position 94,918,137 of record NC_139623.1, on the reverse strand, counting down.
ATGGATGACTAGAATGTAACAGGTTGTTTGGAATGGGAATGCCATGCATTGATTCCCTCTGTGTGTGTGTGTGTGTGTGTGTGTGTGTGTGTGTGTGTGTGTGTGTGTGTGTGTGTGTGTGTGTGTGTGTGTGTGTGTGTGTGTGTGTGTGTGTGTGTGTGTGTGTGTGTGTGTGTGTGTGTGTGTGTGTGTGTGTGTGTGTGTGTGTGTGTGTGTGTGTGTGTGTGACAGGGGTGTCAGTAGCAGAGCCCTCTCAGGAAATGGAGAGTGAGAAAGCCAAAAAGGAGGACTGAACTGGTAAGAACAGAACCAGATACCTGCTGGACACTCTTTTTTTTTTACTGTTGCAGTCACAATTTTGTGATGGAAATTGAAAAAGGCTTTAAGGTCAGTTATTTGATGTTTGCTAACTCTGACAAAGCTCATCTAATACTGATTAACAACAAGGTGCCAAAAAGAGTTCATGATTTGATTAGTGTAATGTTATCACACCTGTGGATTGTCTTATTCTGTTCTTCCTCTTTTGTATTTCCTTTTTGTTCTTTTCTTTCAGAGAATGGATTTGCTGGGAATTTGGGACCTTTTCCAGAGATCTACCAAAATAATGACAAACTCCAAAGATACAAGTAAAGGCTACTGGAGAACAAGACAAAGCAACGAAACAAACATACATTTACACTCATATGTCTCACACAACATGGTGCCTTAATATCTTGTTATTCAGGAAAGATCATGATTTTGTTCCTACATTTGTAAATACATTTGCTCCTATTTCCTGATATATATTTTTTACGGAGAAATTAAGTGCCTGGAGACGCATACATGTACAGTATGTACCGTATGTGCTATGAACACACTCAAGATACGTTAGGTTAGGATGCAATACTGTGAATTGAAGAGATTGTATTGTCAATTCTCTCATCAATGCGATTTGTGTAAATAAGGCTGCATGTAACAAATCCACAACTACTTAAGTTATGAGGAATTCAAGACAAACATACTGTATAAAAACTGTGAATAAAATTATGCAAAGAGCTCGGTAATAGTAACATCCAACTGGAAGGGTAAAGAAGATGTTGGCTAAATTCACACTGACAGCTTGTTTTCTGACATAGATGGACATTTTCAGATTTGTTGCAGTGTAAATAATGTCATAATACCACATTTTTGTTTGTTTTGTGTTTACACATGACATTTTAATTACAGTCTTGCTAATGAGGTTTATTTAATCAATAGGAATGACAGTACTAAGGGTTGAGTAGAGATGGATTGTACAGTGCAATTTTGATAAAAGCCATTGTAAGTTGCATGCATGTTTTTTTTATCTTCTTTTCTCCCCTCATAACCTTGTTGCGCTACATGTATGAACCATGAAAATAGATGTCTTTTGAAGATTTGTGTAAGGAAGAGATACGGTGCCGTGTAGTAGGTTAATAATAACACATGTTGAACCTTTGACAGGTTGATGATGCAAATTTATTTATTGACATGTCATCTTGTTTTTGAAGCCATTTTGCTGCAGCTGGCAGAATTTAACTTTTTCCTGTTCATATGGGAGTCCACCAGTGAACTCAAAGGCATCACAGAGCCTGGCAATGCTGGTGTCATATATGCACAATGGAAATGGTTTAAGTGCATTACATACAACATGCACAGCAGAATAGCAGAGAAAAAGTGAATTTACCATTCTACATTCTATGTTACAAAAGTGTAAAGTTCCTTTAAGATTTTAGCTTAATTGAGATGTGATGAAAGTTGTTGGGTGAAATGTCTGTTTTGATGTCTGATATCTTTTTTTTTTTATCTATGAAAGTCCTGGACTCCTTGCAAGTGATTACTATTCTGTAATATACCGTATTCATTCTCTGAGCTCTGTCTATGATGCCGCTAACTTTTTAGTGTACAGAATAAAGTTTTACCTATTAACAACACATTCACTGATTTTGTGTTGTAAATTAATGTGGGGACCACACAGGGTTCTGCAACCACAGTGTTGCAAAACTTGTGGTTAAAAGAAAACACCAACAATAACAACACACATTTTTGGGAGATTGGCCCATGGCCAGCCTACAGCACAGCATCATGTGTGCCCGATGTGCTAGCTAGATCTTTGGCTGTGGTGCGTCATGCTAACATTAGCATGACCGAATGATTGGTTCCCCCCCCCTACGCTAATAGTAAATGTAAAAAACATATATATATATATAACTGTGGTTAGGGCAGGACCAGGATAAGTATGATGATGATGGGAAACACATTTGAGAAGTGGGATCTGGGATTTAAACCCATAAGGTGTATGAGTGGTTTTCTGTCTGATAAAACAATCTAGCCCACTGAGCAGCTCCATACCAAGGCAAATTCACAGTTTTGCTTGTGCTCTGAGTACAAATAAAAACAGCATTATTGTGTATTAAAAACATTTATCATTGATTTACTATTTACCATCTATGATCTCACACAATGAGAAGACAGACTGCCACAGATATGAATGGTGATAACCATGTGATAACACAGGCTGGCAACTGTGTAACTCAATACAACAAACAAAAGTAGGTAATTTTCAGCCATAGTATTATATTGAACTATGGTTCAGTTCAGAGATGAGTTCAAAAACCACCTGATCAATGTTAATGAGAGAGGAGAAAGTGATCTAGTCTGTTGTTAGAAAACTACAGCGTACAAAGGTAATCATCCTCATCACATGAAGTTGACCCTCCAGGGTTAAATCACTTAAAGCGTTACAAAAGAGAATACATCTATGACAAAATCAATCAGTTCTATACTGTAAATTGTTTATTCAGTTTACTCTAAATCAATGATTCCCAACTAGGGGTACGTGTACTTGAGCAGCTTGCAGGGGGTACTTGGAAAGATTGATAAAAACAATATTCAAAGTAATTTCATAGGCCCATCTTGGTCAAACTAATGACTTTTTCCATTGAAAACTGTCGGAATTATCATCGACAGGAGATCATCGACACGCATGAGTACTATTGGCCTGGCAAAACTGCTCAAGGGTATTCCAGTGAATCTCAAAGGTTTATATCCTGTATCTTTTTATGGATGTTTTCATCAGGAGGCATCGGTGAGATGGCCCAACACGGCAACTGCTTCAATCTCTACCAGTCCCCCCTGGAAGGGGAGGGGGAGAGAGAGAGAGAGAGAGAGAGAGAGAGAGAGAGAGAGAGAGAGAGAGAGAGAGAGAGCAACACAGTTAAGACATGATGGTTACCGTACTTTAATTTGCTTGTAGCTGGTCCAATTCACCAGAGAATCAACAGTGAAAGGCCAAAAGTCTTCCCAGGTACTCACCCTGGGAAGAGCAGCAACTTGGTAGGCAGCTCTGGCTGGGAAGTTGGAGGTGAAGACTAGAAAGGGCAGCACATTAAACAACATAAGGTCAGATAAGATGAGCCAAGTGGTCTGTCTGTCTGTCTGTCTACAAACACTCTCTGAGAAAAAACTACATTTTGACATCGCTAGAAAGTGGCTGAGCTGGGATGTGTATAAAATTGAGCAAATAACATACTCACTGAGACTTCAAAACCATACATTTACTAAAAGGTGGAGTCCTGTGATGACGCTATTAAGGTAATAAGATAATCTCCTGCCTCACCTCGGCCAGGGTTTTGTCTGTTTTGTTTTGTTTTGTATTTTTATTTTCATTTTTGTATTTGCCTGTCTTGGTCTTTTATTATTGTTTTTTCTTCTTCTTTTTTTTTCTCATTTTATGAGATGGACATCATTGTGTAATCCATGTTACGTACTGGTGAGATGAACGTAACACATCATCCTCAAATTGTTATGAAGCTAAAGTGGATGATCAATGTGCCCATCACGGTTTAACTTATTTGTTGTCCATGTTACTGTGTCTGAATTGCTGTAATAAAAAAAAAAGTTAAAAAAAAAAGAAAGTGGCTGAGCTTATGATTTGTGATTAAGAAAGGTGTGTTACAGTTAGTCCGATATATGGGGACGATCATGGCCTTTTAGTAAAAATTGGGCAGTCAGTGTCATCCACCTCATTTTCATATAAATAAACGTCTGTTTTGTTACTCACTCTCCTCGCTTTATATTGACTGATAAACACAACAGTGATTCAACCTATACCGAGTACATGAAAGCTTTTACATTTACCGTTCTAAATAGTGCCTAGCAGGTCTTTATCAGGAAAAATCATCTGGTGCACAGGAAGTGATGCGGTTTGTTTGGAATATATGAAGAAGAATTGGGTAATTAGCACTGATTAGCACTGATAGCCACCACGACTGAACAAAGAAAAGAGCGCCACCTACAGAGACTCACACTTTATCAAAGGAGAAAGATGCCACAGTACTGGACACACAAAACTGAATTACAAAGTCAAATCAAAACAATAGTAGAAAAAAACATACATTTCTACCTTGTGCGCAGACTGCGCACAAAATGTGATGATGAGGATTTAGCCTTCCAGAGTTATAGGATTTCCATGGCCGCGGCTAGCCCTACGGCCTTTTCTCTACATAGAACCCATTAGACATCAGATGTGGCTTATTAAGGCATAGTGACTCAGCAAAGTCAATGGTTCTCTTTTGGAACAAAGTTGTTCATAATTCTAACTGTACATGGCTTTGCACACTTAAAATATGAAGCATCCTAAATATGGCACATTGAAGTATGAGAATTATCTGAACGTAGGATGTATCCTACAAACTGTGCATACTGATTTATACATATATCAAATGTAAGGGTACATACTGTATGGGTAATGGCAAACTAAGTAGGTAGTCATAGATGAGTACACGCACGCACGCACGCGCGCGCACACACACACACACACACACACACACACACACACACACACACACACAGTCAAAGAGTCTCTCTGTGATTGTGCTCTGGTCAACTTTTGGTAAGAATGTGGCTTTTTTGATGGGACAGCTTCTATGTGCATAGGAGTGAAAGAAGTGACATGTCACCTGTGCAACAACCTGGACTATACTGACATCCAATGGACAACATTTGTATTGCAAAATGGAAGTGATGAACCACTGACCAATCAAGTTTCCCTTGCCAGACTATCTCCAGACTTAATTTCGCGCTGTACCAGCGCAGTGATGAGAAACCCATCACAATGAACACTTTCTGTTGATTGAAATGTGTTGAGATATCATTATATAAATAAAGAGACTGTACTTACATTGCTTGTAAACATCATTGACATTGGTGAAGTCATTCATGTTGGCCAACAGCACGGTGGTTTTGACAACTGCAGGAAACAAGGACAAACTGCAGGATCAGGCCTGAAAGATGACAGTCAGCCATTATGTGAATTTGCAATGCAAATGCATTCATTTTCACATAGTGTCTCTCACCATTCTCATAACTGCACCCAGCAGCTTTAAGGATTTCACCCATATTCACAAGAGCCTGTTGGAGATTTTAGAAGGGTTTGGGAGCATAACAGGACATGGTTGATCTGTTCTTATTATGTTTTAATTTGCAATGTGTTGACAGAAACAGATGATGCTCTATCAAGCAGGGCTGAGGTAATTTCCCTTTCAATTAATAATAAATTAAAAATACAAGTAGAAACTGCATTTAATTTGCCTAGGATGAAACATTCAATCTGAGTTCTTAATGAGTTGGATAATAGAAAAACTAATTTAAGATAATAGAAGATAATAGATGAGGATAATAGAGTGAACTGACGGTGAACTGGAACAGCCCTTCCTTCAAGGAACTACATTCAACTTGTCATTGCAGGAAATGACTCGATCAGAAACAAGCAGTTTAGCAGTTTCCTGTATTTTAGTAAGTCAAATTCCCCTGGTTTAGTTTTTAATAATTCAGTTTCTAATTTTTTTTTGAGTCCCAGTAGTGGGGTGTTTGAGGGCTCACCTGTCTGGTCTGGGCCTGAACCCCCCCGTCCACCAGCTGTCCGCTGGCAGGGTCCATCCCTAGCTGTCCTGAGACGTACATGGTGTGATCGACCACCACCGCCTGGCTGAGAAAGACATGCAGACACCATGGGCGGAGTTAACCAGGCCCCCCAGTAGTAAAAATAAATAAATAAAAATAACAAATAACAAAATTGCTCACCATTGTAAATCTCCATCTCACGGTCTGGCTGAATATGATCATACAATTTATATCCACTTTGACAAGCATCATAGGTATCTCTTTGCTAAAGCTGTGACAGGAGGGCCTCTGACAGGGCCTTGCTGCAGCCGCCCCCTCCCTCTGGAATGCCCTCCCAAGTCACATCTGTCAGGCCAAAACTCATTGTCTTTTTCATACTCATTATATCATCTTTCCAAAAAGCCTTCAAAACCCACCTTTTCACTGTTGCTTTTGACCTATAATCATTTTCTCTCTCTCTCATCTATTTTAATATTTTCTCTCTTTACTAAAGTTGTTTTATCCTGTATTTGTAAAGTGTCTTTGAGCACGGTTAAAAGCAACAGTGAACAGTGAAGCACTATATAATATACATTACATTACTAAACATACAATAATGAGTATTAATGTTCTGTAATTCTAGCCTGGGTAAACCCAGCCTCCACGTGACTTCTATCTACGGTATGTGCTATCAGTCACAGATAGAGGTCACGTGGAGGCTGGGTTTACCCAGGCTACTGTAATTCTACTCATATTCTAATATTTCTTATTATTTCCATTCTTATACTTATTAAACAATAATTAGAGAGACCATGATGATGCCAGCCTTAAAATTAGATATTCCTCTAAATCTGGGTTCAAACGGGCACAATTTCAAATGTAAAACAGCAATTTTTTTCCCTCCTGCAGAAGTGCCCCCCCCCCCAGCTAAAAGTCAAACTCCGCCTATGACAGACACAGGATCAGCTATTGTGGATTAAAAATTTATTTTCTTCTTCAATGTAGGTTGCTACAGGAGGCTGAGTGCATATAAATCTCTGTGTGTTTTAAGAAGTGAGTTAACAACACAAATACATAATCATGACATTACAAAATGGAAGATCTACTGACAACCAGTGGTCAAACAGCACAACAATGCTATGAAACACTATCCTCAACGCATTGAGGCTATGAAACATGACATGGTAAAAGTTAAGTTTGAGATAGCCTATCTAAATGCCAAAATATCCAGAACATTTCAAACTAAAAATTAAGCATATTTCCCCGTTGGATTTAAGTCGAATTCAAAGTGCAAAGCGGTTTTAAAGTAGCCTAGCCTACAATCCAAAATTCTGTACTTTGCTCCTTTCTGAGCTTTCTCTTTCTGTGAATAATTGCTCCACCTCCAACCACAACTATTGGACAAAACGGTGCACACCCCCCTTGAAAAAGTGTCATTAAACATGTAGGTTAAATTATTTAACATGTTCACATTGACAAAATCACAATATTAATCGTATAGTAACTTTTTGAATGAACTTTCCTACAGGATCTCAAACTGTGAATGTTATTTTTTATGTTATTTTTTACTGCATGTCAATAATAATACTCCACGTGAAGCAGCGAGGTTTCACTATTCACTTCATGATCCACATCTCCTCTCACCTGTAGGGGCCGATAGCTGCAGGAGCTTTCGTCGTATTGATTATCCTCCTGATGATTGCAGCCATTATTTCAAAGTGTGAATCTGAATGAGAATGAGACAAGACAGTGCAGCGCTAGCTGATGTTGCTACCATCGACAGAGATCAGATGGACAAACGCGTCAGAGAGCTGCTTTACCGTAAATGACCATGTAGACGTACAGACCATGCTTTTTATGTTGCGTTATTCTCTCAATGCAGGTAGCGTTATATAATAAAAATGTTAAATAGCTTCATAAACAGGACATAATAATACACTAAAAAATATACTTAATAAAATACGTTGGTAGTGTCCTGGAATTTTTCGTTGCGCCGATACACTATGCATACACTATGCATATCCCATGAGCACAGCATACCCGGAAGCATACAACACTACATGTGCATGCGGAAAATTCACATGTAACGCTACGTCGTTAGCTGGAAAATGTGAGTTCGCTTTAAATTTGGTGTATAGTTTTTGACCTACATCCGTAATTGCGGAATATATCGTAAGGAGAATATACGACATGTAACGTTAATTATTTCGTATTTATTATTTAGGAAGGTTTTGCATGTTTTTGAACACCAGCATTAGCTCTATATTAGCATCATGTGTGCCAAGGCATTGAAGCTGTTTGCCGGTTGGGATGTCAAAGTCAGGTCCAGTAAAAACTGATTCTTAAAGTTTGGGCGTCTTTAATGAAAAAGTTTGGGGCCTAAACTGATTTGATTAGCCTCGACAAGACTCAGCCTTCATTCTGAATGATGAAGGGTGAGTGTCGAGTCGAGGCTACCATTTGATACGATTTTATCCTAAGATTTTTGTCCCAGGGTCCCCCATAGCCCCGTTTGGTACTCCTGCTAGCTATGCTAATGCTAGCTACCCAGAAAGGGTCCCGTGTGCCTACATAGACTTGCATGCGACTTTCGCTCCCAAACTGTCTACATCAGCGATACCCACTATTTACAAGTGCCACAGAAACATTTCAAAGCCACCTACTTGAGAACAAGGGTTCATTGCTTCTCGACGTCGTGGTTAGAAAGCTCGACGCTGCTCATAAATGCCTCTTTTCATCCGAAGTCTGTGCATGGCCAGCTCGGCCAGGTGCATGGATGAAAATAAATTAGCTTCCTTTTGCTGAGGACCCCCTGGAACCCCCTCAAGGACCCCTGAGGGTCTCCTCTCTCCTGACCTCACTTTGTGAACCACTGCAGTAAAACATTCAGCGAGCATGGCAGGTGGAAGTTAAAATATGTTTATTTTCTCCTCCCTCAGAAAATGTCTGCAGCTAAACATAAGATGCGGGAGAAGAAGCTGAGAAATCAGCCGACGAGTGTACAGTATTCGTCTTCTCCCCTCATTGAGAAGAGCAGCCCACAGAATGGAGACACCCCGGTCTCCGGTACAGTACACTGCTTTCTTGTTTATCTGTTTTGGTCTATTATTTATCTGCATCGGTTTCTCTTGTTCTCCATCTGTCCCCATACACCAGATCGGCAATACGTCATGTTGTAGGCGGCTGCTGGCGGCATATGTTTCTGCCCCCCTTTTAGGGGGAAAACACAAGCCTCTCCCCGTTGACCTCAATGTAAAATAGCACTACCCCAAAAAATTATAGAAAAATAACAATCTCGTTTATCAATGACCCCAAAACACCATGACATGACAATATATTACAACTCGGCCGGCCACACAATGCACAAGATACATTGGAAATATTACTTTCCTTACTTTATCTAAAATCATGTAACTCATGACACGTCTCTGACCTAGTTCCGGTGTCCGCCTGTTGCTAATTTAGTCTTCCGACATTAAATGCTGTTGTAGTGGAGCCCAGCGTCGTTGTAGGCTACTTGGCTCAGGGCTGTAATGTAAATATGTGACATGAGTCACATGATTTTAGATGGGTCAAAGTAATATTTCCGGTGTATCTTGCGCATAATATATTGTCATGTCATGGTGTTTTGGGGTCATTAACACATTCACTGCCAACAGTTTATCCAATACAGTAGGTAGCTTCTGCCAAGGTTTTTTTTGAGGATTCTGGCTCATCTTTCAAGAGCCGAGGATTATTTTCTGCTAGGACTTTGTGAACACAAAATATCTCAAAAGAACTAATAGAATGTGTGCTTTCTCTGTCTAAAAGAGTTAGTTTTTATCATGTTCTGTTATGTAGGCATTAGCAGTTGAATACAGCATGGTTTCAGCGTCTGAGAAGGAAAGCTGAGATGAATGCATTTTTGTGAAATTCGATAGAACAGGCAGAACAGTCACTTGAACCATTTATTTTTGGCATCAGTGAGACATCAGACATCTAAACAATAGTTCTGAACAGTAATTTCCTCCAATATAACAGCACCCCCACCCCCTCTCCTGCAAACTCCTCCCTCTGTGGGTGTGTCTCTGGTGGCTCTGCAGCGTGTGTCACAGGCGAGTCTCTGCTGCCTGTCTGTGCTGCCTGGTGGCCGCTCGTCGGGCGAGTCTGGATCAGGCTCGCTCGTTTCTGGGGTTTCGGTTGTGAGCTGGGATGAAGCTGCGTGCGATAATTTCCTCCAATATAACAGCACCCCCCCACCCCCCTCTCCTGCAAACTCCTCCCTCCGTGGGTGTGTCTCTGGTGGCTCTGCAGCTTGTGTCACAGGCGAGTCTCTGCTGCCTGTCTGTGCTGCCTGGCGGCCGCTCGTCGGGCGAGTCTGGATCGGGCTCGCTCGTTTCTGGGGTTTCGGTTGTGAGCTGGGATGAAGCTGCGTGCGATTCTGGGCTTTCTGCTGCGTGTTTCAAAGTGTGTTGCACCCAGAGTCTATTTTTGGTGGCTCCCATATTTTTATAGGAGATGTAGGGGGCTTTGATCCACGTCCCACCGTCAAAAAAACATTTTTTTTTTTTGACGAGTTAACTCGTCCACGGCAGTCAACCGTTGGTTTCTGTTTGACGAGTTAACTCGTCCACGGCAGTGAACGTGTTAATAAACGAGATTGTTATTTTTCTATAATTGTTTTGGTAGTGCTATTATACATTGAAGTGAACGGGGAGAGGCTTGTGTTTTCTCCCTAAAAGGGGGCGGGGCCTAATTGCCGATCTGATGTATACCTTGTATTCCTTTAAATGGCCTCTCTCCCCTCTCTCTGCATTCAGTGTTTCAGAGGGATCAGCACATTTCAGCCTGTGCAGCCTGCCCTTTGTCAGTGTCCGTTTTCCCTGTCTCTTTCCTCTGGAGTCTGGCCCCATATTGCATGATTTTATTACATTTATCAGAAGGGTGTAAAGCTGAAGGCTAAAATTACCCAAAATATGAAAAAAAATCATACCACACAGGTATTAATTTAGGAGGGAAGAATACCCCCAAATACCACAGGAAAGCCAAAATTCCCATGGTAAATTATCCTAAAAACACACATACTCATTGTACTGCAACAAAACAGCTCAAGTATCACAGAAATGCAATGATGATTGCAATGATTCCCTTCAGTCAATTAGCAGAACGTATGGTACTAGTTCTTCTGGAACATGTGGTGCTTTACATAGGACTGTTTTTGTTGTCTGTAGAGTAGGGGTTGACCGATATGCTTTTTTCAGGGCCGATATCGGTAATCACCATTTCCATGTGTATGCTCAATGTAGTGGAGACTTGGGAACATTATCAAGACAGCCGTGGAGAGAAGGGTGTATTCCCAACTCTGGGTCATTTGCTTTGTTCCGATTTAGAGGCTTACCGTAAATTCCGGACTATAAGCCGCGGCTTTTTTCCCGTTTTTTGGCCTTTTTTGCCCCCTGTGGCTTATATAACGGTGCGTCTTATCTATGGATTTTTTCCAAAAAAAAAAAAAAATCTCTCTTTTTTAGCACTCTTTCTAACTATAAATCCACTTCTGTTTTAATTTCCTCTCTTGCCCTCTTTTAACAACATAACATAACATAACATAACACAACACAGGTAAGCAGAAAGAAAAAGACGAAGCAATCACGCCATGAATGAGGAAATGACTCACCTGCTGGAGGCTGGAGATACACGCTTGGGCTAAACTTTTACTCCGTGAAACACTATCGATTAAGTCCGACATCGCTCAGAGGTTTTGAGCAGCTTGAAAACAAGTTTGAAAACGTGCAGAAGTCCATCCACTCACTCACTAAAGAAACTAAGGCAACCGTGAACAGAGTTTATAATGCGGAAAAGCGCATCCGCGCACTGGAGGACAAAAACAACACAGTGAGTCCGAAAATGGATAAAATGCAAAATCGAAACCCTGCACACGCAGGTTGATGACTTAATCAGCAGGAGTAAAAGAAATAACATTCGCCTGATCAATGTAAAAGAGGAGCTGAGATTGGTGACATGGACGCTTTCGTGGCAAAATCCTGTGTTACATCCTGGACCTGAAGGAAGGCGAGAAACCACCAGAGGTGGACAGGGCACACCGGGCGCCTCGGCCACGTCCAGACCCCGGCCTGCCACCGAGGGCCATCTTCATCTGCCTACTCCGCTGGCCCGACCGTCAACTCATCCTCCAGGCTGCGGGGAAGAAGCCCCTCACCTGGGAGGGTACGCGCTTTTTCGTCCGGCAGGACCTCTCCGCGTTGGTGCAACAGAAACGCGCAACATACAACAGCATCATCGAGTCAATGGATATCGCTTTGGCGTACTGTACCCAGCGAGACTCGTCATAACCAGACCGGACTATCTTTAGCACTCTTTCTAACTATAAATCCACTTCTGTTTTAATTTCCTCTCTTGCCCTCTTTTCACCACACCGCGGACACTGTGTGCCCAGCGGCGGAACAAGAGCTCAAAGTGAAACTGCCGAATATCTTTTGAGTTGGACTGGTCAATAGTACTGTGAGTAACTAAAATAAAAAAATAAAAAACGGAATTCTCTCTTCTTTAGCACTCTTTCTAACTATAAATCCACTTCTGTTTTAATTTCCTCTCTTGCCCTCTTTTCACCACACCGCGGACACTGTGTGCACTGTAAAAAAAACAAAAAATACCACAATGTGTGATTTTGTCTGGGGATTAGTGACCTGACTTTTGTTTTGTTGAAATGTTAATAAATGGGAGCTTCCCCAAACAGCCATCTCTTTCCCGACAATCCCCTCTGTGCACGAAGCCTTACATATGGTAATTAAACATCAAAACACCCGCGGCTTATAGACCGGTGCGGCTTATAGAAGAAAAAAATAGTCACCTTTGAAGGTGCGGCTTATAGACCGGTGCGTCTTATAGTCCGGAATTTACGGTAATTGATAGCCTACAATTGTTGCATTTGTAGTACTGTAGCAATGTGGGGTTTAGGGTAAACATGGGATTATCTTGACGACGGGTATAGTTACAGGGGTGTTATAGTTGAGATGAGATGAGATGAGATGAACTTTATTGTCCCCGAGGGGAAAATTGTCTTGGGCATAGATAGTGCCATACACAGCCACATATTGCAAGTACATAGAGGTTTTGACACGATACATACAACAGACAGAAAAAACATACAGAACATACAGTGTAGTCCCTGACTGACATGCACACTAAACTTCCACTGGGAAGTTGTGCAAGCGGTGTAGTATAAAAATAAAAGACAGTTGCTATTTCCTACGGCACTTGAACGCGCTATAGACGGGCGTGAGGCACGTGAAGAGGACACTGAGTCACATGTGGATGTTCTCTCGCCGGGGATTGGTAGAGCAGGGGGAAGCCATTTTGTCTGTCTGGAACGTTGTGCTGATGTTTAGAACGAACAAGCTAACGGAAAAGAGAGGGTGGGAATTGCTCCATGATTTAGTGGCTGTAGGTCAAAGCCATAACAGTGACCTGGTACTGAAATAAATGCACAGATTGCAAGTCGATCTACGCCTCCTTCTTCCGTGATCACGGTCAGAGTGTGGATCATTACAGTACCTTGGTTCGTTTGTGTTAACACAAACTAGGCTAATAGCCTCCCGGGATGGAAAACATAATTCCCAGAGATTTTATATGATTATAAGAATGCATTTTGTTACATTGTAGGCTATGTCGGGCATGCGCCATGCGAGGAGAGAGAGAGAAAGAAAGAGGGGGGGATCGAGAGAGAGAGAGGGATAAAGTTTATTTATTTATTCATGTATGTATTTATTTAGGCTATCTATCTGGAATTTGGAGATAGAAGATCAAAGACCCTCACAACTTCTGCTATTACTATCACAGAGATTTCAGAGGCTTACGCATATGAACACCTGTCCTGTCATGAATAAAATATGAATAAATAATTTAATAGCCTACGGACATTGCGAGGAAGACAGACATGCAATCAGTCTGATTGTCTGAATCTTATCACAAAGAAGGCTGGCTCTGATTACCATGACTTGTTTTCATTTATTTAATGGAGACCAGAGGTAATTAGTTGGTCGAGTTCAAACTGCTGATGTGATGATCCCCCGAAAATCCCCCAAAGTTTATCCATGCAAACACACAAGTCGCCAAAACAGGATCTGAAGAATGAAGATGTTTTTTTTAAACGATAAAAATGCTCACTCTTCAGGCCATTACGCTCAGCGCAGCTGATTACAGCTACTGGTGTATCCGAAAATGCGCACTGTTGAAGTTGTGTCGGATCACGTTCTCACCACAAATTAACCCAGACAGACAGAGAACAGCTCCACTCTAGAAATGCCTGGGGAAATGTATTTTGTGGATGCTACGGTTTGCTTTGCGACAACCCTTGCCATGTGGAGCTATGCTACTGAAGAAGACGTAATTAAACTAGTGCCCTGCTAGCAATAGCCTATCTGCCCACCGCTCCAGTCTGTCCAGTCCACTCGCTCCGACTAGGGATGTTCATCAATTATCGAAAATCGATAATCGATCGTTAAGGATTGGAATCGATGCTGTGGCATTTGGATCGATTTTTTAATTATTTAAAAAAAAAAAAAAAAAAAAATTTTTTTTTTTTGGACTAGGTTTGGGTGGAATTCGTTACTCCTCGCCCCACTCCATTGCACAGCCGACTAACGTGAGGTGGAGCTTCATATAGTCTCTAGTTTTCTGGCTGGGCACGGGCCTTTGTGCCAACAAAACTGTTTTAAACATGGGAAATTCACACCGGCATGCGCCGGGGACAGCAGTGTTGGAGAGGAGACACATTGAAATAAAGAGTTCATTGAGGAGAACACGTTGTCTTTCGTATTTTCTGCCATAGGCATTCATTTTGTAAAAAAAAAAAAAAATTGAAAATATTGAAAATTTTCTGAAGTATTAATAAAATCGATAATCGATAATTGATCGTTAATTCTCACCGATTATCGATTTTGGAAATTTTTCAAAATGAACATCCCTAGCTCCGACACAAGCACACTGAGGCACACATGCAGCCGAGAGCTACTGAAAGAAGGCAGGGAGGATTTCATCTGAGAAGCACTCTGATAGGCTATTACTCAATGTGTAACCAATCAGATAGCGTTGTGGGTGGGACATTACTTCAGCAGCACAGAACTGACACAGAGGCTGCTGGAGCTGCATCAGAGCCAAAGTAACGCATTTTTTAATAAAATTATTATATCGGCAAACGGCCAATGAAAATGCCGATACAGATAATCGGCAAAATGCTGAATATCAACGTCAATAATCGGCCATGCGGATAATCAGTCGATCCCTACTGTAGAGCTGCAACGATCAAGTCGATCGACAGAAACAGGACAACTATTTTGATCATCGTTTTGAGTAAATTTTAAAGAAAAAAAGTAAAAATTCTCTGATTCCAGCTTGTTAAATGTGAATATTTATTGGTTCGTTTACTCCTCTCTATGACAGTAAACTGAATGTCTTTGGGTTGTGGACAAAACAAGACATTTGAGGACGTCATCTTGGGCTTTGGGAAGCACTGAACAAAATTTTTCACCATTATCTGACATTTTATAGACCAAACAACTAATCGATTAATCGAGACAAGATATTGACAGATTAATCAATAATGAAAAAATAATCATTAGTTGCAGACATAGTTGCACTTCACTAACGGGATTCTGGGCCAAAATATTTGATTGGTACTCTAAGGCCTACAAAATAACCCTTCAGCCGGAGGCAGAACTCGCCATCTTCGGCTGCTCAGAGTCCTCTCTGAACTTCCCTAGAGCTGTGCAACAGTCTCTGACACAGGGGACAACTGTTGCCAAGAAACTCATTCTGAAGGAATGGAAGTCCCCCTATTCACCTTCGTTTCAATTGTGGCTATTTGGGACCCGTTTCTGGCCTACCTTGATGAGGTTAGGGGTGATGGGTGACTCGCCTGGCTGGTTTCTCATGGACCCCTTGCGTGGGATCCCTTGCACAATATCGTTTATAAACAAATAGGTGCCTTGGGCGGCTGGTAGCACCACGTTGTAGTGTTGAATGTTATATATATATATATATATATATATATATATATATATATATATATATATATATATATATATACGGTATATATATATATATATATCTTTTTTTTTTCTTTTTTCTCCATGTGTCCTGTTCCTGTATTGTTCAGAAAAATCTAAAATAAAATATTGGGGGGGAAAAGTTGCAGACCTAGTTGTCTGGTTTCCCTACAACCCATTGTTAAAATGATAATCTGGATGACAAAGTAATTCTCTTCCTAAAGGTCGCAGTGAGGACAGTCCATCTACACCGAAGCAGAGGAACCCTCCCCGTCAGGGTGGATGGGTCCGTGGACACCAGAAAGATGGTGGGGGCTATGCCAAGGAGATGCCAAAGTACATCACTGGTAAAGGCACACTCTTACTAATACATAATGCAGAGATAAATCACTGTAGTTTAATAACTTTTGTATTGATTGATTACATAAATGAATGCAATACTTCCTGTGTGTGATTGCCCAATAAGAAAACATGATAGCTTGGGATATATGTTTCAACCTTCTAGTAAACAATTAGTGTAATTCAATTGATGATCAGCAATAAGGCATGAGTGGAAGCAACCCATTATCAAATTGTTTATCAGAGACAAATGCAGTGTCACTGTCAGATTAGACTATTAAAATTCAGTCCCACTACCTCCCTTCCCCACCTGACCCGAACCAGGCGTAGCATTTGCCAAGGCCAGGGCAGCGGAGGTGAGAACCATGCTGCATGCCGCCACCAAGATCACGGGCAGCTGCCATGTGTTCGGAGCCATGCCCAAACACATGAGGAGGAGGGCCATGAGCCACAACACCAAGAGGCTGCCCTGCAGGCTGAGGGATGTCGCCAACAGGATGGTAAACATCAGGACGCATGCATGAATGAGTACACACTCGTCACACACCTTTTCTCTCAGATGCCTCTTTCACCGATGGTCTCTACCTTCCTATTTTATATTATTTCCCATGACACCCCCAGTGACATTTGTCTTGTCCGCCTCCTCCTCCAGCGGGATAAGCACCTCGAGGCCGGCCAGAAGAAGAAGGAACAGGCCAAGAGCAAGAGCCGTAAGGCTCGCCGCCGCCATGGCAATCTGCTG
Source organism: Poromitra crassiceps (assembly GCF_964638095.1). NCBI lineage: Eukaryota > Metazoa > Chordata > Actinopteri > Beryciformes > Melamphaidae > Poromitra > Poromitra crassiceps. The sequence goes on along the minus strand of NC_139623.1, from coordinate 94,901,133 downwards.
CTGGAGTTCAACCGGCGCCAGAGGAAGAACATGTGGCTTGAGACACACATTTGGCACGCCAAGCGTTTCCACATGCTGAAAAAGTGGGGCTACTGCCTCGGGGACAGACCCACCTTTAAATGCTACCGCACCTGTTACAGGGCCATGAGCAGCCACTGCCTGCTGCAGGTACAGGATGGGATCATACAGAAAGAGAGTGTGATTCATGAAACATTCAATCGTGTAAAAACATTCAGAAAGTTGTAGATGGGATATGTAAGTAACATACAGTTGTTGAAGAAAAGTTCTTGAGTCAGAGGTTTGTATTGCTTGAATATATATTTATTAAAGTCAGAGGGCCCTATCGTCGCAAAAGCGGTAATTTAGCGTTTGCGCTGGTTTAACGATGCGTGCAATGCAAATTGGGGGCGTGCACAAGAGCCTGCCTGTTATAATTCTACTGGACATAGGCGTGCCACATGCCAAACCAGGCGTTTCGGCACAAAAATGGGGGGATAGATGGCATTCACCCATCGTCAGCATGTGCGCAATTACTTTGAGCTACGAGCTTTGAAAAGCACCTCTTACACGCTAAAATACCCCGCTGCGCTTGACCACACCATAATCTCTGTGCAGTGCAGAGTAATTCCTTTTGGATATGTCATTATGCACGGATGTGCCACGCAAGGACATCAAATTCTGCTGCTAAAATTGGGTATTAGCAGATAATTCAGTGAGGCAATCAACTATAACTCACTGAGAAACTTTTATCACATCGCAAAGAGGGAAATTAATTGAGAAAACTTGTTGGACAATCTACATTGTAGCCTACTTGCAATAGGCTATTCACTTTCACCTATCCCATAACCCGGAGGGTCGTTGGCACCACAGACGATCTGTCAACAAGCTCTCTCCATCTCGCGCTGTCCTCGGCACGAGTGAGTCCACTCTAAATCCTTCCATATTTTCTTTTGTCTCCGCCGTTTCCCCACTGCAAACATGTTTCTATTTCCCAGTCAACAAAAGAACTGCAAACAAATTGCATCAATTCACAGATGTTTTTAACAGGTATATGATGTGCTGTTATTGTGAGATATAGGTATATAAATATATATATCTAAATTACGCATGGAGAGAATTACACCATATTGCATGCCTCGTGCAAACACAGTGATTGCGAGACGGGAATCTGATTGGTTTGATTGATGTAATGCCCAGGCAATTGCCTGGCCACACCTGTGAATAATTCTGGTGTTTAAGACCCCCCAAATCCAGTTTGCGCTGGCATTTTGGGCCGCAGATATCTTGGCACGGCTCTAATTTGCACCTGCGGCATGTGTTTTAACTTGGAAAACAGCGAGGTCACGTCTACCCAGACAATTATATCATTTTTAAACAGTTAAGTTTCTGTATAAATCATTACAATATGCTCCCGTGAGGTGGTGATGCGTTGCGCGCCGGCCGGGCGGGGGTGCAAAACTCGGCATAACACCTGGACACTTGCGTGCCAGAGTCTCATGAGAGGAAGAGATGCATTCAGCAGCAGGCTTCATTACAATTCTTCAAAGAAGGAGAGATTTGAACTAGCCTTTAAGGCTCTCTCAAGGACGTACAGAATGTGCTGACATCGGAACTAGTTAGAAGCAGACAAAAAGACAAAACATGTTATGTCTGACAGAGGCATCTGGCATATTAAGTTGAAGGTTACTTGTCATCCTGAATAGTACATTCACAGAGGGAGACCCCCAGTTCAGCTGTTAAATCTTCTGTCAACATTATTACATTTACTTTATCACATTAGGATTGTAATTTAAGGCATCTAATATTGAAATATCTCCATACAGGACCTTTCATACTACTGCTGCATAGAGCTACAGGGGGAGGAAGACAAGCTACTAGCTTCTCTGTCACAGCTGACCAGCAAGGAGGCGGGTGAGAAAATGGCCTAATCCCACCACAGATACTCGGGATACGTCTTTCTTCACTATCCCCTCAAAAATGCTGGACCAGTATTTTACTATTTTAGAACTATTTTCTCCCTCTGATTCGTTGTGTTTCCAGGTCCTACATTTGCTGCAGCACTGTCCTTGGCAGGGCGAAGGCAGGGCAGTGTGGTGGTGTACAGAGCAGGACAGTACCCCACTCAGCCCCTGGGCCCTGTCACTTTCCTCTGGAGACCCCGCCCACAGGCCTCAGCCCACAGACAGCTGTGGATCTGGGCTCATCCCACTCTCAAACAGGTACAACATGTTTTTAAAGCAACTGAAATTGAAAATGTAGTATTCTGCTTTACTATCCAGAAATTGATTGTAAAATTAATTTGGGGGGAGAAGATTGAATTTTTAAAATATTTTCAAGTTATCACAATTGATATTGGTAATCATTAGGAACACAAGGTCAGCAGTACTCGTAACTCCAGAAACGGTGTGCTTCTTCCAGGACCTTCTCTGTGAGTTGCAAAGTGTGTGCCAGTGTTGTGAGGCTGTTCTCCCAACAGTTGCTCCGGTGGTCACGCCTGCAGAGCTCGTTCCCTCTGTAGAGTCAGAACTAAAGGCTGAAAACCCCCCTGAGGCCAAGCAGACGCCCGGGACCAAGAGGAAGCGTAGCTGTAAGGATGCCGATGGACCTCCAGCCAAGAAGATCCTGGGTGATGGAACCAGATCTCCCACCACCCCTGTTACCTGGAAGTCCAGCTCAACTGGAATAGTTATAACGTTAGTCAAGTGTCTGAAATTGTTTTGGATGCCAACTGAGCCAGCTTGGCCTGAGTTAATACTTTCCATTGCATATATTGCACTAAAAACCTTTATTTACAAGTTGTGTATTTCATTCCTGGTTCTTTGCAGTGATCTCACGATGGAGATTGTACGCTATCGTCTGATTGGACCACAGTCCCATTCTGTTCTGACAGAAACGTTGGAAGCCGCCACAGACTGTGATGTAAGAATTATGCTGTTATCAACATGGAAAGCACAGAGCCACTGAATTACCGTATTTTAATGTCTAACACTGACGGACTGTTTTCTGTGTGACTGAAATATCTTAATATCTAACACTGACAGACTGTTTTCTGTGTGACTGAAATATCTTAATATCTAACACTGACACTGTTTTCTGTCTGATATTAGGCAATGAGCAAATCCCAGCCATCCTGCCTTTGGTGGCCTGAACACTGCAAAGATGAGAGCAAGATGAGCCTCCATAGACAACAGGCTGATGCTTTTCACATACTGAAAGGTTGGTTGCTTATTCTTTATTCCTCAGCTTGAATCAAAGCATTATCGTAAAATAATTATGATAATCTTTTTTCCTGTATGCATGTTAGAGCTGTGCATCTTCACTGATCTCACGATTCGATACGATTCGATTATACAAGTCTACGATTCGATTCGATTCGATTATACGATGCATCTCGATGCATCGCGATGCATCTTAAATCGATGCATCACTTTTTCCGCAATACATGATTTATTTTTTCTCACTTTCTTTTTTCTCACTGTGTGGCTACTTTTAAAATAAATGTGCATTTGGAATTGCATTGTATTATGATCCATAATTAAAATAAACAACTGCATGTACTTACATTCTATTTTATTTGATTATAAAAAAAATAAAAAAATTAAATAATCGATTTTTGATATTTGTTAATCGATTCAGAATCGTCCTATTAAGCATCGCGATGCATCTCTGAATCGATTATTTTCGGCAGCTCTAATGCATGTACAGTACCTGTTTGTCTATCTAACATGCCTGTGTCTTCTCTCCAGGCATCTATTCCACAGGAGAGGTAGCCTCAGGCACAGTGCTGGGTCTGACAGTAGATGATCCCAGGCTGACTCTACCAAAAAAGATGGGCAAAGCATTGTCCAATGTGAAGCAGGCACAAGGTAACATCTGACCTAGCAGACAGTGGGCAGATATAAACTAAAGGAAAAATCATAAATGGTCTTCTCAGAAGTTTCTCACACAACAATTATCTTTTCATAGCCTGGCTCCAGACCTTCGAAGCTACGCCCACTCCACAGTTGTGGATTTGGCTCTTCTTGGTCTGGCATCGCCATGTGCAAACAATATTTCCCCCGGTTGAAAATCCAATCACGGGCGCTGATTGGCTAACGTGGTTGTCAGTCATGCACAACAGAAACAGACACAGCTGTGGCCAAAGCAGATTGTCTGAAGCAGCAGTTTAACACACAACCTGCCGCGCCGACTTGGTACTTTTCGTTTTAACGGACGTCTTATTAGTTACTGCAGTGTACGATAAGATGTTCGTTAAAACGAAAAGTACAAAGTCAGCCGACTTTAGCTGCTTAATGTGGAGATGCTGGCTAGCATTAGCTAGCTACGTTAGCTTGCCCTGCTGTGCCAGTCGGTTGCCTCGGGAAGAGCCTTGGTCTCTAGTGATTGGTTAGAGAAGACCGAAGCCCGCTGCCTCATAGAAATGCTCTGAAGTGACCGCAATCTCAGACCAGAAGAGGAAATGAGTTTATGAGTTGACGATGAAGTCTGAATATCAGGCTAATCTTTTCATATAATATTTTCAATGTTTCCCAAAGTTTCGTTCTCTGCTCTCCCCCTCACTAGATGACTGATGTGCAGTCATCTAGTGTGAAAACCTAGCTAAGTTAACATGCAGTACTTGATATGTCTGGAGAAACCTGGCCATTAAATAAGAAAACAAAAGTGTTTTAGTTTGAACACAGAATCAGTGTGTTGTTTCAGGTGCTGAGGCTGTTTGAATGAGTACTCATCTGGTTCTGTGCTCCTTGGGAGCCTCTGCCTGGCCATGCAGATGTCCCAGGTTCGAATCCTGGCAGGACCCTGTACTCAAAACACGCCTTCAGTGTCAGACAACACTGCTGATTATGAGGGGGAGTGTTGCTTTCCAATACAATACAATCCGGTGGGGCAAAGGGAAACTCAGTCAGGATGAATTTCCCCATGGGGATAAATAAAGGATAACTTAACTTATCTAACAAACCCAAAAACTGATTAAAATGCCCTTTCAGCACAATAACACCCACACTGCAGTGACACATCTTTAACACGTTCACTGCCAATGACGAGTTGACTCGTCAAACACAATCCAACCGTTCACTGCCAATGACGAGTTGACTCGTCAAAAAAAAAAAAATTTTTTTTTTGACGGTGCTACGTGGATCAATGTCCCCCACGTCTCCTATAAAAATATTGGAAGTATTGAATGTGTATAATCTATTTTACCAACCAACTAAGTGGCGACAGTGCTCTCCCGACAGAGAGAAAGCCAACCAAAAACAGCCGCGGGAGCAAGCCATTCTCAAGGAAATGGCTTGGCGATTTTACAGTCATCAGTCACCAGACTCGCCCGAGAGCGGCCGCGCCAGCAGCAGCACACCGAGAGCGGAGAGCGGTGCTGGCGTGGGGGATTGCAAATTTGAATAATAGATTATGGGTGAAACACACTTTGAAACACCCGCAGAAAGGCCAGAATCGCACGCATTCCGAAAACCCAGAAACGAACGAGCCTCATTCTCATACTGTAGGCGAAAACGCTTTCACGCTGCTGCACACAGGCGCACAACGGTGGGGGGTTCCAAAAATAGACTGGGTGGGCAGCATAAAGCCTAGAATCGCACAAAGCTTCATCAAAGCTCTCAACCGAAAATCCAAGAAACGATTGAGTCCCATCCACAGTCCACACTCGCCACACTCGCCGACGAGGGGCCGCCAGAGAGGGAGGCTGCTCACTGCTCAGACAGGCAGGAGAAACTGGCTTGTGACAAACGCCACCAGACACGCCCACGGAGGGAGGAGTTTAAAGGAGAGGGTGTTCAGAACTATATTGTTCAGATGTCTGATCTCTCACTGATGCCAAAAATAAATGGTTAAAGTGACTGTTCTGCCTGTTTGATTGAATTTCACAAAACTGCGATTATCTCAGCTTCCTGTCTCAGACGCTGAAACCATGCTGTACTCAACGGCTAATATCTACATAACTACTAACTCTACAAACTAACTCTTTTAGACAGAGAAAGCACACATTCTATTAGTACTTTTGTGAACTTCGTGTTCACAAAGTCCAAGCAGAAAATTATCCTCGGCTCTTGTAAAATGAGCCAGAATCCTCAAAAAACGGCTTGGCAGAAGCTACCTACAGTAAAAACAAATGGCTGGCAGTGAATGTGTTAAAAAGCTGTGATCGAACAATTATCACATTTCATTTATAATAGTCCATTTGAAACTTACCATTGCACACACTTACACTTATTTACTTGGCTGGTTGCCAGGTTTCCAAAGTGTCCTGGTGATATTGGAAAAAGAAGAAGAAAAAAGATTTCGCTACTTCAACTTAAAAGCGTTTGTGTTTAGCATGTTGGAACACTCGCATCCAAAATAATTTGTGTTTATAAATTTAAAATCAACCATAAACAAACTACAGTGGATTTTCCTTGCGTTTCGTAAGTAATTCGATCAGAATAAATTGGCATTATAGCAAAACCTAGGAAAATAAGGCTCAGGTTGAATTACGTTTATAATTTGTGTTATAATTGGGATTACAACACATGCAGAGAAGGAATTGGTGACATCTAGTTCACAAGACACTGAATAACTCACGTTTACCCGCCTTTCTAGGCTATAGTAAATATTATCAAACTGTAGTAAGGTATATGACAACGGGGTCCTTTTTTAAGGGAACAAAAATGCTTATTTTTTTATTTTATTTTATATATTATAATTATATTGGTGCAAATGTGTAGCTTTAGAGTGATCATTACCACAGTGTACCCAGCTTTATTATACCCACCTTATTTATCACTACATCACTGCTAGGCTTTACTGACAATTCTGATGGTGTCAGGTAAGCTTTAAATCACACAAAAAATTACAGTAAATTCTCCTCTCCTCCTCTTCAAGCAGCATTGTACACACAGTCCCTTTGGAACTCTCTCCCAGCCGATATCCGCAATGCCCCATCACTGGCTTCCTTCAAAACTCTACTCAAAACCCACCTGTTCAACACAGCCTTCCACAACTAGTCTTTTCTGTTCTTTGTTGTTCTTTGTTGTCATCTCTGTGTGTTCATCATCTTTTTGTGCTCTGTGAAGCGCCTTGGGTTCCTTGAAAGGCGCTATATAAATCTAAGCTATTAAGTCTTCCTCCTCACTCCACTCTTACTTCTTAGTGGCTGAAGCCTGACACAGAGGCTAGTGATACAGGAGCGTGCCATGTGTGCTGTGTGTCTCTTTCCAGAGGTGGATGAGGAGAAGAGGAAGGAGCTGGTGTTGCGCGGGGTGCCAGAACACTGTTGTCAAAGTTTCCTGTGGGAGCAGTCTGTCCGTGACAATGTCACCCACAACAAGATATCAGAGCAGGTAGGTACCTCATCATGAAGTTACTACCAGATGTCGCACATCATAAATAATCGTACCTCTAGTTTTTCACTCTCCGTGTACTGTATATATTTTTGTATTTGGGTTTTTTGAAGACTGGGCAGGACAGGAATCTCTTGGATACAGTTGTGCTTTAAATAAAGAAGTAATTCACCAACAAACTGTTACTGAACAAACAAATAAATAAAGTGTGCAAGGAAAATAACATTTCACTGCAACTTTTATGGACTGTTTTTATGTAGCTGTGGTCACTCAGCGAGGTGAACCATCATAATTTAATTGGTGGATGACACAGACACACCGATATCCACTTTTTGATAAAAGGCCAATATTGACAACCCTATTGGTCTAATCCTAATCTGTACCCATGTATGTCTGAAAGCACAGTGGTTCTTAGATGCCATCTCCTCTACAGGAGTTGAACCGCATGAGGAGCGAGGTCCTGGTGCCAGGCTCCAGGCTGAGCCCCACTCCTCTGCAGGGTCGAGTGCCCCTCCTGCTGGTTCACCAGCCTGGGAAGCAAGTGGGACAGGAGATGAGCTCCTGGGGCGCTGGATGGGACCTGCTGCTCCCCAAGGGCTGGGGCATGGCCTTCTGGGTCCCTCTGGTAGGTAGCAGGGACAGATTGTTGTCTGGTGATGTTTAAGGGACTATCTTTCAGGATTTCTCTGCTTGACTGGAAATGTATGGAAAGTGAACTTGATCATATCTTCTCATCTCATATAGTGGTGTAGCCATAATCATTTCCTAAATTGTGATATTTGCTCTTATGGACAGCAATAATAAATTTGACTGACCGGGGACGAAAAACACGTTGCTTGAGATTGACCGCACAAATTATTTGCCAAAGTTGCAATATTTAAACTCGAGCAAATGAGGTGAATTTCGCATCATTTCACGCTGTGAAATTTCACTTCGTTCACGCTGCCCAGGGTGTGCTTGCGCATTTGCATTGACTTTGTATGTAATCTCGCCGCTCAAATTTGCGAATTCGCCCCTGGTCTGAATGCAGTTAGAGATGTGGCCTGGTATATATGGCCCAGTATACATCACACTGAACACCAAGCTGAATGCAGTTAGAGATGTGGCCTGGTATATATGGCCCAGTATACATCACACTGAACACCAAGCAAAATCTCCAAACCAGTCTGAAGATTAAAGTAGAATTCCATTTTTTTTACACCCTGGACCTTATTTCCAGCTTTAAATATGACGTTTAAGTCACCCTGACAACTTCGGTTTGATTAGCATCAGCAGTAGGGATGGGCATTTTAAGCAATTTAAACACTCGAGTACTCTCCTTCTATTATGAACGAGTACTCGGGTACTAGAGCTGTGCATCTTCACTGATCTCACGATTCGATACGATTCGATTATACAAGTCAACGATTCGATTCGATTCGATTATACGATGCATCTCGATGCATCTCCGATGCATCTCGATGCATCACGATGCATCTTAAATCGAGGCATCACTTTTTCCGCAATACATGATTTATTTTTTCTCACTTTCTTTTTTCTCACTGTGTGGCTACTTTTAAAATAAAAGTGCATTTGGAATTGCATTGTATTATGATCCATAATTAAAATAAACAACTGCATGTACTTAGTACATTCTATTTTATTTGATTATTAAATTTTTTTTTTTTTTTTTTTTTTTTTTAATAATCGATTTTTGATATTTGTTAATCGATTCAGAATCGTCCTATTAAGCATCGCGATGCATCTCTGAATCGATTATTTTCGACAGCTCTATCGGGTACTCGCGCGCGCGGGGGGGGGGGGTCTGTGTGATTACTATGGTAATGACGGAGCAGGGGTAATCTGCTGTGTATAGGGCTGTTCACACATAACGTTTGCATTTTTGCATGGAAAAAGCGCTACCTGGAGCATTTTTTGTGAGGACACCGGAAGAAGCACCCATATTTCACGTAAGAAATCATGGCAGCTAGAAATAAGGTGGATAGGCTAAGCAGCGGGAGACATTCTAAAAGATCATAATCAGGTGAAAACAAACATAGCATACACCAGCATATTTAAAATAAGAGAGGCATCGATAAAAGGAAAGACGTGGGCTAGGGTGCATCAAATTGTAATGCAAAAATTTAATCTCAACATGTCAATCTGGCTGGGGTTGCATTTTGTTCTGACACATACAATGATTTGGGAAAATTCATTGAGATTTAAAAATGAAACAGCATGTGAAAAATATGAAAATGGGCCTTTTGGGGTGTTTTCCTAGATAACATGTCAAGGCAATTTCAAAAACTGCAAGAAATTGTTTTTGAGAACATTTATTTTGAACAGAACAACATTTATTTATTCAAGAACTAAATGTTAATGATAACAACATTGAAATTGTTTTTCGAACATGTCTCACGCTGATCCAGCTTGCGCTTGCGGTGGCGATGATTTGTCTGTTTTTAGCAGGGCACCAGACTAACTTTTTACCTTGGTGCACCTTACTTTTTAATTTAGGTACACCAAAAATTTTACACCGGCTCTTTTGCCGACGCAAAATAAATTTTAAGCGTTACCTTTTTTTTGTCAGTAACCACATTGGTAAATCTTAACACATTGTGTAAATGACTGTAAACAGGAATAAAGCTGCCACACTGTTACCCGAGAGCAGCGAATGCCTTTTTTGTTGAATTTTTTCTTTTTCTTCTTTTTTTGATCTGTGTAACACATTCAGCTCAACAGCCTAAACCCAGGTTTCAGATAGTGCTCATTATCAATACTCCACATTAAAACTGAAAATGATCATGAAAAAATAAAACAGAATAATAAATAATAAGAGATTCTATAGTCAGGGCCCTACAAGACATGCAACAAATTGTAATAGTTATATTAAGATTGATTCAATCGATCTGAATAGCTTAACCCTTGTACCCTGATCATGAATTTTTACCACTTTATCACTGGTCCATCTGATGGACCTTAAAGGGGTACTGACCCCCCCCAGATTTCTTGCAAAACGGTATTCTACTTGATTTGAGAACTCTGCAGGCAAGATGGCCGCCTATACTCCCTTCTTTAGCTGGCAGAATTCCTCCCCCATAAACTAACATAACTTGGCCAATAAGTATGTAACATACAAAATAAAACAAACCTTAATGTCTTAATTTGATGTAGAAGGCAGAGGACATGTAACTGTTTAGTTAAACTTGCATTCCAGGAATATTGTATTTACTGCGCTGCTCTAAACATAACGTAAATGGCTCGAGACTGTTTCGTCCTGAAACCCACTCGCTTTGCGCCAGAACACAATCGATTTGGGGTGGAACACGCCAGGATTGGCCAACGCCAGTGCCCAGAACTGTCAAATCAAATTATCGACAGAGACGCTATGGCCCGCCTCCCAGTATTTTCAGTGTATCAGAGATAGAGAACGATAAATGATAAATACAGCCGACAACAAACTAACGCTGGTGATCCGTATGGAAACAGTGTTATCGAAATGGTTAAAAGTTATATCAATTTGGTCATTCAGTGGCGTTTTACTGCCATGTAACATAACTAACTAGTGGCTAATATTAGCCACAGTAGGCGATTACCCATGGATGCATTGCTCTTCAAGGGCTTGCGCCGCGTGAACTACAGTAATAATCACATGGGGGGAAAAAAACTATTTTGCACATGAGTGGGGCACGCGCAAATACCAACGTGACGTCACGATGTACCAAATCTCCCATTCATTTCAGGGGACAAATAAAAGCAGGTTTGAACCCATAGGGGGAACTTATGCTGCTGAAAATGATACAAATGGTACAATGGTAACAGTTTGGTCTCAAATGTGGAAATTTTGACCAGAATTCTTCACACAACACCCCCAAAGTCATATATATTGGTTAAAAGCGGAAAAAAGTGTTTTGGGGGTAAGTTACACTTTAACATTTATAATGTATTAATTTATGAATATTAATTTTAATGTTTTAATTTTTTATTGTTTATAATTCATTGGTAACTTCATTCCTAATACCTCATACCAACATTTCATACCTATTAGAATTTTAACCCCTCAAATGCCAGTGTACAGTAAGTACAGTAAAAATAAAAAAGTACAGAAAAAATACAAAAAGTGAATTATTTTCCTTCCCATGAAGTCAAACTGCCTCGGAGCGGCCGGAGGGCAGGCCGAGGGGCGTTCTCGTGGGCGGGCCGGTTAGTTGGGGCCGGCGCCGGAGAATGACGGCTCTTTCCCTGAGGCCTCGCAGAGGGCTGTTTTCCCCCGGTTGCCTGAAAAGTGGACACCGCATCTTGGAGTTTTGGCCCAAATAACCCTGATGGGGTAATGGGGCCGTCCAACAGTGTTTTGCGGACAGCTGGAGGGATTCTGTGGGAAGGCCCGAGACCAGACCATAACATGGGAGGAGTTGACGGTGGAAGCCTGAGCCAGTTGCAGGACTGCCGTCATCATCTTGCCCACGTTGGTAGCCACCTCGAGGGGAACGCCAGTACCCTCGTCGAACACCAGCGCAGAAGAAGCGGTGCCCGAAGAAGACAGCCCTGGGGGGGAGGATGGCGGCCAGGCTGGGCTCGAGTGCAGGCACCGGTGGAAAGCAGTGATCTGTCTCGCCTGCCACTCTCATGATGTCAGCCCAACGAGTCTTCTGCATGTTGGGCTCCGCGTAGACAGATTCTTTGAGCTGTTTGAGCTCACTGATGCTGGGGCCAGAGTGGTGGGTTTTTGACCGTGGGCACAGCATAGAAATCGCCGGTAAGCAGACTTCAGCCGGGGACCGTGGGCTGCCGGTGGGAGCATAATCTTATTCAGATTAGCCGCCATCGTGGAAATGGCAAAACCTCGCCGAGTGCCAGGCTTCCTGATGTGGAAGGGGGAGCTCGGGGGGAGGCAGAAGCCAAGGAGGAGCCATCATCATCATCATCATTCATTGTAGCCGTAGTGGGTGTGGAGTCTACTCGCCGGCAGAGATCCTCGTAGGGGAGCACCCTACAGTGAGGACAGTCTTGCCCGGGAAGCGCGAGCCCCATGTAGCAATGCCCGAGACAGTGGATCGAAATCGGGCGGACGCCGCAGAGTGGGAACCCACCGCCGGCTACACCGCGCCACTCATCTTCTTGCTGGTTCATCCTGAAGCGTAGTTTCTAAAAGTCTTGTCTTCGCAGAATCGTGAAAATAATGGGAGGTGATATGAAGGTGAACGCTGCTTATATACGCAGTGCCGTCCTAACTATGTGGACCTGAAGGTGCAATGCGGACGTGATTGAACAACACCCGTGGGTGGGTCAGTAGCTAATGGCGCCAAATATGAAAAGTCTTCAGTCTATCGCTCATGCAAGGATATCCATCCAATAGCGAAGCCCAAAAGGGCAGAGCTAAACAAAAATGAATAATCTATTTTTATTAGTACATTGTGAATAAAATATTACATTCATGATGATAGGTTAATAATTTAGTACTGCAAAAAAATCCCTAGTGTTAATTTTTTTAGGGCCCCTGTCAGTCAAGGGCCCTTGGAATCGTCCTAATTTTTCATATATATACGGCGCCCCTGTTTGATGCTCATGTTTACCCCTCTGTGCCTGACATCTCCCTCTGCCAGGTCTACAGAGGTGTTCGTATCGGTGGTCTGAAGATGAGTCTGAAACACTCCCAGAACAAAGGAGCTCCCCACTTCCCCCACGATTACCCAGACTGCCCTGCAGGTGTACAGTTCCAGGAGGAGCAGGAGACAGAACTCCTGGACAAGTTCAAAAGGTCAGCCTAACTCTGAACAGGAGGCCACAACTAGCTCAGAGCCTCCAAAGTGTCATGTTGGATGTGAATGTAAAAGAGCTCCTCACATTATTTAAGATATTAGAAATATATTTGACTATGTCAAGGACTGTTGACTGTGCGGCCATCCACTGCAGTCCTGAGTGTTTGCATGTCATGTTAGATTATTTGATCATGTGACTGGTATGTAGGGGTTTCACAGACTAGTCGACAAAACCACTAGTCCAGTGGTTCCCAAAGTGGGGGTCGGGACCCCCCGGGGCATGATTTTGAATCGTACATAGGTTACGCAAAAACCACGCCCTGTGCCCGCCTACGCAGCAGCCAAGCGCCGGGATTGTCTTTTGTCTTCTTTTGACAGCTGGAATCTCCCACACCACAAATCGCTGGGCACACAGCCTAGCGATTTCATGAACCAATTGAATTGCTCTTCATAGCGGACATTGAAATTAATTATTAGTGTATTAACGCCATGAAAACGTAACACAAGCTTTTAACACACAATCGATTTTTAAACATTTAGGCCTATTTCAAAACATTGTAAAATTCAGGCCCAGTGAAGTCCCAACAATCTACAAAAACATGCAATAATATAAAATCATAGATAAAAAGTTGAATCATACACAATAAATAAAACCAAAAGTAAAGGGTTAGCCTTCCCAATGGCCAGCAGCATCTGTTATTCGATTCTGGCCTCATAATAAGCACTGAGGCGGGTGGTCAGAAAGTCAAATAACATTAAAATACATTGTATGCTTTGGTGCGATGTAGGATTTTAATATCCTCGTTGCAGCCTCGCTTGGTGTTGTTGCTTCTCACAGGAATGTGTCCCTGTAACGGAGCCCAACATGAGCATGAGCGCCTGGCCAATCCCGGCGCTTGACTGCTGCGTAGGCGGGCACAGGGCGTGGTTTTTGCGTAACCTATGTGCGATTCTAAATCACGCCCCCCCGGGGGGTTGCAGGACACCACTGGGTGGGTCGTGAGATGATTTTCATAATGTATGAAATTGGCCTAAAGAATGTGTGAACTACACAATGTGTGAAATACAATTTAAAAACTATTAAGAAGAGCACATTTTAACCATAAACGATACGTTTTGTTTGTTTTGTTTATAGAATTCTCATGTACGCACAAACGTTTCTATGCTTCAACCCTCTGCGGGGATAGTGGGGGTCGTGAGCCTCTGGCACCTTTATTTTGGGGGTCGGGGGCTGAAAAGTTTGGGAACCCTTGCACTAGTCAACACTGCATTATAGTCGACTAATCGTTCATCTGTGGTTTTAGGAATAAACAATATAAATACATTTAACATAAATTAGTTTGAACAATAATTTATACATTATGCCATGTTAAATAAACAGAACTTACGATATTTAGAGAAGGAAAGACTTCCGTCTGTGTTGTTACTGAAATCAGTCAGTATCTCCAGCTCAGACAAGTTGCTGGGGTTTAGTGGCTCATTTGTAAACAGCCTTTCAGAGCCAATCAACGACACTTCACCCCAGCTTGGTCCCGCCTACATTAGTTAACCCTTTACTGGCTGTTTTTGAGATTCGAAGAATTTATCATTATTTGGTATACAGTATATATATATGTGTGTGTGTGTGTATATATATATATATATCTCTTGCGTGACTAGTCGATGACTACTAAATTTCAGTAGTCGTATGCCATATGGAATCTTGACTTGCTGATGGAAAACAAAACAGTCTCTTCAAGTCCTGCTCAAAATATTGTCCCATCTTACTGTTGGACCTGTTTCTAACACTACACTTTAAACAAACCATTGGCAAACTTCATATTCATATTCAGGGGATGCTTTATTCAAGTGTAAACTTCATGGCTGGGTTTGCCAGAATAACCCAATTGTTTTTATTCCAAGTTTCTCAGAAATATGACTGCACAGTCGTCTGCTTGGACTTTTTACTGCGATATAGCTCACAGCAGGAGCTGTAAGACTGTCAGTGGATTAGGGGTTTTTCATGGAGAGCACTCCACAGCTTTGGCCCCAGTTAATTTAATGAAGATCTTTGCCACCATGCAGATGAGATGGTAATAAGGTTGCGTACTGCTCATTCTCCATTTCCCATTGTTCAGCAGTCATGATTTATTACATGACGGTTGGACAAGGATTTGACCCTCTGACCTCCTCTCTAGGCGTCCTCCTGCCAAAAGGACCAATTATATAAAACATGGCTGTCTGACGCCATTCCGTTGCCTGTGGCAACAGCTGGCCGAGGAGTGGGAGCTTATCACTAGGAATGGAGGAGAGGAGGGAAGAGGACATGACCAGACCCAAACCACCATAAAGATCAACACACTGACGGCGGAGGAAGTGACATCACATTGGGATGTCACCATAACAATGATGCCACAGAGCAGCTTCACTGTGCTGAGGTACCTTTTTTTTCACATTTATGCTATAGAGTACCGCAGGGATGCCGCAATGCGGAAGTCCCGGACTTCCGGGTTCTTCACTGTTTCTGCCTATGGGATTTTTGAATGGGTTTTTGGCGCGATGCTTCAAATAAGGTCTGTGGTTAACGCAAAGTTATTCAAACGCGGACCTGTGTTCAGCAGGATAATCTTCACACATGAGGACCACTTTCATGAATTTTGAAGCGTAAATGGCGAGCCCTAGAAGTAAAAAGCTCATGCTAAGCTATTCCAGAACTACACACAGTGTAGTCTTCCACGTCACGTCACCACAGCCAAATTCAACCTTTAGTGTTCGAGTGTTGTTACTGTGAGCTGATAGAGAGCAGTGTGTGGGACCATTGAGATATATAAATATGAAAAATAATTGTATACGTCGATGTGTGGGACGGGGAACATGCACCCAATTAGTTAGCAATCACTTAGAGACACACACACAAATGAAATAAATAAGTTTATTAAACATAATTATAAACCAACTGGCAACTATTATTCATCAAAAACCTGCAAATTAAAATCTACACGACACTCCTGTAAATGATCTCCCGACGCAATTAATTGTAGCCCCGGGTTAAATCTGGGCATACGTTAAGAATATTGACCTGTCACTTTATAGTTTGGTAACACTGTCAAACAGCTCCACATGTGTGACAAACTAACTTGCTAGTATTGCTAGTCTTTAACTGCTTCTGATTGGTCAGTCTAGAGGTACATCACTTTTCTCTAAAATGCTATTGGCTAATGGGGTGGCTGGGCGGGACTGAGTGTTAAGGTCTCTCTCCGAGAGAGCCTGCTGATGTGAGGTTAGGTTTTGACAGTATGATGACAGGAGTTTGTGTGTGTCAGTGTGTGCGCTGCTGTGCACTGATATAGCGCGTGTGTTTTACTAATAAATCTAGTTTGAAAGAGCGAGTGGGCAATAGCTGTGTGACTGAACGGCGAGGCAGGCGAGGGAAAGAGAATTTCCGTGTTCGCCCTTTGGCGTGATGACGTATAATATCCCCGTCGACAGTGTAGTCTCATTCAGCCGTTTGCTGGCTAGTTGCCCTTTTAATGGCACGTAAAAGCTTCAAAACTCATAAAAGTGGTCCTCATGTGTGAAGATTATCCTGCTGAAAACAGCTTCGCGTTTGAATGAGCTTGCGTTAACCACAGACCTCATTTTAAAGCATCGCGCCAAAAACCCATTCAAAAATCCCATAGGCGGAAACAGTGAAGAACCGGGAAGTGTTTTCCAGACTCATTCCTGCGGTACTCTATGTTTGTGACTTCTTGATTCAACCCTCGTCTGTCACTGTGAAAATCATCAATTTGTGCATTTCTTAAAAGGTGCTCCCTCTGCCGGATTGCTCCAAGGTCCCTTCACACATTTCCCATGCACCTAAATCAAACTTCTAACAATATTAATGCAATTGACTTTTAAAGGTCCCTTGATTAGAAATGTGCACAGATTTTTGCCTTTGAGCAGTAATCATCACTTAGCCTTTTCTTTTTTCTTTTTTATGAGACCCGAGTGCAGCATTTGACAGGCCTGATGCATGGCACTGCTCCAGTTGCCCTCCCTTGCACCATAATGTCCCTGATGAGAATACCCAAAGTACATCCAGCCTTAAATTGCTGTAATACATCACAGAGATTAGTAGAGGGGAAGAGTTGCATCTATCCTCATAAAAACATCACAGTAGCTTTGAGTAATGGCTCGCTTTATTAACAAAAACTTGGATTGATTTTACTGTCTATTGGCTACCTTTTTATTTTCAGCATTAGGTATTGCAAAATGTTACATAACAAGAAAGAAAGTCTCTCAGGCCACGTAATGGGGCCAATGAAAAATGCAAAGTTTTTTATTTTAAAAATGAATTAGATTGGTTGTTTCTATGCTTCATAGGAACAGAAAGTCTCTGAGGCTGCTCTCCGGTTGGTGCAGACCCACTTCCTCAAAAGGTCAGAGGTTGCGTCGTGCAGGGGATGTCCCGCCTCTTGACAGGTCATCTGTGACATCGCTTCTCTCGGCCCACTGGAAGAGTCTGGTGTGGGTGCGTCTCTCGCTGCTGTCGAAGGGCAAACCGGAGCTCCACGCCCTCGTGTGTGTGCCGACTCCGGACGACCTGAAGCTGCCCAACTGCAGTGGGCCGCTGGAGCCCCCCCACAGAGACCACTTCAAACGCCGCAGGAAGGCCTCCAACAAAGCTCCTACGTCGTCCTCTTCTGTAAAGCCCAAGGGCAAAGGATCAAACCCTTCCTCCTCAGAATCAAACCTCATTCCAACCAAAACTTCTGATCCCATCTCTGCCACCTCCATCACCCCGGCCAGTCAGACCTCCACTTCAAGCCTCACTCCAGCTAAAGACCTCAAATCCTCCTCCCCGTCTTCCTCAGATCTCATCCTAGGACTGTGGCCCGATCCTCTGCCTAGCATCAGCTCTCACTGCTCCCGGGTGACGCTAGGCTGGGTGACCCAGGGGGACTTCTCTCTGTCAGCTGGCTGTGGTGAGGCTCTGGGCTTTGTCAGCCTCGCCGGTCTCCTTAACACCCTCCTCAACCAGCCTGTGGAGCGCAGAGGTACGGTGCTGCTACGCAACCCCACCTCCCTCCAGTACCGCTTGGCTAAAATCAACATAGAGGTCTGACTTGAACATCTGAGCCTACACAGCGGGACTCCATTTCCCAAAAGTGTCAAGTTAAAGGAGAATTCAGTTTTTTTACAACCTGGACCTTATTTCCAGCTGTAAATATGATTTCTAAGTCACCCTGATAAGTTCGGTTTGATTCCCATGCACTGAAATGATATGTTTTGAACTGCGACCTCAAAACTGGGCATGTGAAATGCTTGTATTTAAGTCCTGTAAATAGCTTATTGATATTATTATATCATAGAGACAATGAGAAAATTAATGATGTATTTACCTTGGTGCAACGTGCTACGGTGCTCTGCAGCCTGCTGTGTTTGCTGTCCATCACATTAGAGATAGCAGCTCCTGTTCCCCCCGCTCCTCAGTTTGCAATATGACGTTATTCCACCTCAAATAAATAGAGGTGGCCATCGAATTCAAATGCATCGTCCATAATCTCGAAAGATCAGATATTATCAGCCGTGTTGACCATGCTAGCTACAGATCAGATATTATCAGCTGTGTTGACCATGCTAGCTACAGATCATATATTATCAGCTGTGTTGACCATGCTAGCTACAGATCAGATATTATCAGCTGTGTTGACCATGCTAGCTACAGATCAGATATTATCAGCTGTGTTGACCATGCTAGCTACAGATCAGATATTATCAGCTGTGTTGACCATTAGGGATGTTCATTTTGAAAAATTTCCAAAATCGATAATCGGTGAGAATTAACGATCAATTATCGATTATCGATTTTATTAATATTTAGAAAATTTTCAATTTTTTTTTTTTTTTTTTTTTACAAAATGAATGCCTATGGCAGAAAATACGAAAGATAACGTGTTCTCCTCAATGAACTCTTTATTTCAATGTGTCTCCTCTCCAACACTGCTGTCCCCGGCGCATGCCGGTGTGAATTTCCCATGTTTAAAACAGTTTTGTTGGCACAAAGGCCCGTGCCCAGCCAGAAAACTAGAGACTATATGAAGCTCCACCTCACGTTAGTCGGCTGTGCAATGGAGTGGGGCGAGGAGTAACGAATTCCACCCAAACCTAGTCAAAAAAAAAAAAAAATTTTTTTTTTTTTTTTTTTTTTTAATAATTAAAAAATCGATCCAAATGCCACAGGATCGATTCCAATCCTTAACGATCGATTATCGATTTTCGATAATTGATGAACATCCCTATTGACCATGCTAGCTACAGATCAGATATCAGCTGTGTTACCATGCTAGCTACAGATCAGATATCAGCTGTGTTGACCATGCTAGCTACAGATCAGATATTATCAGCTGTGTTGACCATGCTAGCTACAGATCAGATATTATCAGCTGTGTTTCCATGCTAGCTACAGATCAGATATTATCAGCTGTGTTACCATGCTAGCTACAGATCAGATATTATCAGCTGCGTTGACCATGCTAGCTACAGATCAGATATTATCAGCTGTGTTGACCATGCTAGCTACAGATCAGATATTATCAGCTGTGTTGACCATGCTAGCTACAGATCAGATATTATCAGCTGTGTTCCCATGCTAGCTACAGATCAGATATTATCAGCTGTGTTACCATGCTAGCTACAGATCAGATATTATCAGCTGTTACCATGCTAGCTACAGATCAGATATTATCAGCTGTGTTGACCATGCTAGCTACAGATCAGATATTATCAGCTGTGTTGACCATGCTAGCTAGCTACAGATCAGATATTATCAGCTGTGTTTCCATGCTAGCTACAGATCAGATATTATCAGCTGTGTTACCATGCTAGCTACAGATCAGATATTATCAGCTGTGTTGACCATGCTAGCTACAGATCAGATATTATCAGCTGTGTTGACCATGCTAGCTACAGATCAGATATTATCAGCTGTGTTACCATGCTAGCTACAGAGCAGATATTATCAGCTGTATTACCATGCTAGCTACAGATCAGATATTATCAGCTGTGTTGACCATGCTCGCTACAGATCAGATATTATCAGCTGTGTTACCATGCTAGCTACAGATCAGATATTATCAGCTGTGTTACCATGCTAGCTACAGTTCAGATATTATCAGCTGTGTTACCATGCTAGCTACAGATCAGATATTATCAGCTGTTACCATGCTAGCTACAGATCAGATATTATCAGCTGTGTTGACCATGCTAGCTACAGATCAGATATTATCAGCTGTGTTGACCATGCTAGCTACAGATCAGATATTATCAGCTGTGTTACCATGCTAGCTACAGATCAGATATTATCAGCTGTGTTGACCATGCTCGCTACAGATCAGATATTATCAGCTGTGTTACCATGCTAGCTACAGATCAGATATCAGCTGTGTTACCATGCTAGCTACAGATCAGATATTATCAGCTGTATTGACCATGCTAGCTACAGATCAGATATTATCAGCTGTGTTACCATGCTAGCTACAGATCAGATATCAGCTGTGTTGACCATGCTAGCTACAGATCAGATATTATCAGCTGTTACCATGCTAGCTACAGATCAGATATTATCAGCTGTTACCATGCTAGCTACAGATCAGATATTATCAGCTGTTACCATGCTAGCTACAGATCAGATATTATCAGCTGTGTTGACCATGCTAGCTACAGATCAGATATTATCAGCTGTGTTGACCATGCTAGCTACAGATCAGATATTATCAGCTGTGTTACCATGCTAGCTACAGATCGACTACTCCGAGCGCTCAACTCTGCCTTGCAAGTCCCCGGATGTGCTTTCGAGACGGATGTGTCTCAAAAGCACATCCGGGGACTTGCCCCTATTTATTTGAGCTGGAATAACATAAAATGGCAAACTGAGGAGCGGGCGCAACAGGAGCTGCTATCTCTAATGTGACGGACAACAAACACAGCAGGCTGAGCACTGTAGCACGTTGCACCAAGGTAAATGCATCGTAAATTTTCTCATTGTCTCTATGATATAATAAGGATATGAGCCGCTGCGTGTCAGAAAATAAGCCATTTACAGGACGTAAATACAAGCATTTCACATGTCCTGTTTACGTGTCACAGTTCAAAACGTATCTGAATTCTCCTTTTAATGGAGAAAGGTCATCTCACTGCTCAGGCTGTTTTGGGAAACCTGGCCCAGGCCTGAAGTCACATCATGTAGTGGTTGCATGATGCTTTATTTCACAAAGTGATCTTACAAAAATCTGTGCCTTGAGCATTGCTTCCTCGCATTTTGCCATCATCTTCTATACAGTGTTGACTGGGAGCCTTACGGACTTTACTGTCTGCTACAGGCTAGCTGGTGGCATTGTTGGAAGAGAACATTTTTAGTTGTGCATATTAATCTGTGAAGAGATATCCTGAGTGTTTCAGTTGAATAAGTGTGGTTGTGTTTGAGTTTTCACATGCCTTTCTGTCACAGAGAGGGGCGCTCCAGAAAGGGCGTTGAGATCAGTTGGCTACTGAATTAAAGCCTTGGTTTTTTGTTTTGATGACAAAAGAAAAGCTCAGGCCTTTAGGGGATGCATTTTCTTTTGTTCAAAGTAAGCTGGTGCAACTTCTCTTGCACCCCTCTGTATTCAGGCTAATGATGCTGATAGTATTCATGTTCATTCTTGCTTCTAACAAGGTAAATCAATGGGTTTGAATTTCATCTGTTTTAAAAATGTTGTTTTCCTTCCTGAGACATTGCATTAAAGAGTTGTTTGAATATAAGCCAATAAAATAACCATACTACGCTTCACAGAATACGCCATCTGTGGACAATAATAGTTTCACCTCTAACTGCAGTAAAGTATGAAACCATTAAAACACACTTAGTAATTTAACCTCTGCCTTTGAAATTCACATAACAGCCTGGCCTATACACAAATGCATGATCAGCTGATACTTTAACATTCATTGTCTACACCTGGCACGGACACTGGTTTCCCACACATCCCATAATGTGTAGGTGGAAGATAAGAGTCTTGTTGCTTAGCAACATGAAACTTTCCTAGCACTTGAGTATGTTGTCTGGTTTATTTGAGGTAAGGAGATAAAGATGCCTGTGTAGGCTCTGCATCTCTCTGTGTAGGCTCTGCATCAGTGGTGCTATTTTGACAGGTTATGAAAGATGTTACGACCCCCCTGAGATTCAGATTCTGAGTGATGCATACATAGTTCTAAACAAACACGAATTTGCGATAGCTGTGACCACATATGCAAATTTGCAAAATGCAGGGTGGTAGGGGAAGCCCACCCTGCTCTGCCACCCTACATTTCTAAATTTACCCCCTGTCCCCTTTCAGCCAATTGGCATGAACACACAGAGACACACACACACTTGACCTCCATGCAAAATGTCAGCCCTCTGCCCCTGCCATCCTGCATTTTGAAATCCCACAGCCCCCCCTTTTAGCCAATTGGCATTAACACAAACACACACATTCACACACACACTTAATGTTGATGCCAAATTTCAGCCTCCTAGGTTGAAAACTGACTGCTGAAGGGTGGTGAACTTCTTGTGGACCAACCGACCGTGATTATAGAGCTGCTGCTCGCAGCTTTAAAAAAAGGAACAAAGTGAGTAGGTTAACTGGAGGAAAGGGGGGAGCATTATGTCAAATAAAACTACCGTATCTTAAGAAGATAGCAAAGTATTAAGTCAGCAAACCTGTGCTGCATTTTGGTGCCATTCCCTCATCCACTGTATTTTCATTTTAAATTGAGTGCATCCTGCTCACCCCAGATTACCATGACACGCATGCAATGTTGCCTGGTCATTAGTCCAGTTCCCCTACCAGTAGAGGGCACTAGTGTACTGGCTTTACTGTATGACTTTGAAGGTATCTTGAGACAATGTTGAAACATCACATTTGATCATTGTTTATTGACAGCTGACACCACATAGAGCTAGTTATTCAAATGATATAAACATGGTTTGTTTGTTTCCTTGTTTGTTAGAGGGAATGCAGTTGCCATGATGGCCTCCTGGATTAAAATAAAAAATAAAATGGCATCGCTAGTATGGCATTTGATGTTGTGCTTTGATCCTGAGATGTTTCATCTCTTTAACAGAGTCCATTTTTCTCATCGGCAATTACTGATACAATAACCCTGCTGGAGATCCTGTATCACAAGAGGAACCTAGAAACAATGTTTCTAAAATAAATAAAGCCATTCTAAGAGGGGTACCTGCCATTTGACATGAAATCCAACAGGCAACAGTGCCATTCAGCTGGCATTGAATTGATGTCTACCATTATTTCTATAAATAGAGATAGGTATTATTGAAATATAGCTCTCATTTCTGCTGCCTGACAGGCAAACCAGGGAAGAGGCACGCACACACACACACACAAAGCCACATAAATATAGTCCCAACAGATGGAGTTGGTCCTATGAATCGTCTGTTTGGCCGGCTCTGTTGCACATGAGTTTGGCTGCCAGCGATCCGTAAGTCTTTGTCTCCGGCTGGACTTTGTCTGTGTGTCTTCTCCCTGTGAATACAGAGAGTAGAGCTCATTAGATGAACCCTGCTGCCTGCCAGGGCTGCAGAGTGGACAGATAAATCCAGGGTCACCGCCTGCACATTTATACCATCGCTGCCCGCTAATAAATGGGCCAAACTGCACAGGTGGGTTAGCAGACAAAGCATAAAGGCAGGAAGAGCTGATAAGAAGTTGATCCAAAGCTTACCAGGGATTTTATCCATTGCGATAAAGGTCCGGTCTTGATGCTTTATCTTTGGTCTGTTTCTGGCTATCAGGAAAACACCCAGGAATGACAAAAGACAACTGCAGAAGAGATTCAGGGAGGGTTAAATTCCATCTTGGCCAAATTCAGACGCACATTTTAATAGGCTGCAATTACTGGCATCCTAATCTAAGCTTACCCAAAAAGGAACATGAAAATGTTCAGTAGAGCCAGTCCTTCAAACTCCTGGTAAAACACTATCCCTGCGTGATGAAAAAGTACATTAAAATATTTTATTTCACACAGCATTTGTAGTTATCTATAATGCTTTGTGAAGTCCTGCAAATCCTGAGTAACATCGATGACAGGATAGATTTGTATTAACTGAAGAGTAACAATGCCAGAAAAGGCTGCGGAGGCTCTCTGATTGATTCCCCTCTACAAGTAGGCTATCCAGTGGCAGTCAACAGTCTCCTCCCATGACCTTCAACAGTCTCCTCCCATGACCTTCAACAGTCTCCTCCAATGACCTTCAAAGTAGGCTATCCAGTGGCAGTCAACAGACTCCTCCCATGACCTTCTGGGTGCTTATTATTATATTATCTATACTATAATGACGATAGCGTCTGTCTGTCTGTCTGTCTGTCCTTCGCGTATCTCCAGAACCGTTGGTCAGATCGACTTGAAACTCGGGGAGTGCGCTGATGGCGACCTGACGGAGTGCAGTGCCCTGCACTTTTCGTGCGATTTGGATGCGAAACACATTCGATATTTGAATATTTGTCTTCAGTTCTGCTCCTTCAAGCCCTAAGCCCCAGCTCCAGCTTTAAGTAGGGTCATTGACACTAAGGCCATGTTTAGACGACAACCGTCTCTGCATAAATCAGAATCAGAATCAGAATCACTTTTATTGCCACAGTATGCAAGTTACATACGAGGAATTTGACTTAGTGTCTGTATGCAGCGTAGCGGTCACATCAATATACAGAGATAAGAAGTAGGAAGATAACTAAAGACAATCGCAAAGTTGCAAGTGCAATCAAATCGAATCAAATCGAGTCAATATATACAATATGTACATGAGTAGTGAAGTGTTCTGTGGATGATAAATATGAATTTACGTTGGATTTACATGAGATTTACAGACTGAGTTAAATAGATGTTAAATAGGCAGTGGATTTACATGAATTTACAGTCAGAGTTAAATAAGAGTTTACATTGAATGTACATGAAATTTACAGGCTAAGTTAAATAGGCATTAATGTGCAGGGAATTTACATGAATTTACAGTCCCAGTTAGACAGGCATTAAATTAGATACAGTATGAGTTCCAGTTTTATGGGGGGGGGATTTCAGTTGAGTTTAGGAGGAGGTAGTGAGTTTGTGTGTGGGGGGGGGTTGTTGGTGAGGCCCTTGGCGGAAGGGGTTTCCGGGCCTTGTTGGTGAGGCTGATGGCGGTTGGGAAGGTAAAGTCCCGCTGATTGTCACACAATGTGTGAAATTTGTTCTCCGCATTTGACCCATCCCCTGGGGGAGCGGTGAGCGGCAGCAGCGCCGCGCTCGGGAATCATATGGTGATCTAACCCCCCAATTCCAACCCTTTGATGCTGAGTGCCAAGCAGGGAGGCAATGGGTCCCATTTTTATAGTCTTTGGTATGACTCGGCCAGGGATCGAACTCACAACCTCCCAGTCTCAGGGCGGACACTCAGACCACAAGGCCCCTGAGCTGGTAAGAAGCTGGTCTTGTGGCGGGTGGTTCTGGTCTTGGCAGACCTCAGTCTCTTGCCGTGGGAGAGTGCCAAAAACGCAAACTAGCGTTGCGTCCTCACCTTTTATTTCGCATTTACACAGCTGGTGTGATAACGATTTGCGTGCAGACTGTCAGGCTGACTGAAGCCGCAAAAGCATCAAGTGAGCCAGAATAACATTGAAACTTCTGGTTAAAACCTTCACAATAATGGTAATTAAATAAACTAATAGTCTTATTGATGCATGTCACAACGTTTTTTGTGTGTGATCTGAAATATACAGAAGACATATAGAACACAAACAACTAAAAGTCAATTTTAACACGCAGTTGTTTTCGTGTAATTCGGCATAGCGCCACCTACTGGCAACATAAAAAATGTGGTTGATCTCAAGAACCGTTCGTCCGATCGACTTCAACTTTGGGGAGTGCGCTGATGGGAACCCGACACAGTGCACTGCCGAATTTCGTGCAATTCGGCACAGCGCCACCTATTGGCCACACAAAAAGTGACCTGACGGAGTGCAGTGCCCTGTTTGGGACCTGACAGAGTGCAGTGTGTGTGCGGGAAGGGAAGCGCCCATGGGGTGGTGCATGGGGGAACGGGCACTGCACTAGTTCTAATGAAAAACAACAGCGATAGTGGAGTGAGAGTGTTTCTTAAAAACACACACACACCCAAGTGGATTTTTCTCTCTCCCTTTAACACCAACATGTTTTTTGGACACCCAGTCCAGACTGAACCATACTGATACAAGATGCCAAAGGCCTGACCTGGCAGAGTCCACATGCTATAAATACTGGATAAATATCAGGGCTTTTGCTGAACATGGGACCTATAAATGGCTCAGATATACAGGGATGAATCACCATCTTGACAGTTCCATTGTGTTGCATCAAGAATCAATTTCAACAGTTGCAGTCAGTTTTGCAGCACATCCTCATCAGAAAAGTCTCTATTATATTATCCTTCCTGCAATGCCGAAAACAAAACTCCATCAGCAGAGAGTATATCACAGTGAGTGAGTGGCAGTATTGTGGCATACCTGCGACTATGGCACTTGCAGTGAAGAACACAAAGTTGATAGGAACCACCTCTGTGGCATCAAACATTTTCATTGCCTGATTGAGAAATCTGTGGAGAGAGAAGAGGGAAGCCATCTAGTTGTGATTTGAGGGGTATAGTGAATACAATGACCTTGCACTTTGCATCCATCATCATAAATCCACTGCAGCTACAATGTAACCATGTCCAATATATTTTTATAATAATAATAATAATAATAGATGGGGCTTATATAGCGCTTTTCCATAGCTCAAAGACGCTTTACAGTATGCAACACAAAAACTAAACACTGGGGGGGGCGGGGGGGTGACGTTAGTGAACATATAACGACAGAGATTACACTAAACACTGAGTACTATGTGGGGGGGGGGGGCGATAGTGGTGAGACAAGACAGTAGACAGAGACAGCACACAAGCAAGGATGGGGGGAGGGAGCAGAGGGACTAAGGGAAGGCGGTGGAAAAGAGATGGGTTTTGAGGCGGGAGTGGAAGACTGTGAGGGACTCTGAGGTTCTGATTTCTTGGGGAAGGGCGTTCCAGAGTCTGGGAGCTGCCCGAGAGAAAGCTCTGTCCCCAAAGCTGCGGAGTTTGGACTTAAGGGGGGAAAGGAGGTCGGCTGAGGAGGATCTGAGGGACCGGGAGGGTTGGTAGGGGGAGAGGAGGTCTGTGAGGTAAGGGGGGGCCAGTTGATGAAGGGCTTTGTAGGTGATGACCAGGATTTTGTAGTTGATGCGGTAGGAGATGGAGATGGAGATTTTACACTCTACATTTCTCCAGTTTGGTTCCCGGAATTGGAAAACGCAAATTGGACCTAGCCTGTGGCGAACATGAGACACTGAAAAACAAACGTGAATTTTGCAATAGTTGTGAATTTACAAAATGTAGGATGGTAGGGGCAGCCCACCCTAGTTTGCCTCTGCCACCCTGCATTCGAAATTGCCCCCCCCCCCATGCCCCCTTTTAACCTGTTGAACACAAACACACACCTTCACACACACACACACACACACACACACACTTGACCTCCATGCCAAGCCATCTGCCTCTGCCATCCTGCATATCAAAATCCCCCCCTCTCCATTGCCCCCCTTTTAACCAATCGGCATGAAACCACCCACACCCACACCCACACACACACACACACACACACACACACACACCACACACACACACACACACACACACACACACACACACACACACACACACACACACACACACACACACACACACACACACACACACACACACACTAACTTGATCTGGAAGGCGCAGGAGGCCACCATAACGACGAGCATGACGTAGAAGATGGGGTAGATGAGCTGCAGATGGCCGTTGATAGACTCTGTGATCATCCCTGACACTGCTTTGACTGAGATGACTGTCAGAGAGGCTGTGGCAACACAGAGGCAGCAGACTACTTCAGAAAACAGGATGTATGAGTGGCAGTGGCAAATCACTTCCTCACTGATTCATACAGATTTGATTCATACAGAACACTTTAGATTAGGGAACACATTGACTAAGTAAGTTGCATAGTGTAGTTGGTCCATTATTAGTCATTACAAACCATTTATTAGCACTTATTCTGCACTATTGGATTCTACAAAATCCCTCAATTTCCCATCCTAATTAGCGCTTAGCAGTCAGCAAGGATGTTGGGCTTTTAGTCTGCTTTGACAGTATGGGGTCATTATAAGGTGCTACAGTGTAGTATCTCATATTATTGAGGAAATTTATAAAATTATTCAGGTAAAACCTATAGTTAACAGTTAATGTGTTCCCTAATCTGATGTGTTACCGAAAAAGCATAGATCCACGTTAAAATTACATCAGCACAATTATCACATTACAATTGTTACTCCTATCTTGAATCATGCTTGCAGCGATGCATGGGTCCCATTTTTGGTAGCCAGGTAACAAAGCGACCTCTGACTACCTAAAATGGTTGAATCCATAAACCCTGGCTTCAATCATGCAGTTCCTACTTGTTCATACCGAGCAGGGCCACCAGTAGCATCACAATGACAATGTGCTTGACATTCCTCCTCTTGTACAGATAGAGCAGGACGCAGAAGACTATGACCTCTATAAACTGCAGGAAGAGGGGGAGAGAGAAAAGGGTGGTTACACAAATCATTAATGATTCCACTTCCACAAAAATGCTCTCACAAAGTTAAAGCGTCCTATTTCAATTCCAAAACCCATTTATTTTACAGCGTGTCATCTGTAACGCCGGAACCTTGCATAAAAAAACAGAGGAGCTGAACTTCCTTTCCAGTAGCTGTCCTCAGCTCTTACAGACCGTCTTATCCGTATAACAAAGTACGCAGGCAGTGAGCACGGTGCTTTAATTGAAACAAATGGCCGTGGCAGAGAAATGAAATGAATTGCTGGTCTTTAATGAGAAGGGCCCGCGGCTGTCCTTGTAAGTCCAACAGCACTCGGCTGTTCAAGGACCTCTGATATAATACCACACAGCTCTAAATGGACGGAGAACAAGAAATGAGCACTAAAGTAGAATTGGGGAATAAAAAGGGCAAGCCGACCTTTGATTTGCTCTCAACAAAGTTCATTTAAAAATAATACCAGTGTCTCAATAGATATGTTAAATGTGAACATTATTTCAAGATATTTGTATTCTTTGGATGCATAACCAACTATATTTAGAGAGATCAAGTTAATTCTGTCATTATTTAACATTAAATAAGCCCCATAAAAGTTATCGCCAATAGCATTAGCATTCTATAGTCATGACACAGTAAATTAAACTAAAGTTGTTTAATGATAGTCCAAGTCTTAATAGTATGACCATAGGATAATGGGAACACAGTGATGGATATTTCAATTTTCTTGGCAGCATTCCTCTGATTAATCACCATCTACAATTAATCAAATATGGGCTGAAGTTGTTCCTCCACAGCCTGATGAGTATTCACAACGCATGCATCCCATTTTAGACACCATCGATCAGCGCAGCCAAGCTGAGCAAGACTATCTCAACGTGAAAACATCTATCTATCTATCTATCTATCTATCTATCTATCTATCTATCTATCTATCTATCTATCTATCTATCTATCTATCTATCTATCTCTCTCTCTCTCTCTCTCTCTATCGATCTATGTATCTACTGTATGTATGTATGTATGTATGTATGTATGTATGTATGTATGTATGTATGTATGTATGTATGTATCTATCTATCTATCTCTCTCTATCGATCTATGTATCTCTATCTATATCTCTATCTATATATATCTCTATCTCTATCTCTATCTATATCTATATATGTGTGTGTGTGTGTGTGTGTGTGTGTGTGTGTGTGTGTGTGTGTGTGTGTGTGTGTGTGTGTGTGTGTGTGTGTGTGTCTGTGTGTGTGTGTGTGTGTGTGTGTGTGTGTGTGTGTGTGTGTGTGTGTGTGTGTGTGTGTGTGTGTGTGTGTGTATGTGTATGTATGTGTATATATATATATATATATAATATATATATACTTTGTCTCCAAGTATGGTTCAGCAAATAGAAGTAGATTCAGAGGAGTGGAATGTGAAATATGACTGATAGGGTGACACTGTGCCATGAATAATGATGGCAGTGCCACAGGGCAGACATTCAGTATACACTGGCTAGCACTCCCAATGAGCTGGTGGCTGGTGTCCTTTTAGGTTCAACTTGACTTGGTTTGACAGATTATGCATGTTGAATATTTTCTTCAGCTATCCACTGACAATAAAGGCATCAGGTTGGGGTGAGATTTGGTGGGATAACTTTTGTAAGATAAAGTGTAGCCTGCCTGTGGGACACCCATATAGATGTCGATTCAGAAAATAAATCTTTACAGACCCTAGGTGGTACAGTGTTTGAGCCTGCACTATTATTGCAATTTCATGCCGAAATGTTAGAATGGGAGGACTAGTAGTTTCCTAGGTGGCAATAACAGGGTGTTACAGGTGTCATCTATACTAGAAAATATTGTATTTCCACCAGAGTAGTAAGTTTAACCTGACAGGAGGAAAACTAAGAAAACATTCTCTCTCTCTCTCTCTCTCTCTCTCTCTCTCTCTCTCTCTCTCTCTCTCTCTGCCCTTATTTGCAGGTAGCATAATCATACGTGCTGACATTAATGGAATCGTAGTGAGATATGGCCTTCTGTTGCACATATCTTCCATTAAAGACATTACGTTGTATTTGGATGAAAAGTGTTAAGATTCCGAGCTAAAATCTCCACTTTTGTGATGGTTTTGATAAAGAAAAAAACAACAAGAAGAAGTCAACAAGTCAGTTCTGTTCAAGATCATTCGCTATGGTAACGGCTATGTTTACAACATCTCTTCCCAGGACAAAATTGGAGTAGGAGAGGGTATGGGTGAGTGTTAATGCATTTTCAGACCATTTTTTTATATACCATGGAGTGATTAATCCAGGAAAACATGGACAAGCTTTGGTTGAACCAAAGGCCAACACCCCAATTACTGTAACTAACTCCATACATGACAACAGCGGGAGCTCTGGGCTCGCTCTATGACCCAGAACATTCCAGGGATCTTTTATAAAGTATTATGTCGTCCTCTTAGGTGGAGTGAGTTTCATCACCCTCTTCAACTCTAAAAATGTAACACTTCATTCATGCCTATTTGGAAAGTCTCTCTTCTCCTTGCCTCCTCCACAGAGAGGTCAGAGGTGAGGTCAGGATCAGCTACAGAACAGCCCCACTGGAGCTGGCAGGGGTTTAGTGACTTGCTCAGGGACACTTCAGCAGGGTGGATGCTTGCTAACACGAGGCTTTAACCCAGGTTTTCTGGATGAAGGGCATTCTCTTTAACCACACTAGGCCAACATGCTGCCCAAATCATAGGATAACACATAAAGAAATACAGGTGATAGTATAAGGACCGGTTCACATGGGGCATCTTTTGATTTTGACTTTTGGTTAGACATATTGGTAACACTTTACAATAAGGGTACATTAATTAATGGTTGGTTAGTGCTTCATAATGCTTAATAACCATCAACTAACCCTTAGTTACTGCTTATATTAACTAACTCATAGGCTTAAATAACCCTAACCCTAACCATGAACTAATCCTAACCCTAACCTAACCATACAACTAACCATTAACTAACCATAAAAACTATTAAATAATGTATGAATTAATACTTAGTTAACATGAACACCATTAGTATATGCTTCAGCCTCATCTATCCAGCCCGCCTGCCTGTTTCCATTAATGGACTGACTCGCATGTTTGACACCGCGGAGGAAGCAGAGCGTTTCTACCGGGAATATAGCAGTAAGTGACTAATTTGGACTGTGCCCACATATCCCATCCCAATCCTTTTTTTGTTTGTTTTGTTTTTCTTCCTGGTAACTGAGCTGATGTAAATGGGTTTGTTTAGTTAAGGACTCATCTGCTACTTGTTTTTATCGAGAACACTGCAGCAGGCTTTGTTTTATGGGATGTGGTTTGGGCAAGGATGAACATATTAGGGGTGTATATGTTATTATAAAACGGCTCTCTCAAATCAAGCAATCTGATTGGTTCACAGCCATTGTATAATTCCAGTAACCGAGTTCAATAACCCATGGCCATGGGTTATTGGTTGCCATGGCAACTCTCTTACTAAGAGAGTAATAATAAGGCTTACCTCAAATGACAACGTAGGAAAAAAAAATGGCGGAGACAGCTGTCAGATCCTTGTGAATCGATCTTCGCTTATAACTTTACTAATACTTCGCAGAAAATGATGTTTTGTACAAGAATAGATGCGGGCTAATGTCTTCTTTGCAAAAGAAAGGCTGTTAACCCCGCATTTAATCCCGCATTTAACCCCGTAACGTTAGTTGATGTCGGGCTTTGCAGAAAGCATTCAGCTTCTCAGCAAGCGCTGAGAATGCAACGCTGCGCTCGAGCTGCCTGTCGGGGTTTCCAGAAAGCTCTCAGCTACTCAGCAAGCGCCAGGATTGGCCAATGTCAACTTCAGTCTCCAGAACGATCCAATCAAATCACCCGCATGTTCTTGCGGTCCCGCCTTACAGTAGTGTTTCAACTGACTCTATCAGAATGACATGCCAGTCGGAGTCGGACTTATAGTATTATTATTATTATTATATTATCATACTTGGAAACCGTTTTATAAAAGCAATATAGCACTCGAGCTGCGTGTGTTGTGGAATATATCCCCCTGCTCAACAGTTATCCCACTCGGCCTGCGGCCTCGTGGGATAACAGCTGATCAGGGGGATATATTTGGCACAACACACTGGCTCTCATGCTATATTGCTTAATTATATTATATCCCATAGGGAAGCAAATGTCGTCATAGCTAACTGGTTGTGCTGATTAAAATGGGACATTGCGTGTTAAGTTTGGGGGGACACGGGGGGGGGGGGGGGTTGTATATTGCTTTTTTTGTGTTTAACTCCATTTCTCACCTTTATAAAGCTACCAGTCGCTGTAATTTGCTATATGTATCTGTGCTTATTTGTGGAAATTTTCTTTTTGTTTACACATGGCTGTATCTCAGGATAGGATCCAGATGGAGGGTAAATATGTCATGTTTATTTCATGGAGTGTAAAAGGGCTTGGCCAAACAGTAAAAAGAGAAAAAGTATTTAGGCACCTTAAGTCTTTTCTGCGGATGTGATCTTTTTACAGGAGACCCAAATCAAAGCGACACAACAACGTAGACTGAGGTGCAATTGGATTTATCTCTCGCCATTCTATATATATCTCCCCCAAGTTTTTGACTTACTCCCCAATACCAGTAATTTGAATATAATAATAACTGTTACTTAGATCCATATTCAGATAGACTATCTTCACGTCTGCCTCCAAACATCTCATTGCTGTAGGTCCTGAATAATTTGATTAAATCAACTTAGTAGATATTTGGAGGGTTCAGCACCCTACTGACAAAGACTACTCAATCTACTCCCATGCCCACAAATCCTACAGCAGAATAGACTACTTTATATTAGATTCTCAATTAATCTCCCACGTCACCAATACAAAATACCATAACATATTGATTTCTGACCATAGCCGCCGGTAACGCTTTAGAATACAGCCCGCAAATAAGCATGTAGTTAGAGTATAACAACGGGGTTTAGGGCTGTAGTTATAGTCTAACTACGGGGTTTAAGGAGTGAATTATAAGATCTGTACTTATAGTCTAACTACGGGGTTTAAGGAGTGTAGTTATAGTATAACAACGGGGTTTAAGGAGTGTAGTTATGGTATAACAACGGGGTTTAAGGAGTGTAGTTATAGTCTAACAACAGGGTTTAAGGAGTGTAGTTAGAGTATAACAACGGGTTTAAGGAGTGTAGTTAGAGTATAACAACGGGGTTTAAGGAGTGTAGAGTATAACAACGGGGTTTAAGGAGTGAAAAAATACTTTAACTAGAGGGTAACAAGATCTGTACTTATAGTCTAACTACGGGGTCGCGGGCTGTATTATGAAGCAGGGGACAAATGTTTGTACTTATAGGCTAATTACGGGGTACCACACTGTACTTACAGGGTAACTACGGGGTTTAAGGAGTGTAGTTAGAGTATAACAACGGGGTTTAAGGAGTGTAGTTAGAGTATAACAACGGGGTTTAAGGAGTGTAGTTAGAGTATAACAACGGGGTTTAAGGAGTCTAGTTAGAGTATAACAACGGGGTTTAAGGAGTCTAGTTAGAGTATAACAACGGGGTTTAAGGAGTGTAGTTAGAGTATAACAACAGGGTTTAAGGAGTGTAGTTAGAGTATAACAACGGGGTTTAAGGAGTCTAGTTAGAGTATAACAACGGGGTTTAAGGAGTCTAGTTAGAGTATAACAACGGGGTTTAAGGAGTGTAGTTAGAGTCTAACTAGACTCCTTAAACCCCGTTGTTATACTCTAACTAGACTCCTTAAACCCCGTTGTTATACTCTAACTACACTCCTTAAACCCCGTTGTTATACTCTAACTAGACTCCTTAAACCCCGTTGTTATACTCTAACTACACTCCTTAAACCCCGTTGTTATACTCTAACTACACTCCTTAAACCCTGTTGTTATACTCTAACTAGACTCCTTAAACCCCGTTGTTATACTCTAACTACACTCCTTAAACCCCGTTGTTATACTCTAACTAGACTCCTTAAACCCCGTTGTTATACTCTAACTACACTCCTTAAACCCCGTTGTTATACTCTTACTACACTCCTTAAACCCCGTTGTTATACTCTAACTACACTCCTTAAACCCTGTTGTTATACTCTAACTAGACTCCTTAAACCCTGTTGTTATACTCTAACTAGACTCCTTAAACCCCGTTGTTATACTCTAACTACACTCCTTAAACCCTGTTGTTAGACTATAACTACACTCCTTAAACCCCGTTGTTATACCATAACTACACTCCTTAAACCCCGTTGTTATACTATAACTACACTCCTTAAACCCCGTAATTAGACTATAAGTACAGATCTTATAATTCACTCCTTAAACCCCGTAGTTAGACTATAACTACAGCCCTAAACCCCGTTGTTATACTCTAACTACATGCTTATTTGCGGGCTGTATTCTAAAGCGTTACCTAGCCGCCTGACAGTGGCGTGCCTGACCAAGTTGGTGCCCTAGACAAGATTTTTGCTGGTGCCCCCCTCCTCACCCAAAGAAAATATAATAAAAATTATATCGTAGCTAATCCACCACTGCAGTGCAGGCTCAGAATGGCCCTTCCCCAGTGGCGCTGGAAGTACTGTTAGGTAGGGGGTGCTGTAAGGAAGGAACCCTCGGCGCTGCCCACAAGGGCAGCGCCGAAGAAAATTTGACGTTTTTTGGACTTTCATCCATATTTAGAAGAATATTTAATTTTAAATTAACATTAGGATTATACTGTTGTGATGTCATTATTCAGTATCTTCTCCTTTTCTCACTCACTTTCATGTAAGCACCTGCTCTCCCTTTAGTCGTTTTACACTACAACAGACAGCAACACAGGCATAAACACTGAACTTATTATTATTATTATGGAAAACCAGATTATGATGAAAATCAAACACTTTTGAAGAGAGAGTGTATGAAATAAGATTAGAGCTGGGAAGCACAAACTGTTTTTTAATGCATCTTGTTGGTGATATAAACACAAGACAGCCAAATCCAACATTTTCGAAAATCCCATTTCTTGCCACTAGGGGGTGCTGCAGCACCCTCAGCACCCACCTTCCAGCTCCCTTCCCCCACTCTGGGAAAAAGCTCAGAGCAGGTAGAAGGGGGCGCGGCCGCGCAGGGGGTGGGGTGGTATGGATTAGGGACCATGGTGAAAGTGCTGCAGCCCAGGCAGCCAGAAAAGCAGAATTAGAAAAATGATTTCACTATTATTTTCAAGACTTAAGACGTGCTGCTTATTTTTTGTCTACTATTGTAAAATAATAGTAGGCCTATTATCATGAAAAAGTATTTGTAATTTTTTTTTTTTTTTTTTTTTTTAACCCTCTCTGGCGCCCCTAACGGCTCAAGCGCCCTTAGCATTTGCCTAGTTCGCCTAATGGACGGCACGCCACTGCCGCCTGACAATGTCTCTAAGCCTCTCTCTTCCCAAACAAACTTATTTTTGGCGTTTCAACCCCTCCTTACTCGCTGAAGGGAAATTCACAGAATATATCACCACCAAATTAAAACATTTTATGGAATTCAATGATAACGGTGAAGTATCGACTCCACATTATGGGAAACATTAAAGGTTGTCATTCGTGGGGATATAATCTCATATGAGTCCACTGCCAAGAAAGAACAAGACCAGGAGACCTGGTTCTGCCAGACCCGGAAGGAACAAATTCCTAGTAGGCAACACACCTACAAACCACTTTACAAGTTAAAAGTATAAATCATTTTAGGCATTTTGTGTGTGTGTAGCATTTTGTGTATAGGGGTATTTGGTTGTAGATTTGTGTATAGGCTAGACCAGCAAACCTTCCAGTCTGATTACATTCACCTGTCCCTTGTTGATTAGACCCTCATTGATTTTACTTGCTCATCTGACCTGCCCAACGCAGCTTCCCAATGCAATTTGAGTGGCTAAAACATTTTCAACTCATGAATGTTACAAGTGTGTTGTGGGTTTATGGTTGTGTAAATATGATCAATTGCTGTCATACTATTGATTGCCATCTCATTAATCAGTTGGCTGTAGGTGATATTTATACAAATTACCTTCAGGTGTTGTGGGCCCTCTATTGCCCTCTAATGTACTAGCTGTAGTTAATGACCACATTTAGACATGTCTTTCTTTTAACTATTCCATAAATAAATAAGTATGATCTAATATGATCTAATGGCCAATAATGAACCAATAATGGGGCACGGTGGCTCAGTGGTAGAGCTGTCGCCTCACAGTCAGAAGGTCCTGAGTTCGATTCTCGCCTGGGACACTGTGGGCGCTGTGGTTGTGTTCCCCCCATATCCTCAGTGCCCACTGCCCAGGTGGGGTATCTCGTCGTAAGGGCCTTTCTCTCTGTGTGGAGTTTGCATGTTCTCCCCGTGCTCCCCCAGGGGGTTCCTCCGTATATAACCCC
Source organism: Poromitra crassiceps (assembly GCF_964638095.1). NCBI lineage: Eukaryota > Metazoa > Chordata > Actinopteri > Beryciformes > Melamphaidae > Poromitra > Poromitra crassiceps. Next base: position 94,863,965 of record NC_139623.1, on the reverse strand, counting down.
CCCACTAAAAACATGCAGAAGATCAGATCGTCATCGTCATCCGACCAGTGACGACAACACCCGAAGTTGGTCCCCGGGCGCTGTACGAGAAAGCGACCACTGCTCCTGGCCTGCCCCTCGGAGGAAAGGACATGCCTGGATGGGTTAAATGCAGAGGACACTTTTCACCGGCCACCGTCAGCATGAGTGTGTTGTGGCCGCATGCATGTGTTGTGGTGTTCGTGTGACAATAAAAGACGGGGCTTGTCCCGTTACGAGAGTTTTAAAACTAGGCACCACAATTACAACAAGTACAGATCCTGTACAGTTACACGGCACATGTTTAAACCAGTTGAATTAAAGGTAATTCAATGTTTGTTAGTGTCCCCATTCACTGCTGGTTCAAATGGTAGCAAGTCCAGACCTGCTCTGTTGCCCTTGGTGGTTGAAATCTGAAGCGTTCCTGAATGGCTGGGGAGGAAAAGAGGGACAGACAGACCGACCGACCGACAGACAAAGCCTCCTGTAGGCCGACCCCCTGGGTCTGGCAAAAAGTACAGCAACTAATGGAGATTAATAATGCTCTTCCTGCCCTTGAGGCGGCACACCAGATCTCGAAATCCTCTGAAGATTATAATAAGATATTGAAGCTGAAATATGAATACAACTGCATCCTGGGTGGTCAAATAAACACTCTCCTTTTAACACGTTGAGTGCCATAGCCGAGATATCTCGTCTTACATAATCCAACGGTTAAGTGCCATAGACGAGCTATCTCGTCTTACATAAACATTTTTTTTTTTGACGGTGGGACATCAATCCACCCCTTTTACGTCTTCTATATCACTATTGGAGGAAGAGAATGTGTATAATCTATTTTACCGACCACTAAGTGGCGACAGTTCTCTCCCAAGACAGAGAAAGCCACAGCCAGCCACAGCCAGAGCAGCCAGCCAGCGCGCTGGAGAAAGCCACAGTGTAATTTTCAAGGAAGCAGCTCGGCGAAAACTCCCTCGATCCCACACACACACACACACACACACACACACGCGCGCGCGCGCGCGCACACACACACACTCGAGCACCCCCGCGCATAAATAAGACCAGAATCGCAAAAGCTTACTCAAACCTCAAGAAACAGTTTTACAGTCCAGACGGCCGCGGAGAATCCTTCCCCCGCAGCACAGACGGAGGGAGGAGCCCGGAGACACACACACACTCTCTCCCTCTCTCTCCCCCTCCCCCCAGTCCCGAGAGAGAGAGAGAGAGAGGAGAGAGAGAGAGAGAGAGAGAGAGAGAGAGAGAGAGAGAGCACACACAGAGCGGGAGACAGACACGCCGCGGGGGCAAAGAACGGACAGAGATCCCCTCCCCCCAGAGCCGCGGAGCAACGCGCGAACACACACACACACACACACACACACACACACACACACACACACACACACACAATACAGTATACAGACTCGCCCAAGGGCACCCACAATCACAGGCAGGTGACTGTTCTGCTGTTTGATTGAATTTCACAAAACTGCGATTATCTCAGCTTGCTGTCTCATACGCTAAAACCATGCTGTACTCAACGGCTAATATCTACATAACTACTAACTCTGCAAACTAACTCTTTTAGACAGAGAAAGCACACATTCTATTAGTTATTTTTAGATGATTGGTGTTCACGAAGTCTTAACAGAAAAGAATCCTCGGCTGTTGTAAAATGAGCCAGAATCCTCAAAAAAAAACCTGGCACAACTTACCTACAGGATTGAAAAAATGGCTGGCACTCAATGTGTTAAAATGGAGACAAAAGCTTTTTGAATTGGGAGATAAGCCTGAAGGGCTCCTGGCGTTGCAGCTTAAGGGCACTCAGGCCTCCAGGTCAATCCTCTCCATCAAATCGAAGAGAGGCACCCTGCTGACTAATCCCAAAGAGATAAATGACCTCTTTAGAGAATTTTACAGTGAACTCTACTCATCTAAGTGCGATGCCGCTCAGTCTGATTTTAACAACTTTTTTGACCCTCTTGAAACCCCCAAGCTGAGTGATACTGCCACGGAGGACTTTGACTCTGATTTCACATTGGAAGAAATAATTAAGGCGGAATTTGCCATCTTCGGCTGCTCTGAATCCTCTCTGCTCCTCCCTACGGCTCTGCAACAGTCTCTGACACAGGGGATGACTGTCGCCAAGAGACTCATTTTGAAGGAGTGGAAGTCTCCCTCTCCTCCTTCTTTTCAACTGTGGCTGACAGACATGGTTATGGTTGTGCTCATGGAGAGCCTCAGGTTCCTGAGGACCAACTCGCTTAACAAATTTTCAACTATTTGGGGCCCGTTTCTGGCCCACTTGGACGAGGTTAGGGGCGACGTGTAACACCATTAGTAAATGATGACTAGACACATTAGTTAACTGCCAATTAATGACTAGTTAATGCTTCTAACCCTTAAAAATAATGTACCCTTATTGTAAAGTGTAACCGACATATTACGGTTTCAGGCAGGAGTGTTTTAGACTTATAGGGTACATACAAGATAAAGCAGGAAGTGCCAGCTGATGGCATAGTACTGGACCAGGTGGGCTGTGATGTGTGTGGAAGTGTGGGGGGCAAAAGTCACCAGGAGGTATGTTCCTGCCACTGCCAGGGTGCCACCTAGAGGAGAGACATGAGACAGACATGGGGAGGCAGTGAGAAGGTTTTTCAGAACAGAGACCTTTCCTGCAAAAACCTTGTGTTGTCAACAAGTCCTGATGTTGTCTATGCCTATGCTGATGATTCTGAAACCCGGATGGCCGAAAACCTTTTGTACCTCAATTAAATTAACTCATTGAGTGCCAAGGACGAGTATAGTCGTCAATTCGAATAGTAACGTAGAGTGCCAAAGACGACTAAAGTCGTCAATTGCGTTTTTTGACGGTGGGACGTGGATCAAAGCCTCGTGCATCTCCTGTAAAAATATTGTAGCTATTGAAGGTGTATAACCTATTTTACGGACCCATTAGGTGGCGACAGTGCTCTCCAGATTAGAGAAAGTTGAGGAAAAAAAGCAGAAAAAGCCCCGTGATGAAAGAGAAACCGATGCATGAGCCAGAGCGGCACAGATTGCTCTGGCTGCCTGGAGCCAACGTTAGCTGCGAACAGCAGTCAATCCGCTCCCACAAATGAGCCCCTCTGTCTCTGCTGCATAGTTTCTCCACACGATTAGCCGCCAGAAAATAAAACCAAAGCCAAACCATTCTCATGAGAATGGTTTGAAGCGCACTTTGAAACGCGCAGCAGAAAGCCTATAATCGGACGCAGCTTCATCCCAGCTCACAACCGAAACCCCAGAAACGCAGACGAACGCGAGCCCAATCCAGACTCCCCCGACGAGTGGCCGCCATCCGAACGTGGATCCGTAAGGCAGCAGAGCCTGCCATAGCAGGCAGCAGAGACTCGCCTGACACACGCAGCAGCCAGCAGAGCGAGCAGAGCCACCAGAGACACTCCCACGGAGGAGGAGTTTGGAGTTGAGGGGGGTGTGTGTGCTGTTTATTGAAGGAAATTACTGTTCAGATGTTTCAGGTCAGAAAATATTAGCTTCAGAGTCAGTGAATGTGCTTGAAATGCTTCATTTGCTTCTAATTTGAAACGCCTGTTTTTGCTGAAAACAACCTATCTTCTCCGGCTCATAACTAAAGCACGGAAAATGGTATCAATAAACTTTTTTTTGCTGATGATACAATAGAGTCTGCTCGTTCTTTGTGCGTGTTCGGTGTTTACAATATCACAATATCACACAATATTCTGTGGGCCTCGAGAAATCACTGAAAACGCTCTGAAACTCTGGCACTGGGAGCGTCCGTTCTCCAAAAGTGGCTGGCACTCAATGAGTTAAATTAATGATATTATTTGTGAGTGTGACCCTCTCTTCAAGAAACACTGCCTATATGCATTAGTGGAATTTTGGAGAGCATTTGTAATGGTTTGGATTGGATAAGGAGACTTCCTACACGAGGCAGCAATTACAATAAAACAACAAAACTCACAACATTGGAGATGATTCATGCAGGTGTGTGTTACTTAGCATATCTGAATGTCTAAACTGTTGCCTGTTCATGCCATTTAGAATCAGACTCTAAATTGTGGCACTAAACAATTGTTTTTCATGAAAACAAATACAAGAAAGGCCTGTTGAATAGATTACTGTGATTCTTTCCCTGCCAAACACAGTGCAGTTAGGCTTGTTAATGAAGAATGATTAGAAGAGTCAATGTTTAATTTCCACCCCTTGCCAATCAAATCAGATAATTACTCTGCCACAGGGTCTTTGCCACACACCTCTTCCTACCTCACCTCCTCCCCTTTATCCACTTCCCTCTCTTCTGTCCGGCCCCTGTCCCTCCCACACTCTCCCTCCCTCCCCTCTGTTTCCATTATATCCCTGATCGATGTGTTAATTGTTACTTGTATCTGTTGCCTGTTGTTATCTTGTTTACTATGTACTCATACTGTGTCAGCGTCTTTGGGTCATTGAAAAGCATTTTATAAATCAAATGAATTATTATTATTATTATTACCGTAAATTCCGGACTATAAGCCGCACCGGTGTATAAGCCGCACCTGCAAAGTTGACTATTTTTTTCTTATATAAGCCGCACCGGACTATAAGCCGCGGGTGTTTTAATGGTATTTTTTTTTTTTTTTTTTTTTTTTTTTTTGTGTTTTAATGTTTAATTACCATATGTAAGGGTTCATGCACAGAGGTGATTGTCGGGAAAGAGATGGCTGTTTGAGGAAGCTCCCATTTATTAACATTTCAACAAAACAACATAACACAACACCACCTGTGTTGTTTTTTACAGTGCACACAGTGTCATACAGTGTCATACAGTGTGGTGAAAAGAGGGCAAGAGAGGAAATTAAAACTTATTATAGTTATATAGGATTTATAGTTAGAAAGAGTGCTAAAAAAGAGAGATTTTTTTTTTTTTTTTTTGAAAAAATCCATAGATAAGCCGCACCGTTATATAAGCCGCAGGGGCCAAAAAAGGCCAAAAAACGGGAAAAAAGGTGCGGCTTATAGTCCGGAATTTACGGTACTTAGACGACCTGTGATGTATTGCCATAATACTTCTGAACTCTAGGATGTTCTTCATTAAATCAAAGCAGTAGAGTGCTTACCAAGAATGTCAGAGGCACGCAGCGTTTCCTTGAGGAAAACCACAGATATGACAGCACTGGCTGGAAAGGGAAAATGTGTTCATGTTAGTTCAACCTGCAATCAAGACATGCTGCAGCTACCAGTCATGGTTCACTATCCTATAAACTGAACTGTAACAATCAAGACATGCTGCAGCTACCAGTCATGGTTCACTATCCTATAATCTGAACTGTAACAATCAAGACATGCTGCAGCTACCAGTCATGGTTCACTAACCTATAAACTGAACTGTAACAGTCACTATCCTATAATCTGAACTATAACACAGTGGCACCTGCACAGTCTGTCTCATTCAAAAGCCAGCAGGTACACTTAACAGAGAACACCATACTGTAATTTGATGCAGAAAATAATATGCACTGTGTCACAATAGTACAGTATAATGATCAATGGTCGAGATTCATCCCTGAATAAAATAACATAACTGAACACATATTTTTTAATTGTTACTGCATTCTCATTAATGAATGATGTGAATTGTCTTTTTTTATGCAACAAGTCAATTTAATCACAGGCAAGCTCAGAAAATTGACTTGAAACGATAACAATTAGGTACGTCAATAAAGCATCAAACAGACTACAGCATATGACTATAGGCTGTATGAAGGCTAATCAACTTCTACATTGCTGTGTCGAATGTGAATTTCATCTCTCTCTCTCTCTCACACACACACACACACACACACACACACACACACACACACACACACACACACACACACACACACACACACACACACACACACACACACACACACAATGCTTGACATAATGTACTGATCAGCAGACATCCGGAGCTGGGGCTCTGTGTCTCTGTCTGTCCCACTGATGACATCATTAGTGATGTCATAAATTCCACTGATGACATCATCAGTGATGTCATGAATTCACTCACACGCAAGGCTATAGTTCAGTGATCACACAAGGCTATAGTTCAGTGATGATGTCACTGATGACATCATCAGTGATGTCATAAATTAATTCACACACACAAGGCTATAGTTCAGTGATCACACACGAGGCTATAGTTCAGTGATGATGTCACTGATGACATCATCAGTGATGTCATAAATTCATTCACACACACAAGGCTATAGTTAAGTTCAGTGATGATGTCACTGATGACATCACTGACTGATGATGTCATCAGTGATGTCACCAGTGATTATGTCATCAATGATCACTGATGAGGAGAGAGACTGAGGGAGAGGGAGAGAGACTGAGGGAGAAGGGGAGAGGGAGAGAGAGAGAGAGGGGGAGAGACTGAGGGAGAGATAGAAAGGGGGAGAGAAAGAGGGAGAAAACATCATGCAATTCCATGTCACATTTTTATGAACCGCTGAAAAGCAAATCAGTTTCACATGAGCTAAGCCTCAGATTAGTCTTCCTAATGTTTCTCCGCGAAATGCTAGGAAGGAACCGAGGCAAATAGATAACACATCATATTTTTGACAGCGAGACAGACAGATAAGCAGGCAAACAGACAGATAGATGGCCAGACAGGCTGCCTGAGACAGATAAACAGACCGGCAGGCAAAAAGTAGGCAGTGGTTCTCAAACTTTTTCACTCAAGGACCCCTAAACTGACACAAATGAGACCACGGACATAATATGCCCCTCATCCGGTTTCCTGCCCACTGATACGGCCAGTTGTGCCTGCAACCCTCATATTGGTAGCCATAGAATCTACCACTGCACAACCCGGACACCCAACACAGCTCCTTTTGTTTCATAGATGTTTAAAACCAGCGGGCAATTGGCATTTAAAATGTACCCCCATAATCTTTTTCTTTCTCATCTCCCCCCCCCCCCCCTCCCCCATTTTCTCCCCAATTCTACTTGGCCAATTTTCCCCTGCTGCCCGGTCGCTGCTCCACCCTCTGCCGATCTGGGGAGAGCCGTAGACTAGCACCATGCTTCCTCCGACACATGCACAGTTGCCAGCCGCTTCTTTTCACTTGACAGCGGGGAGCTTCACCAGCAGGACGTTGCACGTGGGAGGATCATGCTATTCCCACCAGTTCCCTTCCACCCCAAACAGACGTCCTGACCTACCAGAGGAGGCGCTAGTGCAACGACCAGGACACATCCCCCTAATCTGGCTTCCCACCCGCAGACACAGCCAATCGTGCATATATGGACACCCGACCAAGCCGGAGGTAACACAGGGGCGCGAACCTGCAACCCTCGTGTTGGTAGGCAGGGAATCTACCGCTACACTAGGACCCACGTACCACCATAACCTTGCCAGGTAAATTCCTCTGGAACAAGGCATGGATGTATGTGATAGGATAGGCTATTACAGTCAATATGGAGGATTTTGAGGTCTATCATTGCTATCCTGATATTTCATACTGACTGCAAGCATGTTCAGATTCACATTTAGGACTCCTTTGCCTCTGGGAACAGCTGGATCCAACAAGTAACCATAGCAACTCCATACAAAGTGAGAAGGATAACTCAAATGAGAAGTGTGGCAACATGAACCTCTGGGGTACAGAGAGTTCTGCCACCGCTACATGTGTGTGTGTGTGTGTGTGTGTGTGTGTGTGTGTGTGTGTGTGTGTGTGTGTGTGTGTGTGTGTGTGTGCGTGTGTGTGTGTGTGTGTGTGTGTGTGTGTGTGTGTGTGTGCACGTGTGTGTGTGTGTGTGTGTGTGTGTGTGTGTGTGTGTGTGTGTGTGTGCGTGTGCGTGTGTGTGTGTGTGTGTGTGTGTGTGTGTGTGTGCGCGCGTGCGTGCGTGTGCACGCCTGTCTGTGTGTGTGTGTGTGCATCAGATCTCTCTATCTGCCTCTCTATTTCAGAGGTGTAGAAACAGGGAAACTCCCTGGGGAAACATGACACCATGTCAAACACTCTTCCACCACATGGCTGTCTGACATGATGGGATGAAAGCAGAGAATGTAGCTGTCATCTCCCAGCAAAGCTAAACTCTAAGATCTGTAGCTTGGTTGAAATATGTCACAATGTCACCGATGACTAGAAATGTCCAAATTCCAAATGCAGGCAGCCATGCAGCTGTCTTGTCTTGTGAAGTTGAGTATCAAAACAGTCTGGAGAAAAGTCACTTTTTCTGAAAATTCTAGTCTCACAGGCTGGATTTTTTGTAGTCTATTTACAAACAACTTTGCAAGAATTGTGCAATATAGACAATACAAGAGTTGTGAAATGTTATGTAAGATAGATTCTATAAAATGAATAGTTCACACAGTCAATAGTTCACATAAAGCCTTCAATACCTCAAACCATAACAGTTATTCAAATATTGATGCTCTCACCAAAAATCAACATTCATTCTGGAACATATGTATCGCTTAGAAACCACAGCATATAGCAACTATTCAAGAGCTATATTAGCCTGATATCTAACACATAAAAGGGCAAACCTACGTATGTATATGTATGTATGTATGTATGTATGTATGTATGTATGTATGGATGTATGTATGTATGTATGTATGTATTTATGTATGTATGTATGTATGTATGTATGTATGTATGTATGTATGTATGTATGTATGTATGTATGTATATATATGTATGTATGTACTGTATGTATGTATGTATGTATGTATGTATGTATGTATGTATACGTATGTATATGTATGTATCCTCCCTGTTTCATTTTCCTCAGACACCGTCGGCCTGACAGCCTTCATATTTGGCACGGGTACCGCCGCCGGCAGAGGTCCCAAGCAGATGGTGACAGGGCCAGATTTATGGCTTAATGGTCACAACGGCCAATTAGTCATAGCACTACCCGCCGCAGCCAGCAGCTGACACACACACAGACCAATTACTGATAGCACTAACCGCAGCAGCTGCCAGGTGACACCCACACATGGAGACAGGCATCACTACCCAGAGCAGTCAGTAAGTGACACATATCTAGTGATAGCACTACCCACAGTAGCCAGCAGGTGGCACACAAACACACACACACACACACACACACACACACACACACACACACACACAGTGATTGCATGCTCCAACGGGTATCAAAACTAGTCAAACTGAATAGTCAACTCATTACACTCCATTTCCACTAGGTGGTGAAGTGTGCGAATTTGAAGGTCTGGACCCAGGCAAGAACTATATTGCTTAGTGGAAGAATACCATTTCATTGTTATCTATTAAAAATAAAGATTTTCTGAACAAGATAATAGCTAACTGCTTCACATCGTGCCAAACGCCTGTTCACGCTATTCACATACTAATCCAGTCTCTTGTTGTTGAGTGCTTAATCATACATCTCATTAATATCAATGGGAGCTGTACAAGCAACTGTGATACAGTTTCTGAAGCTGGCTTCTGTTTCTTTTCAACATGCCATCCTCTCTCCTCTTTTGCAGGTGATGACATGATATCTAACAGAGAGAGCCAATTCTCTGCTCCATGCCACAGTGCTGGAGACGGCGCTGTCATACCTAATAGAGACTGTTGGGCTCTGTGGATGGAGACGGTAGTAATTGCTCTCTATGGAGCGTCAATGTGTCAGTCAATGGGACATGCAGGGACAGGCGTGTGACAGCAGCATCATCGACTCCCCCGTCCTCTTCCCCTACTTCTCCTCCTCTCCTCTGTGTTCCCCTCTGTCCAGCTCTGCCTACTGTCTCCTTCAATCATCCTCTCATCCTCCTCTCTCCTCTCCTCTCATCCTCCTCTCTACTCTCCTCCTCCTCTCTCCTCCCCCTCTCCCCTCCCCTTCTTCTTCCCCAAATACCGTTCTTCTTGTCTCCTCCCCTAAGGCAGGAGTGTTGTCTGACCAGACACCCCCCCTTCTCCGTGAGTTTTTGTGCCACTCCAGGAAGACAGGCACCACAGCACTATGGGAGGGTGTATGTGGAGTGGGTGTGTTTTGTGTGTGTTCGCCTAAGGAGCACTGCTGGTCGGCAAATCCGCTAGACCTGAGTGTTTATACATGACTACAGTTATGCACATAATATCTCTCTCTCTCTCTCTTCCTGTGTGTGTCTGTGTGTGCGTGTGTGTGTGTGTGTGTGCGCGCGTGCGTGTTTGTGTGTGTGTGTGTGTGTGTGTGTGTGTGTGCGTGCGCGTGCGTGTGTGTGTGTGTGTGTGTGTGTGTGTGTGTGTGTGTGTGTGTGTGTGTGTGTGTGTGTACTGTATGCCACAGTCAGCCCTCAATAGAGTGAATGTGACAGATGGCAACCTGCACAGCCTCCCTCAGCTCCACTTGTTAGCAAGGACAGACCATGTCACGGCTGCAGAGATCTTCCTCTCCTTTCCCTCCTTCCCTGGCTTCAGCTCTTCATCTCCAGCTTCTCATTCATTCTTCCAGAGAGACTCTTAAGAGACACTTTAGCTGCAGATATAAATGTTTCATGTGCACTTCAGTGCGCCACATTATACGGTTTTAATGAGGATAACAACTCACAACTAAGCATGGGAAGACTGAAGCCTGAGCTTTACAGGCACTTACAAAGCATTGCCAGATAATTGTCCTTAATGATAATGGTAAAATTGGCAATCAGTGCTTTTAATGGGGAAATCCTGTCAACTTAGACCATGACCAACCTTTCTACAAAGTGTCATGGTGTTCCGTCAATCCATTTGGAAGTTAGGTGCCTTTCTGTGATTACCTGGGCCCTCGTATTACCTGTGATTACCTGTAATGATAGCTTTTCATATTGGAATATGGTGAAATGTTCTTGGTATAGCAATCAGTGGTTTTAATAAGGATAATGATCCAGCTAACTTCACTAAATCAGGTGAGTTTTAATAACAGTGTAGGCTTCAAATAAAGTCATTGCTATATGACCTATATAGAAACACTCATCCGGTCAATTGTTCATAGTTTGGTAAAAGCTCATGAAGGAAGTGCAGCACTGTTCCACACAAAAATTAAATGAAGCCGTGCAGTCTGGCTTACACGATTTATGGTTTCATTCAGTGTTTTATTCAAACCATTCATCCACTTGGTAGACGTAGCTATAGGAAAATCATTAGAACCGTCGCATAATAGCTGCCATTAATATCCATGACTCACTGGCACCTCCAGCAGAGTGAGTGATGGGAGGTGGGAACCGAACCTGTTCAATATTGAACCTGTCTTTAGAGTGTTTGCACTGAGCAGCTGCTGCACTGAGGAGGCATGATGAGCATAACATGCTTGATAGCTTAGTTCACACTAGCGGCTGTAAAGACGATCATTTCTGCAGCAGTTGTTGGATTCTGTTGACCTACTTTAGTGCCAAATAACTGAAATAAGGAACAGAACTTCCTCCCTTGATAAGGAGAATAGTTGAAATGCACATTTCCATCTTGACTTGAAGTGTTGGATATAAACTAGGACACAATTTTTCATGTTTACCTCTGCCAAATGGAGGTAAAAATAAAAAATAAGGTTTTGCGCAGTCAACCGGAAGTTGGCCGGAGGGTCTGTCTGTCCGTTTGTCAGTTTGTCTGCAGGATATCCCAAAAAGTTATGACGGATTTGCACAAAACTTTGTAAAACAAAACAAAAAAGTAGGTCATGGGCCAAAAGTTAACTGATTAACTTTCCACACCCACTGGCCAAAAGGGGCATGGTCAATCACAAAAAGGCGACTAACTTCCAAATGGCTTCACGTAACACCACAAAACTTTGTAGAAAGGATGGCGCAGGTATTCACTCTACTGAGTGCCCTCCAGTTTATTTATTTGTTCTCAAAGCCACAGCACTGTTCAACTGTTGGATGTTTCCTTTGAGTGCTTTTCTGTTACTCTGACTCCATTAAATACAGCAGCTGAAGTTTGACAAATGAGGTGAATGCTTACAGCCTTGCCAGTACATACCATGCAAAAACAAACATTCCGATTCCCTATTAGAACAAGGTCCTAACACACCAAAAGTATTCAAGTACTATTAGGATTGTTTTTGTCCATTTGCTAAATATTTAGTGAATGTTAGCCCCATCTCCTGAGGCCATAATTCGACGCTTGGCCCTTGAACTTGCACACTAAATAGCTCTGATGCTTTATTGCTATTGTATGTGATATTAGTGACTATTAGTGATCGTTTTTTCCATATATCTTTTCAAATGTTCCGTCCAGTCTGTTTAAGACAGGAGTAAAAGTGCAAGAGCAGACTTCAAATGACAATACTTGCTGTAGTGCCCTGAGGAGGCGACCTTTTCTTCCACCTTCATGAATGTATAATGTGTCACACTTACCTATGACAGACACGCAGCCCAGTGGGGCTATGAGTGACGCCGGGGCAAAGCCGTAGGCTGTAAAGTTACCCAGCTCCCCGACTCCCATGAGAAGTACGCCGCACCACCACAGCACTGAGGTGTAGTAGGGCTTGGAGCCCCGCTGAGACTGGCGAACATGAGCATATTTCTGTCAGGAAGAGAGGACAGAGAGCACATGAGCCTTTCATTTCTGTTCGATTCAAACAGCTCCTGTAAGACACACAAGAGATGTATACATCATAATATACATCATGTATACATATCAAATGTATACATCAGAGCCATAACTTTGCCTTTACAGACTTACACAGCCAAAATAAACAATAGTTGAAATATCAGGTGTGATAGAGACTCCCTCAGCAAGAGGCATGAGACAGATTAAGCAAATCCAGGAAGTGGAAAGCTGCAAGACAAACTCAAATGTATCTATCATAATCATTCATAACTTTATAGCCTTACACACAGTCTATAAAACAATACTCGGTTATGATGGAAGACATAATACAGTAAGACACTAGTTGTCATCCTTTTTCACACCCCAGTGAAGCATTAAATGCCAAAACAAAAGCTGTCATGGACGTTCAATCGGTCTTCCACACACGCCATGCCACCCACACAAACACACCCATTACCTACATGTGAAGGCTGAAGTTTGCACACTTGCTATATAGAAAAGTAATTCAGAGAAATAGATTGTTCTGAAATTTATTAAATGTCACCCCTTTTAAATTTTCAGTCAAGCAATAATTTAAACGTCAATACTTAAAACCTCTCAATTTCACAATTATCCATAGTAATAATAAGCAGCAACGGTTCTGTATTAAAAAAAATCAATTCACTCGAATTTGTGCTCATAAGCCACATTGCAAGCAAACTGTGAGTGCATGACAAGTATTATAATTAGATCATCATGAATAATAGACACAATGTGGAAAAAATTAAGACGATGAATATTTTATGGTGCAACTCCATTGTTAATGACATGAGATTATTTTGTCAGAAAACCTTATAAGTGGCTTATGATCTGCTTGTAGAGGATCTTATCAACATATTATTCTTTATCTGAAGACTTCACACACCTACGTACCTACCTATATATAGGTATACAGTTATTATCGATATGCACTTTAGTCTACCTGGACTGTGATGGTATTTATGGCTGCTATAGATGATTTGATTATTGTCATTTCTGTGTTTATTTGATGTGCTTTTAATGTGTCAATTACAGTATGCTCTGTGTTCTACCACAAATTGCTTCTTCGAGGACATTAAAGGGTTCTAAGACTGAGGGGCCCTTTACACGAGGACAGTTTCTGGAAGAAACGACACAATAGCGTTTCCTACACACCTTTTCCCTCACACCTTCTCCCTGTTTACATGAGCGCTGTTGAATTTTTAAAACGCCGTAATGTACATGCCAGGTCGCTAGGTGACAGTGTGATGGTCAACGGGGCGATGCTCGTCGCTCCTCAGAATAACACTCTTGGATAAGGCGTAGAACTGCCAGTATTATCTGGTTCTGTCACGTAAGCACCCGCAACATCAACGAGAGCACAACCGTAAGATCCATGTCTGCTTCTCTTCGTGTTGTTTTCCTGACTGATGTTGTTGTGTAACTCGTGCACGGCTATGACGTAATCGCGTGTGTCGCGTGTGCAGGCACGTCAGAGTTCCTGAAATGAGCCGTGTCAAAGCGATTACATGGAGCGCTCAGCGGGGAGCGTCACCAAGAATTCCACTCTGGAGGGTGGTTTCAAAATGTGTCGTTTCCTAAGCGCAAATTCGCTGTCGCCATCTAAAAGGCAGGCACTAACGATAAAATAATTCCCCGTCACCATAGGAAACCGTCCTTGTGTAAAGTGCCCCTGAGACTGAGGTATGGCAGAACCAAAACCTCTCGTCACAAGGACAGTTTCTTCCCAACTGCCATCTGCATCTTCAACGAGGCTCGAAAGCACCCACGAATAAGGACTTTATCACAAGGCCGTAACCACCAATTCAACACAGGGGGGAACGGCTGAAAAATTGGCCACTTTGTCGCCAGATTAGAGGAATATTAACATTAAGATTAGACTGTTGTGATGTCATTATTCACCTTTTATCACTCACCTCCATGTCACCTCTCCCTCCCTGCCCGGGTTGTAGCGGGCTCATTTTTAAAGCTAGAGTGAAGCTTCTGATATCATATGAAACTAGAAGATCTAAGGCATCCATTGATACCAACCAGGGCATGCTAGCTTGTCAGGAAGGGGGGTAAATACTGCTCCAAACTTAGACAAAACTTTGGAAAGGGAAAAACGGACATGGCCATATTCAAAGGGGTCCCTTGACCTGTCACCTCAAGATATCTGAATAATAATGGGTTCTATTGGTACCCCAGTCTCCCTTTACAGACATGCCCACTTTATGCTAATCCATTTTATTCTTCCCAAAAAAATGCATGCATTATAAATGTGTTATTTTTGCCTATTCTGAATATTCCTGCATATAGGACCCCTAAACAATATTGGAATTGCAGAAATTGAGTGTGACTGGAAAGCTGAGAGTCTTGTAAATTCAATTAGCCCAATTATATTCATGTGTGATGATGTTAGTCCACATCATCTACATTGTGTCTTGTGTCTGGTATGTGTGTGTTGAGGCTCTACTTTAGCAATACAGTCATGTAAATCGGTGGTATTTATTGCCATAGTAAATTTCACTTTGTATGTGTGTGTGTGGGGGGGCACACTTCAAGTCTGGGTCACCTTGGGGCATCACACTGTATTAATCCGGCCCTGATGATGAGCACATCTGAAATAGCTAGTCAGGGATTAACAAATCAACACAAGGTAGCAGCTTACATATCAATAAGGATAAAACAATAACCATCAAAAAAGCACAGCAGCTCACAGTATGAATGAATGAACTGCCCCTAATCAGACACACAGATAATAATAGCCTATTCTTATTTAAACATGCAGTTTTGAAACATTCAATAAAGACAAATTAAAAATAGACTATGACTCGACACCCTAAGTGATACACACATGTTATGGGAGTGGTATATATACCCCTTACATCAATTTCCGTGTTAGTAGAATGGTTAGTTCCTTGCTCTGCTCTCCCCTAGGAGTGCTGGCTCCGCGGTATCGCGCAGTAAATCTCTGTATTCTTATTTTTTTACATCAATTTATTGGGGGGGGGGGACACATTTGATCAGGCTTAAATATTGGGGGGGATTTGTCGTTCTCAATGTATATTGCCGTTACGGCCCTAACACGGACATAACATGGTCACTGATGACATCACTGATGACACATCATTAGGCAATTAGGGCAAACACCTAATAAGAAAACCAGGCTCCATCATCACTGATGACGTCACTGATGACATCATCACTGACTGAACTATAGCCTCAGCCTTATAGCCTAGATACACTAGACGACTTTGAAATCTTAAAGTGTAACTTACCCCCAAAACACTTTTTTTCAGCTTTTAACCAATATATATGACTTTGGGGGTGGTGTGTGAAGAATTCTGGTCAAAATTTCCACATTTGAGACCAAACTGTTGCCATTTTACCATTTGTATCATTTTCAGCTGCATAAGTGGCCTCTAAGGGTTGAACACTGCTTTTTTTTTGCCCTCAAATGAATGGGATATTTGGTACATCCTGATGTCACGGTGGTGTTAGCACGTGCATCTGGTGCATCTCCAAAGCCTATACAACTAGGCAAGATGGAAAAACACCACCTAATTTAGTTCACATTGGGGCAATGGACTAACCTTGCTTGCAAGATGGATAACCTCGCGAGATCAAGAGAGATTCTCTCGACGTACCCATCTTGTCATGCACAGGCAGTTAAGATGATTGGTCGAGCCATGCCGGCCCGACGAATCAGCGGCAGCCGTAGGCGGGCTCAGGCTCGTCTGGGCAAGTAGTGGGTACATGGTCTTTGTAGTGCCGGACATGTGTGCCGCGGCCTCATGGTCCTCTCATCACACTTTTGTCAGGTACTACAGTCTCGACGTGTCCGGTGCGCAGTTCGCGCACGCGGTGCTGTCGGTGGCAAGAAAGTAGTATCGTTGCCACTCTAATATGTCAGACGGTTAGGCATAAACGTTGCCATATGGCCGTGGTTCACCGGTGCCTTTCGGGTCGCCCTGTGGGGTGCTCCCGGCAGCAAGGTCGGTTGAATGGAGGCACTAGTGAGAGCTTGAGTTCGAAACGAAGTAAAACGTTAGGGTTGTGCTACAACCCAGGTTTTACGAGTGAGAACGAGAGCTCTCACTACCCAGCCTTGCTGTGTCGATGCGTCACGGGGTGTGTCGGATCTCAGCGGGCTGGAAGAAATTAGAGTGATTATTCCCTGGACTGGCAGGACGTGACGTAGTCACGTGGATCCGTGTCAGTCCCAGGGGGTACCACGCCACCTACGGGTGGGTGGTCAGGTTTTAATGAAAAGTAATTTTGGAGCAAAATAACAGTCTTCCATAGGGCTGCGTTGCAGCGTTTAAGGCACTAGTGAGAGCTCTCGTTCTCACTCGTAAAACCTGGGTTGTAGCACAACCCTAACGTTTCAAGTCTACCGTAACATGTCATGATATTTTTTTAGCGAGGGTGCTTAATTTCAAAGTGAAAATCTCCGTGTTTGTTGGCAGGTATGTTGTCTTTCTTTAAACCACTGGCACAGTAGCTATGTCATTATGTATCAAAGAGTCTACTCACGCATGCCACAATAAATAAATAGCATATAGAACACACCTGGTCCATGTAGCCGCCAGGAATCAGACAGAGGAGGCTTCACTTCGTCACACACACACACACACACACACACACACACAACGTTGGTTTAGCGTTAAGTTGTTTGCTGCTCAGCTGTGCCAAATACTCAAATCAAGATCTTCTTCTCTGGGGCTTTCGGCATGCTAGACACTACTATGGCTCATTACTGCCTCTCAGGTTTAAGACTGGATTGCGCCTATACACGGAAGCTTGGTTTACTGACTGTGCAGAGAGCCAATCATATGGGGTGGCACCTGGGGTGGCCAATCAGATTCTAGGGGTGGCCCATGCCACCCCAGGCCACTCCCTAGACACGCCACTGGAGCCGCGTGCCCCGGATGTCAGAACACCTTTCCTGTCTTCACAGAGGGGTCTCGTGGATGGAATACCAAGCCTCACCAGCTCTGTATCGACTGTTTCAGGGCCCGCCGACGCAAGCGGCGGCCGCCACCATTTGACGGTCAGCAGGCCACCATGGGATCCGAGGAGCGGTTGCAGACGCCGTCTGACGGTCAACAGGCCGCCCTGGAGTCGGAGCCGATCTCCCAGCTCTCGACCATTCAGTCTGAGGCGCACCCAGGCCACTATCGCGGGAGCCGTCACCAACGCCGCGCGGCAGCACCGGTCAGACTCGAGCACCATATCTGCTGGCGAATGGAGGCGGGCCAGGCTGAGGGAACACCCCCGGGCACTGATCACCGTCTCGGTTGACAATCCAGTCAGTCAGGGGGACGGCACCGGCTGTCGGCCATCGGGGATCAAGGTGAAGGTGTCTGCTATCGCAGACACAGGTGCGCAGTCGGACATTTGGTCTCTAGAGGAGTACCTCGCCTGCGGATTCTCGCGTGACGACCTACGCCCTGTCAGCCTCAGCCTCTCGGCTGCCAACCGCTCCCCCATAGCCATTGATGGCGCATTCTTCGCTAGACTCTCTGCGGTCCCCAAGAGCGGCGGGGGGTCGTCCTGCCGCTCCATGGTGTATGTAAGCAGCTCGGTCCGGGGCATGTACCTCTCCTATGGGTCGCTGCTCAACCTCGACCTCCTGCCCAAGGACTTCCCGACAGGTGGTGCGGGGCAACCCAGGGACGAGCGCGATTCCGCCACCCCTTCCTCGCCGGACCTGCCCTTGTCTGTCAATGCAGTGAGGTACGCCAACGGCGGCTGCGACGGCCATGACCCCCATGGCGCCCGGTGCTTGTGCCCACAGCGCGCTGTCCCTCCGTCGCGCCCCGCGGCACTGCCATTCCCCTGCACGCCTGAGAACAACGACCAGATGAAGAGGTGGTTGTTTGAGAGGTACGCCTCGTCCACATTTAACACGTGCCCCCATCGGGCGCTGCCTTGCATGGAGGGACCGCCCATCGAGATGCACGTGGACCCTGCCGCCACTCCGAAAGCATGCCACACCGCAGCCGGTGTGGCTCTCCACTGGCAGCACAAGGTCCGCGACGACCTTCTCCGGGACGAGGCCCTCGATGTCATCGAGCACGTGCCATACGGCGAGCCGGTTACATGGTGCCACCGTATGGTGGTTACCCGGAAGCACGACGGGTCCCCCCGCAGAACCGTGGACCTTTCCCCTCTCAATAAGTTCTGCCAGCGTGAGACTTTCGCAACTGAGTCCCCATTCCACCTTGCACGTCGTGTTCCGAAGGGCACCTGGAAGACTGTCACGGACGCTTGGAATGGTTATCACAGTGTGCCCCTGCGCGAGTCTGATCGTCATCTGACAACCTTCATCACTCCCTTTGGCCGGTGGCGTTACACCAGGGCGCCACAGGGTTTTCTGTCGTCGGGTGATGGCTACAACCGCCGTTTCGACGCTGTCCTCTCAGACTTTGCACGCAAGGAACGTTGCGTGGATGACACGGTCCACTACGACACCGACCTGGAGCAGCACTGGTGGAGGACCATCGACTTCCTGACACGTGTCGGGCGGTCAGGCGTCGTGTTGAACCCGGACAAGTTCCAATTTGCGCAGAGGAGCGTTGATTTTGCTGGCTTCAGGGTGTCGGAGGCTACTATCGAGCCACTTCCCAAATACCTGGATGCCATTCGGGACTTCCCCCGCCCGGTCTCCACGACGGACATCAGGAGCTGGTTCGGCCTCGTCAACCAGGTGACTAACTACGCCCAGTTGCGCGACACTATGGCCCCTTTCAAGCCCTTCCTTAGCCCACGCTGCAAGTTCTCGTGGTCACCTGAGCTGGAGGAGGCCTTCCAGGCGTCCAAGCATGTCATAATTGGGGCCATTCGCGAAGGTGTGGAGATCTACGACATGCAGAAGCGCACTTGCCTCCGCCCCGACTGGTCCAGGCGAGGCATTGGCTACTTCCTTCTCCAACAGCATTGCAGCTGTGCCTCAGGCATGCCGGACTGCTGCCCGGGGGGTTGGAGAATCACACTCGCTGGGTCGCGCTTCCTGTCCCCGGCGGAGCAGCGTTATGCGGCTATTGAAGGGGAGGCCCTGGCCGTGGCCTGGGGCCTGGAGCAGACACGATACTTCACGCAGGGATGCGACAACCTCGTCGTGGTCACCGATCACAAGCCCCTGGTGAAGATCTTCGGGGACCGCACTCTCGACGAGATCACGAACTCACGCCTGTTCAGGCTGAAGCAGCGTACCCTCCCGTGGCGTTTCGAGGTTGTGCACCTTCCTGGCAAGAGCAACCATGCCGCTGACGCTGCCTCGAGGCACCCTTCCCCCTCGGGCTCGGCTAACGGCCTCTCTCTGGAACCGCCAGGCGTGCCTGACGCCGTGGAGTTGGCGCTCATGGCTTCGATCCGCACCGATGCTCAGGAGCTCGGCGCCGTCTCCTGGCCCCTCCTCGCACAAGAGACAGTGGCTGACGCGTCCCTCGGCCGCCTACTGGACATGATTGAGCACGGGAACGGGGTGGACGCGCATGACCCTGCCGTGGCGAGGTTGTCACCGGTCTGTGACTCCTTCTATGCGCAGGACGGGGTCTTGCTGTACCAAGATCGCGTCGTGGTTCCCCTGTCCCTCCGCGAGAGGGTCCTTCGGCACCTTCATGCTGCCCACCAGGGGGTTTCAGCGATGGAGCAGCACGCCCGGGCCATAGTCTACTGGCCTGGGATGTCAGGGGATATCCGCGCTGTCAGGAACGGGTGCGCAGACTGCAACCGCAACGCTCCATCGCAGGCGGCCACGCCCCCTCTGCCATCTCCGCCACCGTCCTCCCCATTTGAGGGGGTTTTTGCTGACTTCTTTGACTACGGGGGCCGCCACTACCTGGTCGTCGGGGATCGGCTCTCGGGTTGGGTGGAGGTCCTAGGCGCGGCTGGCCTCGTTCGCCACCTCCGCTCATTCTTCCGTACCTTTGGTGTGCCTGAGGAGCTTTCGAGCGATGGCGGCCCGGAGTTCATGGCGAGCCACACGCAGGACTTCCTCCACCTGTGGCAGATCAGGCATCGCGTGTCATCCGTCAGTTTCCCGCAGTCCAACGGGAGAGCGGAGGTCGCTGTCAAGACTGCGAAGCGCCTTCTGGTGTCCAAGATTGGCCCGGCGGGCAGTCTCGACCAGGATCGCTTCCTGCGCGCGATGATACAGCTGCGCAACACACCCGACCCGGACTGCAACCTCTCACCGGCGCAGATTATCTTCGGTCACCCCCTTCGAGGGTCGCTCTCCTTCGTCAACCGGCTTGAGAAGTTTTCGAACCCACATATCCGTCCGCTCTGGCGTCAGGCATGGGCTGCGAAGGAGGATGCCCTTCGTACGCGGATGTCCCGCACTACCGAGTCTCTGGGGGCTCATTCGAGGCCGCTCCGCCCTCTGGCTCTCGGTGAGAGGGTGTTCGTCCAGAATCAGCAGGGCCCGAGCCCCAACAAGTGGGACAGATCCGGGGTGGTGGTAGAGTCGCTTGGCCACGATCAGTATCGGGTGAGAGTCGATGGGTCTGGACGTCTGACTTTGCGCAATCGGCGGTTCCTCCGTGGCTATACGCCGGTCGGCCCCTATACCCAGCGGCTGCCGTCGCCGCCTCCTCCGCTTCCTCCCTCCCTGGAATGTCTGCCCCCGGCTACCCCCCCTGGCCCGGTGGCGCCCCCAGGGTGACGCACGGCAGTGGACAGACGGGCCCCGTGGTGCAGATTTGGGCCCCTCCCTGCTAGCGCCCTCAGGCGGGGCGACGTCTCTCCCCGCGCCCCTTGTTCCCGCTGGTGTGGCCCCTGCTACACTTCTCCCAGCACCGTCGCCAGTGCGGCCCGCCCCTGCTGCATCTCTTCCTGCGCCGTCGGCGCTACGGCCCGCCCACCCGGCCCGTGCCAGGGGCCCGCCCAAGCGTTACGAGCCAGAGACCGGCCGATGGACTTTGGACTGAGACCGTTAACCCGCAGTGGTTCGTGGCTTTCCGGTCTGGGGGGGGGTGCAGGAGTGTACTCCCGGCCACTAGGGGGCAGTGCAGTACTGCCTTTGGAACAGTCTAGGTTAGAGTGAGTTGTTGTTGCCACGTCTTTTTCCTTCCGGTCGTGTGAGAGTGTGCACTTTGTCTCTCCTCTCTCTTCAGCATGTGATTGCTTGTTTGATGTAAGTCTGCTAATATTTATATGCTTTATGTTACAAGATTTATGTTAACAGTGTTCACTCATGTTATAATGTTATGTCATGCATTCGCTCATATGCTGTTATGTCACCCGCAGGGTGTTCTCATCTTTGTCGGAAATAAAATTGCTAGCAGACATTGAGGAGTCTTTCTTCAGTTATAATCTAACTAAATGCTTCGAAGGTGACTTTACGACCGCGAGGACTCGATCAATGAATACCACGGAGATCAGGCACAAGCACCTTCGGCGATCTGATTGGTTGAAGTTAACACCCACCAGCAGTGATAGACAGATGGGTCATCCAATCACCTGCCAAGTAGCTTGGAAAAAGTGCCCGCCTCCGTCAGCGGGTCTGGTTACTCCATTCCCAGATCGACTGGTTTAGTGAAATGTATGTGGAGCTATACCGTCCATCTGGCAGTGTCAGGTTAGCAATGGACCCCCATATGATGAGATTTGGTCTCTCAGATGCAAATCAGATTTTTTTTTTTTTTTATGTAGCCTAGATATGATTTTGTCCAGAATTCCATATATATTAGGTTGAGAGACAACAGAGAATGCTGGAATCCTCTCAAGGACCACTGGTGGTCACCGGACCCCACATTGAGAACTACTCAACCACTTGATTGTGCCGAGAGAGAGAGGAGGAGGAGGGAGGGAGGGGTGAGAATGTATGTTTGCAGCAGCTCCGAGCCCGCACCAAAGTGAGCCTCCCCTCCTCCTCCTCTGCTGTGTGGCAGCGACTTTCATCCCCACTTTGATTGTGCAGAGAGGAGAGAGGATTCTTCTGTGCCCATTTTCGCTGGGGACACACCGGTACACGGAGCTGCTGCTGCACTGATGCTCTGCCCACCTGTCTGTGAAGCGGCTTGCCTAGTCGTATGCAGCGGTTCGCGCAAACAGATGCGGGATTCCCACAATCCTGTATCCAATTTCAGATACTGATTGTGCAGAAAAATCGCACACCAGCGATTTTTGTTTGTGTTTGTTTGTTGTTGTTTTGTGAGGGCGAGCGTCCTAGCCGAACTGGGAGGAGGAAGGAGGCTGTTTCGCCTCTATGAGCAGCCACCAGCCGGGGAGGTGAGGAGGGAGGGGGGAGGGGGAGAATGTTCCAATACCCCGCTGCAGCTCTGCTCTGCGCGCTCCAAAGGAAAAATCAGAGATGCACTACAACATTTGACAAGAATCACGAAAAAGGGAGAAACAAAAATTAAAAACGGATTTCATGACGGGGAATATGGCAAGTTGGACAAGGGCATAACATGGAGAAATCTCGCATTGTGATTACATGAGCGTGTTGAGAGCATCCTATTGTCCTATTGTGCTGTGCTGGGGTAACCAGGCTCGCGTCACTAGGCTCTTTTAACGATAGTTACAGACGCCACATACACACACATGGGAGAAAAATAAGTCAATTTCTAGTTCGCCACTGAATGACCAAATTGATATAACTTTCAACCATTTTGAGCAATGCTGTTTCCATACAGGCCACCAGCGTTGGCTAGTTGTTGATATTTATAAAGATATTGTAGCTCTCAAATAACTTATTTTCGAGGTGGTGAGCAAACTGTAATGGCGTCGATTTCCGGAAAAAAATTCCTGAGCTGAGCACAGCCAAAGAGTATTAGTGAGACAAGAGGAGATGTCATTTCTTGGTTTTTCCCATAGGTTTTTTCAAATCAAGCAGCATGCCGTTTTGTTACATATCTGGGGGGTAAGTCCCCCTTTAACTGATTATGAAAAGACTGGGGAGTTTATACTACACAACTTTTTCATTAAGATTGTTTATCACAACTGAAAAACTCACTGAAATACATTACACGATATTCCTGCATATGTACAGTATATGCATATATATATATATATATGTGTATATATGTATATATGTATGTGTATGTATGTGTCTGATATGTGTATATATTATTATTATTATTAATTTACTTTTCCAACTCTCTCTGCCTTAACTGTGCTGTGCCTTAAACTATGATGCCTTAACCGTGCTGTCCCTAAAATAGGCCTTACCTCTACTGTGATTTAAACTATGTTGTGCCCTCTCTTTGATTAATAGAATCATACATTCATGACTCAATCCACTGTGTTGTCATTTGATCCATGCATTTTTTGGTAACTCAATGCCATTGTTTTTATTATGAAAAGTGTGACCTTGTTATGTGACCTCTTCTGGTGAGATTGGGAAAGACACCTTTTCCACTATTTTTAAATCTCCTTCTATCTCCTATGTTGACTATGTGGGATCACATCGTCTGGTGTCTCCTTTAAAGGGGTTGTTACATCACTCCCATGTGACTCCACCACATGACCCCTCAGTGGGCTTTAAATACAGCACCTGTATGTGATTGTTCCCATTACCCTGATGAAGACTCTTTGAGTCGAAACGCGTTGGTATCCCCGTCTAGAATAAAGGATTTTTAATATTATTCAGAGTGCCTCGGATGTCCTTCTCTGCTCCATTCAACACCTGGGGAACTTCCTGCAACCACACTGGACAGCTACCTCTTTTTTTTATCTTATATCTATGTATGCCCGATCCTGGAAGAGCACCTGATTTTTACTCTGCCATTTTATATTGATGTCTCCTTGACCCAATGCAGCACTCCCAATTGTATCTTTATGAGTTGAGTTGCGTTGAGTTGAGTCGGGTCGTTGCACCAGTTTACACTACAAGAGAAATTCAAACATGTTTGATATAATCGTTGTGGCTCCGACTGGCTCTGACTGGCGTCGGGAGGCACTTTACACTTGACGATTAGATATCTGTACCCATAATACACTAACAGATTATGCTGCTAATTGGCACAACAACTGCCCACAACAACTGCAGACTAGAGTCAACAAAGACAGACTGAGCCCAACTGCAAATCCTGTGTAAAATCGGAGGGAAAGTCTTGTAGTGTATTTTAAGCTTTAGGGCAATCAGCCTTAGGGCAATTAATCTGCCCTAATTAAAAAATCCGGCTCTGTCAGGTCACCCGCACGGGTGCCCTTTACATACCCTGAAGGTTTCAGCCCGATCGCACGTAAAACGGCATAGCTGTGGCCGAACACAGAACTTGAAACAAACAAACAACAAACATTGCCCACATACTACATTTTATATATAATATTGGACTGCACTTGCAATTTCTTCTTTTAGATAACTTCTCTTTATCTCTGAATATTGATATGACCGCTACGCTGCATACTTACACTGAGACAAATTCCTCATATGTAATCTTTGCATATTGTGGGAATAGAAGTGATTCTGCTTCTAATGATGTGTGTTGAGTGTCTGGCTCTACAGCTGGATTCCACCGCTCCCTACCTGTATGTTGAGTGAAATGCTGATGAGGACGTTCCCACATATGGAGATGATGATTCCCAGGAGATAGGTCTGTGGAAACAGTAAACAGGCACGAGATGAGGCAACGCTCCAGTCGTCACACAGCAGCTCCACACACCCCATAATACTCCCAGAAAGTCTTCCCTCCCTGCAGCTGTCGGACCTGTCATTACCATGACAACCACATAGACTGTTTCTGTACTGTATGTGTTGTACTGTTTAGAGAAGTGATTCTCAACCCTTTTCATATCAAGGAGCCCTCATTTAGTCCACATTAGCCATTCAATGAGTTGTCTCTTGCACTATTTTTATTGTTAGATATGATTTTGTCCAGAACTCCATGACTACCTGTATTGCAGATAGCGAGCTAACAGAGAAATTATGATCATATGATCAGTCATTCTTCTACATTCTATAATTGTGTTCACTTCTTGTAAATGAAATAATTGTGAGGTTTAACAAAATTCATCAATTTGCAGGGGACGCCATGGAACCCCCTCAAGGACCCCTGGTGGTCCGTGGACCCCACGTTGAGAACCATTGATTTAGAGGCACGAGGGTGGTGTTAAAAAAACCCCACGACAAAAGCTTCTCACACACACACACACACACACACACACACACACACACACACACACACACACACACACACACACACACACACACACACACACACACACACACACACGATAAGAGGGCTGGCACCTTCTTATCTCGCTTGCATCATACTCCAGCTAGCACTGAGGTCAAAAGACCATGCTCTTGGATGGTCTGAGATCTATAGGCTCATCTAGGTGACCGAGCCTTCGCGGTGGCTGCCATCAATCTTTGGAAGAGGTTTATCTGTTCATATAAGAACTGCGCAGACCGCTGACATTTTTAAGTTGCTGCTAAAGACACATCTCTTCTCATTAGCGTTCAGTTCGAGTTGAGCTTGACACCTCGACTTCATTTTCCATTGTGCCCCAATTAGTTTATTACGTTTATTGTTTTCTCTATTATTCCTATTTCTTACTAACTTTTATATCTGTCTATTTTGATATGTGTAACCTGTTCAGCACTTTGGTCAACGGTGGTTGTGTAAATGTACCATATAAATAAACATTGACTTGCCACGTCTCACACACGCACGCACGCACGCACGCACGCACGCACACACACACACACACACACACACACACACACACACACACACACACACTCTCTCACTCACACACACACACACACACACACACACACACACACACACACACACACACACACACAGATATGTCACACAGGTGCAGGGGCTGCAGCTCACCACACTGGTACACACCATTAGAAACCCACAGACTCAGGCCATAGCACACGGGCAACTTTTTTCGGCAATGGAGATGAGCAATGTTGCCTGCATGGTAGAAATCGGTAACTATAGGGCAAGATCGATGCAGAGCTCCAAGCTTCAAGGAACAAATTCATGAACAACATCCATGCTGGCCATTTGTTCTGGCCCCAGTAAATAAGTCAGATGATGTTTAGTGACACCTAGTGGTGAGGGCTGGAAGTACTTAAACCTTTGGGGAAAATTATCAGAGTCTCCATTTTGGCCATGAGGCACAGCAGTGGAGAGATGAATCCACATCCTTCTTTGATTTCGCCCTTGATTCGGCACAATCTTTTCACAAAAAAGAAAGCTTCCACTAAATGCTCAAACCTTGGATCTTGTGTCGAGTGTTTATTTGGAAGAAGTGTTTAACTCGCTGTCTAGGCCGTGTACACACATGTAACACATGGTGAGGGCAGAAGAGTGAAAAGATTAGCCATACGTCAAGGACATCATTGTGGATTGGATACACTCTATATCTCCACCAACAGCAAAGATGTCAACCACTCAAGATAATAATGAAGAGTCCAGCCTGGGGGTCAGGTCAGAGGCTGCAGCTTCATCTACAAGGGCATCTTCTCGGCACTCCCGTGGGTCAAGCCACGCAGCTTCCTCACGTCGTTCTTCTAAGTCACGTGCAAGTCAGACTGCAATTGAGGCACGGGCAAAGGCAGAAGCTGCGCGCACAAGAGCTGAATATGCCAAACGTCAAATCAACATGGAGGTTGAAAAAGCACGTATTGATGCGACATTGAATGCTCTCAAAGAGGAGGGTGAAGCCGAAGCTACACTAGCCGCAGCAAAGGTGCTAGAAGCTGCTGCAGAAAGTGAAAATGGTAAAAGAGACGAGGCCATCTCCGGTCCCCCTTTATCGCCAGCTGTGTCAAGACAACGCACTAATGCATATGTTAATGCACACTTCAATCACCAGCAAGATGATAAAGGGAAGACGGCACATACTACACAGCCTCAGTATACAGACCCTTTATTAGCCAGCCAACGCACAACCCGGCAGTTTCAAGACGTTTTATACCCTCAAGTCAAGCTTAACGCCAACGTTAAAGCCTTTGAGCCCTACTCACCACATGGCAAGAATGCAGTGAGTTCTCCACTTAAAATCACTGACAGACCCACACCCAGGGCAACAGAAGTCTCTGACCTTGCTGCATTCCTCGCACGTCGTGACCTTCTCGCCACAGGGTTTAAGGTATTTGACAATCGGCCAGAGAATTATATGTCATGGAGATCCACCTTCTGCAATGCCATAGAAGGCTTGGATCTCAAACCTAGCGAGGAGCTAGACTTGCTAACCAAATGGCTTGGCGGGGAGGCACTCCAGCATGCTTTGAGAATCAGAGCAGTCCATGTCACCAATCCAGCAGCTGGCCTCGACAGGTTATGGCAACGGTTGGATAAGAACTACGGTTCTCCAGAAGTTATTGAAGCTTCATTATTCAAACGTCTGGAAAGCTCACCGAAGATCTCCTACAAAGACAACCAACAACTTCAAGAGCTAGCAGATCTTCTCCTTGAGGTGGAAGCCGCAAAGAACGAAGGCTACCTGTCAGGTCTCAGCTTCCTCGATACGGCAAGAGGAATAAATTCAATTGTCGAGAAGCTCCCACATAACCTTCAGGAGACATGGGTTACTCAAGGAACTAGATACAAGAAAGAGCATCTTGTTCATTATCCTCCCTTCTCGTTCTTTGTGGACTTTGTTAACTATCAAGCAGAAATGAGATCGGACCCCAGCTTTGCCCTTCAAGGCTCCAGCACAGCACCCCTCAAAGCTGAGAGGCCTCTAGCCAAGCAGTGGAAACCCAGGATTCCCATCTCTGCCAACAAAACTGAGGTTGAAGCCTCCAACACTCCAGACAGCAACAAGCCTCCTATGGATCCAGACAGGCAGTGTCCCATCCATAAGAAACCACACTCCCTCAGGAAATGTAGGGGGTTCAGAATGAAGACCTTGGATGAGAGGAAGAGTTTCCTCAAAGAGCATTCCATTTGCTACAGGTGCTGCATTTCCACAAACCATAGAGCCAAAGACTGTAAGACTGTCATCCGTTGTTCAGAGTGCAATAGCGATCGGCACGTCTCAGCTCTTCACGCCGGCCCACCTCCCTGGATGGTAAGGGAGCCCATCACTGCAACGGAGGGACATGGCGGGGAGCAAGCTGAGGAGAACCCCACTGTAACTACATCCAGCTGCACAGAAGTCTGTGGGGAGGGCCTGCATGGAAAGTCATGCTCAAAAATGTGTCTAGTCAACGTGTATCCCAAAGGACTTCCTGAGCAGAAGAAGAGGATGTACATAATGCTGGACGACCAGAGTAACTTATCACTGGCCAGATCTGCCTTCTTCGACATGTTCAACATTCAGGGAAGCGTCTCTCCTTACACCTTGAAAACATGCTCTGGCATAACGGACACCAGCGGAAGAAGAGCCACGGGCTTCATGATAGAGGCTGTAGATGGCCAGGTATCCCTGCCACTACCGACACTCATTGAATGCAACCTCATTCCTAACAACAAAGAGGAAATTCCTACACCAGAGGCCGCTAGTCATCATCCTCATCTTCAAGCCATTGCTGCCAAGATACCACCTTTCGACCCCTCAGCTGAGATTCTCCTGCTGCTTGGAAGAGACATTATCCGTGCTCACAAGGTTCCCAGCCAGTGTAACGGGCCACACAATGCGCCATATGCCCAACGCCTTGATTTAGGATAATCATTGGAGACGTGTGCCTCAGGGGAGCCCATAAACCTGCTGTGAACACTTTCAAGACCTGTGTTCTGGATAATGGTCGAACCAGCTTCTTCAGACCTTGTGAAAACAGTATCTATGTCAAAGAGAGGTTCACAGGTGAACACCCTATACAACCTCCTGGGAGGCCAGCTCCAGACGGCCTTGGCAAGCAGATCTTCTATCACACCGTTGAGGACAATAGACTAGCACCCTCGGTCGAAGATGAGATCTTCCTCCACATCATGAACGAAGAGTTCTCCAAGGACGACTCAAACAGTTGGGTGGCCCCCCTCCCATTCCGCTCTCCAAGACAGCGCTTGCCCAACAACAGGGGGCAGGCCCTCAACCGTCTCCTCTCCCTTCGGCGTACTTTGAGAAAAAAGACGGAGATGAAAGACCACTACGTGGAGTTCATGCAAAAGATCTTCAGTAACGGGCATGCAGAACCAGCTCCTTCACTGGAATATGATCAAGAGTGCTGGTATCTACCCAGCTTTGGCGTCTATCATCCTCAGAAGCCAAAACAAATCAGGGTAGTCTTTGACTCAAGTGCCCAGTGCAACAACATATCCCTCAATGATGTGCTACTCAGGGGCCCGGATCTAAATAACAGTCTGATCGGTGTGCTTGTCCGCTTCAGGTCTGAACCCTTTGCAGTGATGGCCGACGTTCAACAAATGTTCCACAGCTTCTTGGTCAAAGAAGAACACCGTGACTACCTCCGCTTCCTGTGGTTCCATGACCACCAGCTTGATGGGGACATCGTGGAGTTTCGGATGAAGGTCCATGTGTTCGGGAATTGCCCGTCTCCAGCGGTGGCCATCTACGGAATGAAGAGGACAGCTATGGAGGGAGAAAAGGAGTATGGAACAGACGCAAGGCTCTTCGTTGAACGCCACTTTTATGTCGACGATGGACTGAAGTCATTCTCCAGTGTGGCTGAGGCCATCGATGTGCTGAAGAGGACTCAACACATGCTAGCACAGTCCAATCTACGACTTCACAAAGTCGCGTCCAATAGCCCAGAGGTCATGAGAGCCTTTCCAGGTGAAGACCTTGCTAAAGAACTGCAAGGTCTAGAGCTAGGGCAGGACCTCCCACCCATGCAGCGTAGTCTAGGAGTTGGATGGGACCTGTCCACAGACACATTCACCTTTCAAGTGGCTATCAGTGAGAAGCCCTTCACGAAACGTGGTGTACTGTCCACTATCAATAGTCTGTACGACCCCCTCGGGTTTGCTGCACCTGTCAGCATTCAGGGTCGTTCAATACTTAGAGATATTACCTCCAACGGCTGTGACTGGGATGCACCACTCCCAAAAGAGAATCACGAGAAGTGGCAAAGATGGAGAGATTCCCTGCAGGACCTATGTGAGCTGAAGATCCCAAGGATGTATACGTCGCTTCCCTTGTCTACAGCTCAGAGAAGGGAAATGTACGTGTTTTGTGATGCGTCTACCAAAGCAGTAGGTGCTGTTGCCTACCTGAAAGTAACAGATGCCGGAGGCCACAGTGAAGCAGGCTTCATCTTTGGCAAAGCAAAGCTCGCTCCAAGACCCGAGATCACGATTCCACGCCTCGAACTCTGTGCTGCTGTACTGGCCGTGGAGATAGCAGAGCTGCTCCAGGAAGAGTTGGACACGACACTGGATGATGTCAAGTTCTTTACCGACAGCAAGGTGGTGCTTGGCTACATCTTCAATGAGTCAAGGCGGTTTTATGTTTATGTCCACAACCGCGTACAGCGCATCAGGGAGTCCACACTAGCAAGTCAGTGGAATTATGTGCCCACCGACCAAAACCCGGCTGATCATGCAACCAGATCACTACCAGCTGACCAGCTGGCCTTCTCTTCATGGCTAACAGGACCTGCCTTCCTCACTGAAGCAAGACAGAATCAGCTATGCGAGGAGACCTTCAGCCTTGTTCACCCTGAGTCAGATGCAGAGGTGCGGTCAGAGGTTATCACTTGTGCCACCAGTCTGTCACACAGCAAACTTGGCAGTGCACGCTTTGAACGATTCTCTACTTGGAGTCCTCTCCTGAAGGCTGTTGCCCGGCTTGGACACATCGCCAAGTCCTTCATCCAGGGGTCCAAGGGCACAATTTGTTACGGCTGGCATAAGTGCAACAAGCATCTCAATGAAGAGCAACTCAACCAGGCCAAAGTCACAATCATCCACACTGTCCAGAGAGAAGTGTATGCAGATGAGATCAAATGTCTCCAGGAGGGACGACCTGTCCCCAAGTCAAGCCCACTCATCAAGCTCTGTCCCTTTATTGGCTCAGATCATCTTCTCAGGGTGGGGGGTCGGCTAACAAGAGCTCAACTGACGTCAGATGAATCACACCCAATACTCATTCCTGGCAGACATCATGTCACACTGTTGCTGATCAGACACTTCCACGAGAGAGTTTGTCACCAGGGCAGACATTTTACAGAAGGAGCCATAAGGACGGCTGGTTTTTGGATCGTCGGGGGAAAGAGATCGATCAGTAGCGCCATCTTCAACTGTGTCATCTGTCGCAAGTTGAGAGGGAAACAAGAACAACAGATCATGGCTGACTTACCTGCTGACCGACTAAGCACAGATCCTCCCTTTTCATATGTTGGACTGGATGTGTTTGGTCCCTGGCACGTCACGTCACGAAGAACTCGGGGTGGTCAAGCCAATGCAAAAAGATGGGCAGTCATCTTCACGTGCATGAGCACACGGGCGATCCACATCGAGGTGATCGAATCTATGGACACATCCTGCTTCATTAATTCTCTCAGGCGTTTCTTTGCCATCAGAGGCCCTGTGAAGCAGATCAGGTCTGATTGTGGGACCAACTTCGTGGGTGCCTGTAAGGAGCTTCAGATCAGCAAGAAGGGTTGCCACAACAAGCAAATCGAGAGCTACCTCGTAGATCAGGAATGTCAATGGCAGTTCAATCCTCCACATAGTTCACATATGGGTGGGACCTGGGAACGGATGATCGGTGTCGCACGCCGCATCCTCGATGCCATGCTCCTGGAACACAGCCCTGCAAGGCTCACACATGAAGTCCTGGTAACCTTCATGGCTGAAGTCACTGCGATAGTGAATGCAAGACCACTTACATCAGTCTCCTCAGATCCAGATCAACCCATCATACTCACCCCAGCCATGCTCCTCACCCAGAAGGTTGGTGCACCTCCCGTACCACCTGGCCAATTCGACAGCAGCGACCTCCTCAGAAGTCAATGGCGGCGGGTCCAGAGCCTAGCTAACACATTCTGGGATCGCTGGAGGAAGGAGTATATCAGTGGGCTTCAAGGACGTCGCAAATGGAGGACAGAGCGTCCTAATCTACAAGAAGGGGATGTTGTTGTTCTTAAAGATATCCAAGCGAAGAGGAACGACTGGCCAGTCGGGCTGGTTACCACGACCTTTCCTAGCGAAGATGGGAAGGTCAGGAAGATCGAGGTGAAGATAGTCCGGAAAGGTGAACAGAGACTGTTCCTGAGACCTGTGTCCGAGGTCATTCTCCTGGTTTCCAAGAGCACTACCTAGAGGAGAAGACACAGATCATTATACTATTCTAGTTTTACTTACCCTTGTTTACTTAACTTTGAAGTCATTTGTTGTTATTTCTGTGAAGTTTATTGGATTGACATCTTATAGATGCCAGGCGGGGAGTGTTCTGGCCCCAGTAAATAAGTCAGATGATGTTTAGTGACACCTAGTGGTGAGGGCTGGAAGTACTTAAACCTTTGGGGAAAATTATCAGAGTCTCCATTTTGGCCATGAGGCACAGCAGTGGAGAGATGAATCCACATCCTTCTTTGATTTCGCCCTTGATTCGGCACAATCTTTTCACAAAAAAGAAAGCTTCCACTAAATGCCCAAACCTTGGATCTTGTGTCGAGTGTTTATTTGGAAGAAGTGTTTAACTCGCTGTCTAGGCCGTGTACACACATGTAACACATGGTGAGGGCAGAAGACCATTGTTCTTGATAAATTTCTCCCTGTCGGCAAAAAATGGCCCTGTATGATAATGTGTAGTGCCATCTCCATAATCCAATTTCCAAA
Source organism: Poromitra crassiceps (assembly GCF_964638095.1). Taxonomy (NCBI): domain Eukaryota; kingdom Metazoa; phylum Chordata; class Actinopteri; order Beryciformes; family Melamphaidae; genus Poromitra; species Poromitra crassiceps. Next base: position 94,830,748 of record NC_139623.1, on the reverse strand, counting down.
AACCTCATAGAGCAACATGAGGCCGCTCTGATGCCGGGGAGAGATATGCACGTCATTTTTGCAGGCAACTTTCAGCGGCAGTGCATAATTGCTGTATAATTGATGAAAGGCAAACAAGATCATCTGAGAAGCCTTTCTCTCTCACTGTGTTCCAGGGATTCGCCAGGCTGCTTTCCCCCCCTTGCTTGGAAAATTATTGCCAAGAGGAAATTCAATTTTAGGTCATAAACATACCGGTGGCGGTGGGCGGACGAAGTTTACAAAGAAATGAAAGCACAAGGTGGGGGTGGAATGTGCATTATGAAAACCAAAGAAACTCAATCACTGTAAAAGAAGTGAAGGCAGCCAAGCACATCCAAGTATTTATTCCTGGAAAGAGCATTAAGAGTGAGGTAGAGGGTGGCAGAAAGAAGGGCAGAGAGAGAGAGATAGAGAGAGGGAGAGAGAGAGAGAGAGAAAGAAGATACACAATCATGTTTAAAGATGAAAAAGAAAGAAATTGACAAGAGACGAAGCAATTACAGTAAGAGAGAGGAGAGGAAGAGAGAGAGAGAGAGGGAGAAGGACCTATAGAGAGAGTGAGCGGAAGATGCCATGGAAAACGGGCAACACAGAAAGGAATAGACAAAGAAAACCAAGAGACAGAGAGAGAGAGAGAGAGAGAGAGAGAGAGAGGCATTAGTTGTCTTAAAGGAAGGCTTTCCCGTGGGGAATATGAAGATATATTAAATCTCACGCCCCTAAGGAGTTTGAATCCATTGAAATTTTTGAAATTGGTTGTTCACAGCCTGAGCAATCAACCAAAATCCACTCTGTGTGTGGGGGGGGGGGGGGGGCTGGTGGGGGGAGGGGCGGGTGCGGGGAGCCGAAATCCTACAGTTCCCACAATGCACTGGGCTCACGTGGCCTTCGATTCCACGCCCACCCCTCAGGCATTTGGCTGATATCAAACTCCAGTAGGTGGCGGTAATGCACATATATGTTTGCCAACCGCCATAAAACTCAAAGAAGAAGAAGAAGAAGAAGGCTTCGACATAAAAACATTAGGAGAAGAAGAAGAATAAAAAAAAAGAATTTGCCTCCAAATTGCACCAAATTTAAACGGTAGTATATATGTCGGGAGATGTCTTCATAAAAAAGGTTTTACGGCATTTTCCTAGGAGTTAGGAGCATTTGATGTTGTAACTATTTCATGTAAAAATGTGTAAAAAAGGGTACATTGCTCAGCGTTGATTTCGTAACTTCAACGCACCTTCTACTAGATGTAAAATTTGACGAGCTTTCCAATGCCGCCAGTCCCGTGTCTGTAGGTGCTTCCGTTCCCGAGATATGATTATTTGCAAGGAGCTATGGGAAGCTAACATTAGCTAGCCTAGGCTAGGCGGTGAAAAAAGATGGCTGCCTTTTGTTTTTCTTCAGGACCTCTGAAGGGGCGTGGAGGACCTCTAGAGGCGGAACCATGGCGGCACACCCCCACAACACTTGTAGTTCATAGGTGCTCGACTTCCGCAAGGCGGACTTGGCCTCTCTGACGTAAAACGCGTTGGCGAGGCCAAAAAATATGTGAGAGATGGTTGATTGCTCAGGCTGTGAACAACCAATTTCAAAAATTTCAACGGATTCGAAAACCTTAGGGGCGTGAGATTTAATATATATTCATATTCCCCACGGGAAAGCCGTCCTTTAATAAACCATGAGCTTCTCCATCATTGTGACATAAGAGTGAGTTATTGCCACTAATATCCCTTTGAGCTAGAACAGAGATAACAGGCTTGGGGTCAAATGTAGAAGAATGAAATAAACATTAATTCTCCTCATCTCTACAACATAGCTCAGTGATCTCTATGAGCAGACATCGGCCCCTATCGTTGCATCGGCGCAGTTTCTAGGCCGAGCGGCAGGCGCAGATCAAAGCAGTGGGCGTGGAAAGGCGCACTTGATATCGTCGTGCTGGCGCTAGATGCAGCCCAAAGCATTACAACCACGCCTTTTAGGCGTAAAATTATGCACCGTCATGCTCATTGGATAAGTGCAATAAACGAATCGCACGCTTGCCTTTTTAGCTCCAATTCCAGTGATCCCGCAAAACCAGACGAAAGCCAAACGCTCTGCCCCCCCCCCCCCTCCCTTCATCCAGCCTGTCTGTCTGCATTATAGGCTATTATTCCATATTATTATGCTTCTCAAACCAATCTAACTGCAGTTTCAATACTGCAAGCATGTAAATACGCTACACTATAGCAAGATCAAAGTGAAAATAATGTTCTATGCATCAGCTAGAAAAATATAGCCTATTAGATTGGTGAAAGTTTGTCCAGAAAGATATCATTTTCTCTCGCCTGCTGCAGGAAGGATGATGCACATAAATATACCCTACATTATGTCAAGTCATTGCATAAATGTGTTTTTTATTGTAAAACTAAATGTGAAATAGGGCCAAGTTATTGGAGGGACATCACAGTATAGCAGATGCCATTAGAAGCGCGTTCCGAAGCGCGTTCCGCTGTTACTTCTCTAAATCACGTTAACTCGACAAGGGGTATATATAGGCCCAGGAGGACATATATGTTTCACATAGGGTGGTGTTTTCATTTCGAGGTTTTATTTGGTCCAATATTGAAATGTTGACAATGGCAGGCTGTGTTACCATTACACATTAATTTAGAACTACCTTTTATATCTATTTTGGCTCATTTGGTGGCTATTTAGTAGCGAAATGAAGAAACACAATGCATGCTGGGAACTCAGAGAGAGAGAGAGAGAAGGGTGACAGAGAAGAAGCAGTGAAGGCACAGAATAGGCCTGCTTTACAAAAGCGCAAAGCGCTAAATGTAGGCCAGGTCCCAAGATATCACTAGGCTGGTATTTAGCGCCGACACGCCCACTTTGGGACTGCGCCACGCCCATTCGGCCTAAAGCGCATTTGGCAGCCTAAAGCCTATTGCTATCTTGCCGAAACAGGCGCAAGGCACGTTTTTTTGCGGTTAAGGCCCGTAATAGCGCCGATGGCCTGTGGGAGAATAGAGCCCATCATCTCTATAATATAGCTCAGTGATCTCTATGATCAGACGTCATCTCTACAACATAGCTCAGTGATCTCTATGAGCAGACATCATCTCTACAACATAGCTCAGTGATCTCTATGAGCAGACGTCATCTCTATAATATAGCTCAGTGATCTCTATGAGCAGACGTCATCTCTATAATATAGCTCAGTGATCTCTATGAGCAGACATCATCTCTATAATATAGCTCAGTGACCTCTATGAGCAGACATCATCTCTATAATATAGCTCAGTGATCTCTATGAGCAGACATCATCTCTATAATATAGCTCAGTGACCTCTATGAGCAGAGTTCATCTCTACAACATAGCTCAGTGATCTCTATGAGCAGACATCATCTCTATAATATAGCTCAGTGATCTCTATGAGCAGACATCATCTCTATAATATAGCTCAGTGACCTCTATGAGCAGACGTCATCTCTATAATATAGCTCAGTGATCTCTATGAGCAGACGTCATCTCTATAATATAGCTCAGTGATCTCTATGAGCAGACATCATCTCTATAATATAGCTCAGTGACCTCTATGAGCAGACATCATCTCTATAATATAGCTCAGTGACCTCTATGAGCAGACGTCATCTCTACAACATAGCTCAGTGATCTCTATGAGCAGATGTCATCTCTATAATATAGCTCAGTGATCTCTATGAGCAGACTTCATCTCTATAATATAGCTCAGTGATCTCTATGAGCAGACGTCATCTCTATAATATAGCTCAGTGATCTCTATGAGCAGACGTCATCTCTATAATATAGCTCAGTGATCTCTATGAGCAGACGTCATCTCTACAACATAGCTCAGTGATCTCTATGAGCAGACGTCATCTCTATAATATAGCTCAGTGATCTCTATTAGCAGACATCATCTCTATAATATAGCTCAGTGACCTCTATTAGCAGACGTCATCTCTACAACATAGCTCAGTGATCTCTATGAGCAGACGTCATCTCTATAATATAGCTCAGTGATCTCTATGAGCAGACGTCATCTCTATAATATAGCTCAGTGATCTCTATGAGCAGACGTCATCTCTATAATATAGCTCAGTGATCTCTATGAACAGACGTCATCTCTACAACATAGCTCAGTGATCTCTATGAGCAGACGTCATCTCTATAATATAGCTCAGTGACCTCTATGAGCAGACGTCATCTCTATAATATAGCTCAGTGATCTCTATGAACAGACGTCATCTCTACAACATAGCTCAGTGATCTCTATGAGCAGACGTCATCTCTATAATATAGCTCAGTGATCTCTATGAGCAGACGTCATCTCTATAATATAGCTCAGTGACCTCTATGAGCAGACTTCATCTCTATAATATTGCTCAGTGATCTCTATTAGCAGACATCATCTCTATAATATTGCTCAGTGATCTCTATTAGCAGACATCATCTCTATAATATAGCTCAGTGATCTCTATTAGCAGACATCATCTCTATAATATAGCTCAGTGATCTCTATGAGCAGACGTCATCTCTATAATATTGCTCAGTGATCTCTATTAGCAGACATCATCTCTATAATATTGCTCAGTGATCTCTATTAGCAGACATCATCTCTATAATATAGCTCAGTGATCTCTATTAGCAGACATCATCTCTATAATATTGCTCAGTGATCTCTATTAGCAGACATCATCTCTATAATATAGCTCAGTGATCTCTATGAGCAGACGTCATCTCTATAATATTGCTCAGTGATCTCTATTAGCAGACATCATCTCTATAATATAGCTCAGTGACCTCTATGAGCAGACGTCATCTCTATAATATTGCTCAGTGATCTCTATTAGCAGACATCATCTCTATAATATAGCTCAGTGACCTCTATGAGCAGACGTCATCTCTATAATATAGCTCAGTGATCTCTATGAGCAGACATCATCTCTATAGCTCAGTGACCTCTATTAGCAGACATCATCTCTATAATATAGCTTAGTGATCTCTATGAGCAGACATCATCTCTATAATATAGCTCAGTGATCTCTATGAGCAGACATCATCTCTATAATATAGCTCAGTGATCTCTATTAGCAGACGTCATCTCTATAATATAGCTCAGTGATCTCTATGAGCAGACGTCATCTCTACAACATAGCTCAGTGATCTCTATGAGCAGACATCATCTCTATAATATAGCTCAGTGATCTCTATGAGCAGACATCATCTCTATAAAATAGCTCAGTGATCTCTATTAGCAGACGTCATCTCTATAATATAGCTCAGTGATCTCTATGAGCAGACGTGGGGAAATCGTACAATACAGCTATCGTCCATCACTCTGCCAAAGTACATTATCAAGCCTCCTCAGTGCTTTCCCTTCACCTTAAATGACACATGATGTCATTATATGTGAGGGGATATGGGTGTGGGTTGGGGGGGCTGTCATGATAGGTTACTTACACATGATGTCATTATATGTAAGGGGATATGGGTGTGGGTTGGGGGGGCTGTCATGATAGGTTACTTACTGAGCAAAGACCAAATCTCTCTGTGGGCAAAGGAAATAGTGCTGACCCTCTGGCCTTTTTGTCTGTCTGCATAATGGGCAACACAACAGACAGTGATGACGGCAATGGGTCGGTTCCATTGTATTTGAATGACAGTAGCAGTCAAACAGCCATCCTCTCATCCACACAAACATAAAGTAACACTCAAAGACCATGAATATGTGGATAGAACACAATGTCATGAGGAGAGTGTGTGTGGCTGTGGGTGTGTGTGTGTGTGTGTGTGTGTGTGTGTGTGTGTGTGTGTGTGTGTGTAGGTGTGTGTGTGTGTGTGTGTGTGTGTGTGTGTGTGTGTGTGTGTGCGTGCGTGCGTGCGTGCGTGCGTGCGTGCGTGCGTGCGTGCGTGCGTGCGTGCGTGCGCACACACACCAAATGGCCCCTTCACTGCTTTGTGCCCCCTTGCTCAGACCACACCCAGTTTCGTGACTGGCTGCATCTTGCACGGTTGTGATGCTGTCACAGTGACAAAATCTGTCCACAGATATAAACACTTGGCAAAGTACTCAAAACTGCTTCTGTGGTAGTTCCTGCGACAATAGGTGTCTCAGGACCACATTTTGACGAGAAAGTGAAAACAATACCAGCCCCAAAATTAGAATCAATATTGATTTTTATAGGCTACATGCCACAACGCATTTCCTCACTATAGATTCCACAGGTTATAAGTTCATCTTGCATCTCATTTTTTGAGTCATTTACAGTCAGTAGTCACGTCCCAGTCCAATTTTATTGCTTTTCCACTCAATAACAAATCGACAAAACGTCAAACCATCACAAAGCTGAGAAAGTAGTTTTATGGAAAGTAGTTTTGTGAAATACAAGAGGAGGCCAAGGCTTATTTAAAATCCAAGTGCAAATGTTTATGAATCCAAACTGATTGAAATCACTCAATACATGCCTACCTCCCGCTAGAGAACAGAGGAGTTATCGTAATAGCACAGGAATAACGTGTAGATCCCACAGGTAATTGTTAACATGATGACAGATGGAGCTGACATCCACGTCATGGTTTCTACAAAGCACCAAAGAAAAACCCTCCTTCTTCCCAGGTGCACGATCCCCCCTTTCGTTTAAACTCAAAGCACATTTTCCAATTACTTTTTTACTTCTTTTTACTACTTTTTTACTATCATCATACAACATAACTTCATCTAATCGCCCGCTTTGAAAGTGGATCCACTAGAGTTTCACTGTCTAATGAACTTAATACAATTCATCATCTCCTGGCAACCCCGATAAAGAATGTAGGTGGTGTGGGTTATTTCAAATTCGAATAGAGTACCGCAGGAATAAGTCTGGATAACATGGACGCTAGCACTTCTGGCTCATAGATTTAAAAGCAAATGTGATTTTTGTATGGGGATTTCTGTTAAATAAATACATGAAATAAGGTCTGTGGTTACATTAACAAAAGTATATGAAAGTGAGGTTCATTTTCGTTTAGCTCTGCCCTTTTGGGCTTCGCTATTCGATGGATCCTTGCTTGAGTGATAGACTGAAGACTTTTCATATTTGGCGCCATTAGCTACTGACCCGCCGACAGGTGTTGTTCAATCATGTCCACAATGCACCTTCAGGTCCACATAGTTAGGACGGCACTGCGTATATAAGCAGCGTTCACCTTCATATCACCTCCCATTATCTTCACGATTCTGCGAAGACAAGACTTCTAGAAACTACGCTTCAGGATGAACCAGCAAGAAGATGAGTGGCGCGGTGTAGCTGTGTACAGCAAATGGCTGTAGCAGATGAGATGTATTCATATAATGCTGTCTTTTATTGACTTTTTGGTTTTGTTTTTTTGTTTTTTTGAGGACGTTGGGGGCCGGATCGAGATGGTCTAGGGGCCGCTGGTAACGTTATCACGGATGCCCGCATCCTGGTCAAAGCAAAGGTAGGTTGCTGCAGACTGCACACGCCCGCATTAAATTACACAAACACTAGCTAACTATTTAGCAAACCTTTTAAACATAACGTTACGTTTAGCATAATGCAAAACTTCACACAAGCCACCTAACGTTTACGTTATTTAAATTCCGATACGAAGCACAAAACAAAACAATTCAGTCACGTTGTTAATTGGCTTTTAGCTTTGCCTTTGTGTGAACTCAGCTAACGTTACTATGGGTTACTGTCGATGGTTGAAACACAACGTTAGGTGATGCATTCACGAGTGGTTTATTTCACTGCTTCACTTTAGATCAGCTGCAGTAGTCAGATATGCTTCCAAATAAGGTTATTAAGTTACTGTAAAAGTTGATAACGTTACTGTATGCATACAGGTATCTGAGAAATTAGCATTTTCCTTCACCCGATTTTCCGTGACAGCCATACCTACATTGACTGATAAATAATCACAAGACCTATGACATAAGCTAACTTGTATTAATTGTTGGTGATACATCCAGTTTGCTATTAAATTATCTTGTCATATTTTGTTCTCCCTCTTTTGCTATCCTCTCCCTGCAGGTCAAGCACAGTCAGCGTTTAAGTGATCCACCACTGCAGCCCTGGGTTTTTGCTCAGAGAGATGGAGTCATACTTGCTGCACATTGTACCTGCATGGCTGGCCTAGGAGAAACATGCAGTCATGTGGGTGCTCTGCTCTTTGCCATACAGTCAGCTGTCACCATCCGGGACTCAAAAAGTAAAACAATGAAAAGAAAACTTGACATGTGCCTGTCATCTGTAATGCCTGGCCAACATAGTAATGCTGCTGAGGCTAAATTACCCCACGTAGCACCACCCGCAGAGGCTGAGAGAAAAACATTCCTTGCTGACCTATGGAATACAAATGACAGAGCAGTCCTTCTGTCTGTTATGCCAGGTTATGCCGAGCATTATGCTCCAGTAACTGATAACATAGCAGACCCAAAAGACTCAACAGAGCTGTGTGATGACACATGCCTTGAGATGGACAGAGAGAATTGAATACAGCACTGCACATCACAGATGAAAAACGTTGAGGTCACTAAATGCCAAGCTGAAAATGTTGAGCAAAAGTCATAAAAGTGGTCCTCATTTGTGAAGATTATCTTACTGAACACAAACCTTGCTGTTTCATAAACTTTTGTTGACCACAGACCGTATTCCAAGCATTTAAATTTACATACAGAAATCCCATTGCGTTTTCCTCCTACAAACCAGCAGCGCAGGCCGCAGGGACTTCTGGTAAGCCAAAGATACATCATCCCTGCGCTACTCTATTGCTTTGTTTAAGAAATCGTCAAATATAACCCCACACACCTCTCCTTCAGCGGGGAAAAGAACATCATGTGCAGCCTGGCTCTAGCTCCTCTGCACCCTCTGCTCCACATTCACCTGCAGCCTGGCTCTATCTCCTCTGCACCCTCTGCTCCACATTCACCTGCAGCCTGGCTCGATCTCCCCTGCACCCTCTGCTCCACATTCAAATGCAGCCTGGCTCTATCTCCCCTGCACCCTCTGCTCCACATTCACCTGCAGCCTGGTTCTATCTCCTCTGCACCCTCTGCTCCACATTCACCTGCAGCCTGGCTCGATCTCCCCTGCACCCTCTGCTCCACATTCACCTGCAGCCTGGCTCGATTTCCCCTGCACCCTCTGCTCCACATTCACCTCGACACCAGCCTGGCTCTATCTCCCCTGCACCCTCTGCTCCACATTCACCTCGACACCAGCCTGGCTCTATCTCCCCTGCACCCTCTGCTCCACATTCACCTCGACACCAGCCTGGCTCTATCTCCCCTGCACCCTCTGCTCCACATTCACCTGCAGCCTGGCTCTATCTCCTCTCCACCCTCTGCTCTACATTCACCTTGTCCGCTGAACCACAACACACCTGCAGCAAGGGTGACACTACACCAGGGTTGGGTAAACAAGATTTAGAGCTTGTGTGTGTGTGTGTGTGTGTGTGTGTGTGTGTGTGCGCGTGTGTGTGTGTGTGTGTGTGTGTGTGTGTGTGTGTGTGTGTGTGTGTGTGTGTGTGTGTGTGTGTGTGTGTGAGAGCGTGTGTTGTGTGTGAGTGTGTGATGAGTGCAGTGTATCAGAGGTAAACAGGATTTCGAAGGGCTGGTGGGGGTGCAGATGTGGGTGGCTGAATGATGAGATTCCTAGATCAGAGGTTCTCAAATGTTTTTCAGCCAAGGACCCCTTACAAGATAGAAAATATACCGGGGACCCCCTCATTCTGATTTGTGATTTTGGGCTAATTGTTTCCACGGTAACGTGCTTGACTTTTAATTTGATAGGTTTGTTATTAGAATGTAATCCATGAACCATTTTAGATTTAAAGCATGAACTATTTTCGTTGAACTGAGACTTTGCAAAAAAAAATATATATATACTGTATATTTTTTTTTATTACATTACATTTACATTACGTCATTTAGCAGACGCTTTTGTTTTGTCCAAAGCGACTTACAATATCACAATTTGTCAACAGTACAGAAAACCACTATGCAACACAATCAATGACAGCCAAGATAGTTTGAGAAGGAATAAGTAACATGTAGCATTTTTTTTTAAATTATTATTATTATTATTTTTTTACCTGAAAACTTTTCGCGGGCAAAGTGCCACGGACCCCTGGGGGTCCGCGGACCCCCATTTGAGAACCACTGTCCTAGAGGACAGCTATCACTGCAACCTGCAAAGAAGTAGCCTGGTCACCAGAATAAAATGTCTGCATTGTACGTTTCTGCAATCCACAGATGCATAGAATGTCAACGTTTATGAACCATTGCAGATCAACATTTCTAGATATTTGTATATCAAAATTATAAATTCTGCTATTGAAATAGCGCGGTGGCCAGTAAGGGCGTTGTGGTTGGGGTGGATAGAGGATGTAAACATTTACCTTTCACACCGGAGAGCCGGGTTCGCATCCCAGCATGTTCCAAGTCTACATTTCAACCGTAACTGTGCATTCAGACCGCGAAAATAGCTTCACTCGCAGGCCTGGCTCCAGGATGAAGTGACTGAGGGAGCAGTTAAAAATGGTGAGGGTGCAATTTGGAAATGGCCATGCCAATTTTTCCCCTCGTCATTTCACTTTGGAGCGTTACTGCACACCCTTCACGACAAGCTAGCATGACATCCGTGGTACCAATGGATATGTGTTAGGTATTCTACTTTTATATGAGCCCAGGATCTTCACTCTAGCTTTAAAAATAAGCCCACTACAGCCTTTGAAAGACAGCAATGTCGCGCCGTGAGAAGTAGAAGAGGAATTCAACCAGGGGGGCAGAAAATACAAGGGGGCAAAGCCCCCACTAGCCCCCCGTGGCACCGGGTCTGTTCACTCGCATGAGTTTGAGCACACAAATTATTCCCCCAAAATTTCAACTCAAGTGAATGAGTGGCTGAGGCGAATATCTCGTTATTCGCGCCACGTCATTCGCCTCATTGGTGCCTCCCGGGGCAAAACAGCGTCTGCTGGTGGGTTTGCATTGTCTTTGTATGTAATCTCAGCATGCAAATTTGTGAATTCGCCTTCGGTCTGAACGCACAGTCAGTCACATTTAATGCTTTGGTTATTTAAGCTTAACCCAAACTGATACCAATGCGGGGTAGAAGAGCCAAACGGTACACACTACTCAATATGATTATTTATTAAGTTACACCTAACGTAATCACTAGGCTTAGCTACTACCATTAGCCCCCAGACCTATGTATCGCTCGACTGTATATATATGGACGAACTGAGCTCATTGGGTTTGACACGGCAAAATTAAGCCCACTTCCTGATATTGTTTGATTCCGTTTTGATTGGATTAATGGATTTTCCTGGTGCATTGTGGGAAATCTGTTCAAATCTGGAGCCCGGAATACAGGAGTGAGCATGTGCGGAGTCGGGGGAGGGTCCGGTCCCCGCTTAGCCGCTGCTTGCTAACAAATGTTGCTAGCCTTGTGCACAGTGCATACAGTAGTTTATGCTAGCTGTTTGCTAGCTGTTGCTGGGTAACTTTTAGCCAGAAGAAAAAGCCAGAGAGTGGGGGCTCTATCGTCCCACTGGCCTTACATTAGCGCTTAGCGCCAGGCGCAGCCCATATTAGTGGGCGTGGACTGGCCCAGTCGATATTTTCGTGTCGGCGCTACACGCGGCCTTAAGCATTATAACCACGCCTTTTAAGCGTAGAATTATTCACAACATGCTCATTGGAGAAGTGCAGTAAACGAATCACAATGTCCCTTTCATGTTCCATTCCACGGAGCCATTCAATCCGGTCAGAAAAGCCCGGTCCCCGCTTAGCCGCTGCTTGCTAACGAATCTTGCTAACCAATGTTGCTAGCCTTGTGCACAGTGCATACAGTAGTTTATGCTAGCTGTTTGCTAGCTGTTGCTGGGTAACTTTTAGCCAGAAGAAAAAGCCAGAGAGTGGGGGCTCTATCGTCCCACTGGCCTTAAATTAGCGCTTAGCTCCAGGCGCAGCCCATATTAGTGGGCGTGGACTGGCCCAGTCGATATTTTCATGTCGGCGCTACACGCGGCCTTAAGCATTATAACCACGCCTTTTAAGCGTAGAATTATTCCCAACGTGCTCATTGGAGAAGTGCAGTAAATGAATCACAATGTCCCTTTCATGTTCCATTCCACGGAGCGATCCAATCCTGTCAGAAAAGCCCCAAAGAGCTCCCCCCCCTCCCTCTTTCATCCCCGTCTGTCTCCATAATATTCCATATTATTATGCTTCTCAAACCAATCTCACTGCAGTTTAAATACAGCAAGCATGTAAATACGCTACACTATAGCAAGATCAAAGTGAAAAGAATGTTCTAAACGCATCGGCTAGAAGAATATAGCCTATCCCTGGATGTCATGATAAGATTAGATTGGTGAAAGTTTGGGCAGAATCGCTACCTTTTCTTCTCCCCCACTGCACAGGTAGGATGATGCAACAGCCTCTGAATGACAGGGGCTCAAAACTACGGTATAACAACTTTTTTTTTTCATCAGTCATTGTGCCTGTCTGACGCACGAGAGAGAGGGAGTGAGAGAGAGAGAGAGGGGGAGAGAGAGTGAGATGGCAGAGGAGAGCTGCGTGCAATTACGCACAATAATATCCCCGGCGCACTGAATAAGGCCTGGTTTTGAAAAGCGCTAAACGCTAAATTAAAGCCAGGGGGGAAGATAGCGTTAGGCCGGTATTTAAGGCCGAAACGCCCATTCTGGCCTATTCTGGCACTGCGCCACGCCTCTTCGGCGTAAAGCGCATTTCGGGGCCTAAATCTCCAGACCTCGCGTCACCAGAGCCTGCCGCTTGACTTTTTCCTGCTTCTTCCACAAAATCGAGGTAATCTTAGTTCCTAACGTAATAGCATAGCATGACATTAACGTTACATGTCCATTTGTTATTACAGGAGGACTACCGTTATAGAGTAGCAGAAGTTACTGTGTTAATGTTAAACATTACTGCATGCTGCACAGATTCGGACATAGACGGTAAACAAACGCAGTTCTGTTTACCTACCTCTTTGAGATGAGGCAGAGCGTTTACTCAGCTATATCTATCTAACGTTAGATCAACTGTATCAATCAATGAGGGGGAACAAGGGGGTTAAACTCCTCCGGATAGTTTATCCACCTCTGCATTTACGGTATTTAGCAATCGCACGTAGTGTTGGGTAAGCAAACGTTAATGTTATATAGTGATTAATACAGTTATACAGTGATTAACAGTGTCATTCGTTTCTTCAAGGGGTGGCCGTCCAGTACCAGTGATGGGGACACACAACAGAGGATCAAAGGATTTGTGAAAATGAATGCTCTAATATTCTGCTCTCCTGAGATTAACTCTAAGCTACATGTTACTGATGATGATCAGTTGTTTCAACATAGGATATTGCAATAACACACAAGCCAAATGCTTTTGTCAATAAACATTGCCAACAAAGATAGCCTTGTTGTATATTATCATGTGTCTGAATGTTGCAAATATGATCGCAGAACGATCCATTAGTTGTCTGGTCAGAGGCAGGTTGGATAAAATGATCAGATGTCATATAAAGATTGTTGATGTTGAGTGAACACGAACAACGAACCGAAGATTGGACCAGATGACATGACAACGGAGAAACAACCGACCAACAGCAGCCTGCTTCAAAGCAATGAATGCTTTATATTTATTGAAATAAAATATGGTGATATCTGGTCGTCTGAAATCACTCTATAGGCTAACTGGCTCATATTGTGTCATATTGTAACGTCTGAATCGGCGTGTCATAACTTTATAATAGCATAACTAGGGCTGTGCAATAAAATCGATACGGCAATGTATCGCAATACTATATCGATATTTCAGAAAAATATCGTGATATATCGCCATATCAATTTTTTGTCAGTGACACAATAAGAATACTTTTTATTTCAGTGCTGTCAGTAAGACACTCAACACTCAGTAGTTCTGATTAAATTTGTCGACTACAGGTAAGTCATCAAAATAAAGTGATGTACACATTATTACACTACCTGGGTGGTACACAGCGTGTTGTATTTTTTGCTCTATCTTTTAATTTTCAGTAAATTATGTAGAATATTGCAATGTATCGCAATATGTATTGTATCGCAATGTATCGTGATACAATCATATCGTGACCCATGTATCGTGATACGTATCGTATCATGAGGTCCTTGCCAATACCCAGCCCTAAGCATAACGTTACTGTATAGCCTGGATGACGTTAGCTAATGCTACCCAGCCTTCCATTGGCATGCTGTTTCACAGAGTATCTAGCTTCTTTACAGTATCTTAACAGACTGTATGCATTACCGTACATGCTACACCATGCAACATACTGTAGATATAATTCAAACAATGGTTCCTTTCCCATACCATGGTGGGCTGAACTGTACAGTATTGCTGTGAAAAAGTTACATTTGATTGTGTCAAGTTTTACACACGTGATCTTATGGGTTGACGATAAAGGATGTTTTCCAATCATGACACATTAGATTGCCATATTTTTAACTGAGCTTGGCGGAATTACCTCAACACAATTGTCTATCAATTTTAAATGTCCAAAATATACAGAATTGAACAAATGACCAGCAGCATTCAAATGTGCAAAAACTTTATATTTATTGAAATGTGGTGAAGCATCACTTTACATGTATGGTAGGGAATAATTTGTATTATGTTAAACCAACATTTATCTTCCATAATGCACTAAATCATAATCACAATGCTATGAAGACATTAGCTAATCACCACAGAGCTGCACAGACCAGTTTATCAGATAATTTCGCCGTAAATGTGTCCAGGTGATCATCTCTGAAGCCACGGCTTGTATGGTCGCTACCCGTCCGCTAAAATCTGATTTCGATATAGGTGTTATTTTGATAAACCTAATAACGGGGATCTATACTGTTACGTGTGTCTACTAACATCATTAAAAGATCATAAAGGTAACGCTGTTTCTGGTAGTTTACTTTTAATCTATGGCTACGTTGCTAGGCTAGCTAGCCTGCCTTGGCAACTGGCTGTGCTGTGGTTGGGATCATCTGGTTTGCTGTGGCTGGTGTCAATCAACGAAACCTTGCCCCAAAAGTTAATATTTTTTATCGCCTCTTCTACTCAAAATGGGACCATACACGATAATTTAGAAAACGGAGCCCATGAGAGCATGAGAAAGACTTGAAATTGTTGATTCAGACCATAAACTAATTCGGAAAACGTTTATTTAAGACACAGACCGAGAGAGAAGTCGGCTCATTTTTCCATTGAGGCCAATGTACGTGACATCACTTCCGGACCGTGACGTGCGCCCCCCCGGCCTTTCGAGAGAATGCAATTTCCGGACTAGCCTCATAAATTTCCCCAGTCTCTTGCTCACTGGTATCGCTACATTCATCCCAGTAGAGACCTCTTCTTCTTCTGTGGTGTTTTATGGCACTTTGCATCCTTTATGTTGCATTACCGCCTCCTTCTGGATTTATCCATCCACTGTTTATCTACATTCTGTCACCAGGATGAGACCTGAATTGCTCAAAAGCTCTGGCACAGTAGACTGGCGCTGCTCAGCTCTGCGACCAGCTGCAGATTTCGCTGCTGGCTTTGTCATTCGGAAGGTGTTTTGTAAATCCATTCCCAAAACATGGTAGTGTTGTGTGTAGATTCTTATTATATATCTTATTTTTTATTATTATTATTTTTTTTAACCTTTATTTAACCAGTTAAAATCCCATTGAGACAGGAGTCTCTTTTACAAGAGAGAACTGACCAAGAAGGCGGAGAAGTTACACGTCAAGAGTACATGGTTGCATGTAAAAAACAAAATGGTACAGATTTAACAGGAACACAGACTACCAACTACTCACAATAGGAGAGAGTACAAAACGTGTGCAGCAGCACATTATGAAATATGGTGTGCAATATGGGGGGGGGGATATATATATTAGGGCTGTCAGCGTTAACGCATTAATCGCGCGTTAACGCACGCCGATCATAACGCGTTATTTTTTTTTATCGCGTTAATCGCATGCCGCTGTTTTGTCCCTTCGTCGCACCCGTACTTGTAGTCAAGCCGTTCGGTTTCCTGTCTCCTGCTTGTGCAGGCAGGCATGGAAGAGAACGACAGTCAAGGGCCGTAGTTTGCACCTTGTGTAAAACGGAATTAAAATATCACCGAAGTACATCGAGTTTGAGGCGAGCGATCACCTAAAAGTAGCTAGCGCCTCCTGTCTACATTGCAATAATATTTATTTGGGCAGTGTTAGTCATGATTTTACTAGCAAATCGTCAGTGATGTCATAAATCCCGCAACATGTTGCGCCCGCCCATGGTGCAACATGTTGCGCCCGCCCATGGTGCATTGTCTCCAGAGTCTCCACCCTGGAAATTTGCAGACACGTCAAATGCCAACATTTTATTCTGCCGAGATTGGGTTGGTTGAAAGGCAGGCAGAGAGACAGGAACAGAAAGAGAGTGTGTGTGCTGGGTATATAAAGCAACGGAGAGAGAGAGAGAGAGAGAGAGAGAGAGAGAGAGAGATCACTGGTGCTGCCTGTAGCTGCACTGTGCTAATTCATGATCACCTAGACAGCATCATCCATCAGGCTGTGTTCGCTAAACCAAGATCAATAAGCCTGTCCGGCTGGATGGGACGCAGTGTAATATCAATAAGCCTGTCCGGCTGTATGGGACGCAGTGTAAGTGGCCTGCTGCTTCGGTGTTACTGAGTCCATGGACCCTGCTGGTTAATAGTGAAGGGTGCCAGGGGCCAGATAATACAGGTCTAGGTGTTTGCTTTGTGTGAGAGTGCCTGAGAGAAAGGAAGAGAGAGATGGGTTGTTAAGAGGGCGAGGCAGGACGTACACGCCTGAGGATAGTCGACTGCACTGACTTCACACAGCAGATGTAGTATTTTGATCTCTTACAGTAAGAGATTCACCTCAGCTATTATAGAACTCATTTAGCTCAGATTCAGCTCAGCTGTACTTCGGTCCTGCTGCAGCAGCTACAATGCATTTTTCCCCCTCTGTTTCGGGAACTTCTGGCGATGTGTGAGAGAAAGACAAGAGAAAGAGTGCACTTTTAGTATGTGAATCAAGTGCCTCAGCCAGGCAGCATAATGCTCCACCTACTGAGGGCGAGAGATAAATGAAGTGAGAGAGAGAGAGAGAGAGAGAGAGAGAGAGAGAGAGAGTTTTGCTGCCAGAGGAAGAGCAAACACAGCAGCAGAGGCAGGCTGGTACACTGGGAGGGCCCTTGGCTGGCCGGTTTGCTTGGCAAACATTACACACTTTAGCAAGAAAGCAGGCTGCCTTCAGGTTAAGCTCCTCGTGCTGTACACTACCTGCTGTGCACCAATGTGGGTCCTACTTCAGGTTAAGCTCCTCGTGCTGTACACTACATGCTGTGTACCAATGTGGGTCCTACTTCAGGTTAAGCTCCTCGTGCTGTACACTACATGCTGTGTACCAATGTGGGTCCTACTTCAGGTTAAGCTCCTCGTGCTGTACACTACATGCTGTGTACCAATGTGGGTCCTACTTCAGGTTAAGCTCCTCGTGCTGTACACTACCTGCTGTGTACCAATGTGGGTCCTACTTCAGGTTAAGCTCCTCGTGCTGTACACTACATGCTGTGTACCAATGTGGGTCCTACTTCAGGTTAAGCTCCTCGTGCTGTACACTACATGCTGTGTACCAATGTGGGTCCTACTTCAGGTTAAGCTCCTCGTGCTGTACACTACATGCTGTGTACCAATGTGGGTCCTACTTCAGATTAAGCTCCTCGTGCTGTACACTACCTGCTGTGTACCAATGTGGGTCCTACTTCAGGTTAAGCTCCTCGTGCTGTACACTACATGCTGTGCACCAATGTGGGTCCTACTTCAGGTTAAGCTCCTCGTGCTGTACACTACATGCTGTGTACCAGTGGCAAACCGTCAGGGCCTTCTAGGTATTCACTGAATACCCAAGAATAAAAAAATTAATAAAAATAAAATAAAAATAAATAAGGTAACGCTTTATATTAAGGTTCTATTAATAAGCGTTAATTCATAGGTAATAAGGCTCTTATAAGGTGCTTATTAACACTATTATTATGTTAATAATACTATATAAGTGTTAATAATCGCATTATAAACATATTTATTGGTAGCTTATAAGACATTTATAAGCATTTTATAACCACCTTTACTAGCTGGTTTTGTTACTTTATTAAGCCTAATAAATAGTTTGTTATTACCTAATTAGCAGTTAACTATGCACTTATTAACAGTTAACTATGCTTTTTGCACGCACGCGCGCGCGCATGTGTGTGCGCGCGCGTGTGTGTGTGTGTGCGCGCGTGCGCGTGCGTGTGTGTGTGTGTGTGTGTGTGTGTGCATGCGCGTGTGTGTGTGTGTGTGTGTGTGTGGGGGGGGGGGTTACCATTGTTGACCACTCGGGATGGGAATTGATCAATCAAAATGGTCCAAATTCATGCATTTTTCATCGATTGGCGAGCACGTTACGTTCTGGAAATTGGTCAAAACAGCCCTTATTGTCAATATACCTAGGAAGGCCATGCATCCCATGAATGTCCTCTACTCTAGTCTGTGGCTGTAGTTTCATGAGGCTGCGATTCTCCTATAAGTCACAATAGGTCATTTTATACAGTGAGGTCAAGTTTCAGAAAATGGTTTCGCTATAATGAAATTGCTACTATGGGGACTAACATCATCACACATGAATACAATTGGGCTAACTGAAGTCTCAGCTTTCCAGTCATACCCAAATTATGCAATTCCAAGACTGTTTAGGGGCACAGAATGCAGAAATATTCAAATAGAATAGGCAATAGGAACACATTTAAATACTGCATGCAAAAAAAAAACGGCATGCTTTTTGCGATCGTTCAGGATTCAGTTATATTCTCCAAGCGTGAAGCGTGAAGCTGCCAGGCATGAATTCAATGGAAGTTGTGGGCAGGGTCAAATGCGCACCAAGCGAGGCGCTGAGGAAAAGAGAGTGCTTCTTGTGTGAGCGGTTTAGCGTGAGCTCAGCTTCAGCTCTGCTTCTGTTAAGCGCCTGGTGTGAACAAACGCTTAGTTTCATATGATACCACCAGTATTGTCACTCTACCTTTAAAAGTGAGCCTGCTATAGCCTCTGAAACACAGTAATGTCGCCTGACATCCGCAATTTTTGCTGTTAAAAAGTGTTGTTCAAAATCTGGATTTTGAAAGACCCTATGAAAATTTCGCCCTTGGGTGAAGTCTCCCCCCCCCCCCATAAGAAACTTTTTTGTGGTTTTAGCATTTTTCCTTGGCCAACATGTCCAACATGTCCCTCCACTACCTGTTGACCCTTTGCTTCTCTCTCTGCAAACTCAGTTCTTCTTTTGAAACAAGGATAACTTTAAACTGTGTAGTAAAATGTAAGCAAGCCACCTGCATGTACAGAATAGCCAATACAGCCAATCTTAAGTGTCATAACATGCAGATAAGTTATTTGTGATCAAATCTGCTTCCAAGGCATAGAGAAGCATTTATTATCTGATATGCATGAATCAAAACTCATGTCTTGCGGCTACATTCACATTGCATTCTGGTCTATTGAGAATACTGTCAGTCTAGAAACTGGTCTCTGCCTCTTCTACAATGGATTTCTCCCTGTATTCTATCACTGTTGAAAATCAATGCAAAAATAGTGAGTGGAAGCTCTTGCTCATTCTGAGGGACTGACACCAAAACCTGACCTTTACCCTTTTAGATAGTTGACAAAATGTTTTGCTATTCCCTGGGAATATCTCAACATGACATCAGCCTTATGTGTTTAGCCAATTATCCAAATATTTGTTTGAGTGGATTTCTCCTGCAAGATTTCAGTTCATGCATTGAACTGAATATAAGCCCTCTTTAATTGTCTGGCTTTTGCAGGCCATCCAGAAGGGAAAGGTGATTGTACTGTACTTTTGCACATGTCAAGGAACAAGGGAAACCATTTAAAATGTAATTTACATCTACCGTAAATTCCGGACTATAAGCCGCACCTTTTTTCCCGTTTTTTGGCCTTTTTTGGCCCCTGCGGCTTATATAACGGTGCGGCTTATCTATGGATTTTTTCAACAAAAAACAAAAAAAAAACTCTCTTTTTTAGCACTCTTTCTAACTATAAATCCTATATAACTATAATAAGTTTTAATTTCCTCTCTTGCCCTCTTTTCACCACACTGTATGACACTGTATGACACTGTGTGCACTGTAAAAAACAACACAGGTGGTGTTGTGTTATGTTGTTTTGTTGAAATGTTAATAAATGGGAGCTTCCTCAAACAGCCATCTCTTTCCCGACAATCCCCTCTGTGCATGAACCCTTACATATGGTAATTAAACATTAAAACACAATAAAAAAAATAAAATAAAAAAATAAAAAATACCATTAAAACACCCGCGGCTTATAGTCCGGTGCGGCTTATATAAGAAAAAAATAGTCAACTTTGCAGGTGTGGCTTATACACCGGTGCGGCTTATAGTCCGGAATTTACGGTAACTAACAGCGTCGACTGTTCCGCTTGATGTGGCATCATATCAGTTAGTAACA